>NC_080416.1:37656287-37967098 GCF_030265065.1 Corythoichthys intestinalis | reverse complement strand
ATCAAACTTAATTAAAAAAGTCATTTAAGCCTTTTCACAGTGAGATCTATGCGATATGGCCGAGAAATGTAATTTTGATGTTAACTCCCAAACCGCTGCGCAGAAGTCAACCAAACTTCACCCAATAGTGTATTGTATCACAATCTAGTAGTTACATTTGAAAATTTTGTTCTAGGACATTTTGTTTGAGCGCAATCCTCAAACTTAGGTCAAAAAAGCCATTTAAGCCTTTTCACAGTGAGATCTATGCGATATGGCCGAGAAATGTAATTTTGATGTTAACTCCCAAACCGCTGCGCAGAAGTCAACCAAACTTCACCCAATAGTGTATTGTATCACAATCTAGTAGTTACATTTGAAAATTTTGTTCTAGGACATTTTGTTTGAACGCAATCATCAAACTTAATTAAAAAAGTCATTTAAGCCTTTTCACAGTGAGATCTATGCGATATGGCCGAGAAATGTAATTTTGATGTTAACTCCCAAACCGCTGCGCAGAAGTCAACCAAACTTCACCCAATAGTGTATTGTATCACAATCTAGTAGTTACATTTGAAAATTTTGTTCTAGGAAATTTTGTTTGAGCGCAATCATCAAACTTAATTAAAAAAGTCATTTAAGCCTTTTCACAGTGAGATCTATGCGATATGGCCGAGAAATGTAATTTTGATGTTAACTCCCAAACCGCTGCGCAGAAGTCAACCAAACTTCACCCATTAGTGTATTTTATCACAATCTAGTAGTTACATGTGGAAATTTGGTTATAGGACATTTGATTTGAGCGCAATCCTCAAACTTAGGTCAAAAAAGCCATTTAAGCCTTTTCACAGTGAGATCTATGCGATATGGCCGAGAAATGTAATTTTGATGTTAACTCCCAAACCGCTGCGCAGAAGTCAACCAAACTTCACCCATTAGTGTATTGTATCACAATCTAGTAGTTACATGTGGAAATTTGGTTATAGGACATTTGATTTGAGCGCAATCCTCAAACTTAGGTCAAAAAAGCCATTTAAGCCTTTTCACAGTGAGATCTATGCGATATGGCCGAGAAATGTAATTTTGATGTTAACTCCCAAACCGCTGCGCAGAAGTCAACCAAACTTCACCCATTAGTGTATTTTATCACAATCTAGTAGTTACATCTGGAAATTTGGTTCTAGGACATTTGATTTGAGCGCAATCCTCAAACTTAGGTCAAAAAAGCCATTTAAGCCTTTTCACAGTGAGATCTATGCGATATGGCCGAGAAATGTAATTTTGATGTTAACTCCCAAACCGCTGCGCAGAAGTCAACCAAACTTCACCCAATAGTGTATTGTATCACATTCTAGTAGTTACATTTGAAAATTTCGTTCTAGAACATTTGGTTTGAGCGCAATCCTCAAACTTAGGTCAAAAAAGCCATTTAAGCCTTTTCACAGTGAGATCTAAGCGATATGGCCGAGAAATGTAATTTTGATGTTAACTCCCAAACCGCTGCGCAGAAGTCAACCAAACTTCACCCAATAGTGTATTGTATCACAATCTAGTAGTTATATTTGAAAATTTTGTTCTAGGACATTTTGTTTGAACGCAATCATCAAACTTAATTAAAAAAGTCATTTAAGCCTTTTCACAGTGAGATCTATGCGATATGGCCGAGAAATGTAATTTTGATGTTAACTCCCAAACCGCTGCGCAGAAGTCAACCAAACTTCACCCAATAGTGTATTGTATCACAATCTAGTAGTTACATTTGAAAATTTTGTTCTAGGACATTTTGTTTGAGCGCAATCCTCAAACTTAGGTCAAAAAAGCCATTTAAGCCTTTTCACAGTGAGATCTATGCGATATGGCCGAGAAATGTAATTTTGATGTTAACTCCCAAACCGCTGCGCAGAAGTCAACCAAACTTCACCCAATAGTGTATTGTATCACAATCTAGTAGTTACATTTGAAAATTTTGTTCTAGGACATTTTGTTTGAACGCAATCATCAAACTTAATTAAAAAAGTCATTTAAGCCTTTTCACAGTGAGATCTATGCGATATGGCCGAGAAATGTAATTTTGATGTTAACTCCCAAACCGCTGCGCAGAAGTCAACCAAACTTCACCCAATAGTGTATTGTATCACAATCTAGTAGTTACATTTGAAAATTTTGTTCTAGGAAATTTTGTTTGAGCGCAATCATCAAACTTAATTAAAAAAGTCATTTAAGCCTTTTCACAGTGAGATCTATGCGATATGGCCGAGAAATGTAATTTTGATGTTAACTCCCAAACCGCTGCGCAGAAGTCAACCAAACTTCACCCATTAGTGTATTTTATCACAATCTAGTAGTTACATGTGGAAATTTGGTTATAGGACATTTGATTTGAGCGCAATCCTCAAACTTAGGTCAAAAAAGCCATTTAAGCCTTTTCACAGTGAGATCTATGCGATATGGCCGAGAAATGTAATTTTGATGTTAACTCCCAAACCGCTGCGCAGAAGTCAACCAAACTTCACCCATTAGTGTATTGTATCACAATCTAGTAGTTACATGTGGAAATTTGGTTATAGGACATTTGATTTGAGCGCAATCCTCAAACTTAGGTCAAAAAAGCCATTTAAGCCTTTTCACAGTGAGATCTATGCGATATGGCCGAGAAATGTAATTTTGATGTTAACTCCCAAACCGCTGCGCAGAAGTCAACCAAACTTCACCCAATAGTGTATTGTATCACATTCTAGTAGTTACATTTGAAAATTCCGTTCTAGAACATTTGGTTTGAGCGCAATCCTCAAACTTAGGTCAAAAAAGCCATTTAAGCCTTTTCACAGTGAGATCTATGCGATATGGCCGAGAAATGTAATTTTGATGTTAACTCCCAAACCGCTGCGCAGAAGTCAACCAAACTTCACCCAATAGTGTATTGTATCACAATCTAGTAGTTACATTTGAAAATTTTGTTTTATGAAATTTTGTTTGAGCGCAATCATCAAACTTAATTAAAAAAGTCATTTAAGCCTTTTCACAGTGAGATATATGCGATATGGCCGAGAAATGTAATTTTGATGTTCACTCCCAAACCGCTGCGCAGAAGACAACCAAACTTCACCCATTAGTGTATTGTATCACAATCTAGTAGTTACACGTGGAAATTTGGTTATAGGACATTTGATTTGAGCGCAATCCTCAAACTTAGGTCAAAAAAGCCATTTAAGCCTTTTCACAGTGAGATCTATGCGATATGGCCGAGAAATGTAATTTTGATGTTAACTCCCAAACCGCTGCGCAGAAGTCAACCAAACTTCACCCAATAGTGTATTGTATCACAATCTAGTAGTTATATTTGAAAATTTTGTTCTAGGACATTTTGTTTGAACGCAATCATCAAACTTAATTAAAAAAGTCATTTAAGCCTTTTCACAGTGAGATCTATGCGATATGGCCGAGAAATGTAATTTTGATGTTAACTCCCAAACCGCTGCGCAGAAGTCAACCAAACTTCACCCAATAGTGTATTGTATCACAATCTAGTAGTTACATTTGAAAATTTTGTTCTAGGACATTTTGTTTGAACGCAATCCTCAAACTTAGGTCAAAAAAGCCATTTAAGCCTTTTCACAGTGAGATCTATGCGATATGGCCGAGAAATGTAATTTTGATGTTAACTCCCAAACCGCTGCGCAGAAGTCAACCAAACTTCACCCAATAGTGTATTGTATCACAATCTAGTAGTTACATTTGAAAATTTTGACTAGGACATTTTGTTTGAACGCAATCATCAAACTTAATTAAAAAAGTCATTTAAGCCTTTTCACAGTGAGATCTATGCGATATGGCCGAGAAATGTAATTTTGATGTTAACTCCCAAACCGCTGCGCAGAAGTCAACCAAACTTCACCCAATAGTGTATTGTATCACAATCTAGTAGTTACATTTGAAAATTTTGTTTTATGAAATTTTGTTTGAGCGCAATCATCAAACTTAATTAAAAAAGTCATTTAAGCCTTTTCACAGTGAGATATATGCGATATGGCCGAGAAATGTAATTTTGATGTTCACTCCCAAACCGCTGCGCAGAAGACAACCAAACTTCACCCATTAGTGTATTGTATCACAATCTAGTAGTTACATGTGGAAATTTGGTTATAGGACATTTGATTTGAGCGCAATCCTCAAACTTAGGTCAAAAAAGCCATTTAAGCCTTTTCACAGTGAGATCTATGCGATATGGCCGAGAAATGTAATTTTGATGTTAACTCCCAAACCGCTGCGCAGAAGTCAACCAAACTTCACCCAATAGTGTATTGTATCACAATCTAGTAGTTACATTTGAAAATTTTGTTCTAGGACATTTTGTTTGAACGCAATCATCAAACTTAATTAAAAAAGTCATTTAAGCCTTTTCACAGTGAGATCTATGCGATATGGCCGAGAAATGTAATTTTGATGTTAACTCCCAAACCGCTGCGCAGAAGTCAACCAAACTTCACCCAATAGTGTATTGTATCACAATCTAGTAGTTACATTTGAAAATTTTGTTTTATGAAATTTTGTTTGAGCGCAATCATCAAACTTAATTAAAAAAGTCATTTAAGCCTTTTCACAGTGAGATATATGCGATATGGCCGAGAAATGTAATTTTGATGTTCACTCCCAAACCGCTGCGCAGAAGACAACCAAACTTCACCCATTAGTGTATTGTATCACAATCTAGTAGTTACACGTGGAAATTTGGTTATAGGACATTTGATTTGAGCGCAATCCTCAAACTTAGGTCAAAAAAGCCATTTAAGCCTTTTCACAGTGAGATCTATGCGATATGGCCGAGAAATGTAATTTTGATGTTAACTCCCAAACCGCTGCGCAGAAGTCAACCAAACTTCACCCAATAGTGTATTGTATCACAATCTAGTAGTTACATTTGAAAATTTTGTTCTAGGACATTTTGTTTGAACGCAATCATCAAACTTAATTAAAAAAGTCATTTAAGCCTTTTCACAGTGAGATCTATGCGATATGGCCGAGAAATGTAATTTTGATGTTAACTCCCAAACCGCTGCGCAGAAGTCAACCAAACTTCACCCAATCGTGTATTGTATCACAATCTAGTAGTTACATTTGAAAATTTTGTTCTAGGAAATTTTGTTTGAGCGCAATCATCAAACTTAATTAAAAAAGTCATTTAAGCCTTTTCACAGTGAGATCTATGCGATATGGCCGAGAAATGTAATTTTGATGTTAACTCCCAAACCGCTGCGCAGAAGTCAACCAAACTTCACCCATTAGTGTATTTTATCACAATCTAGTAGTTACATGTGGAAATTTGGTTCTAGGACATTTGATTTGAGCGCAATCCTCAAACTTAGGTCAAAAAAGCCATTTAAGCCTTTTCACAGTGAGATCTATGCGATATGGCCGAGAAATGTAATTTTGATGTTAACTCCCAAACCGCTGCGCAGAAGTCAACCAAACTTCACCCAATAGTGTATTGTATCACAATCTAGTAGTTACATTTGAAAATTTTGTTCTAGGACATTTTGTTTGAACGCAATCATCAAACTTAATTAAAAAAGTCATTTAAGCCTTTTCACAGTGAGATCTATGCGATATGGCCGAGAAATGTAATTTTGATGTTAACTCCCAAACCGCTGCGCAGAAGTCAACCAAACTTCACCCATTAGTGTATTGTATCACAATCTAGTAGTTACATGTGGAAATTTGGTTATAGGACATTTGATTTGAGCGCAATCCTCAAACTTAGGTCAAAAAAGCCATTTAAGCCTTTTCACAGTGAGATCTATGCGATATGGCCGAGAAATGTAATTTTCATGTTAACTCCCAAACCGCTGCGCAGAAGTCAACCAAACTTCACCCAATAGTGTATTGTATCACAATCTAGTAGTTACATTTGAAAATTTTGTTCTAGGAAATTTTGTTTGAGCGCAATCATCAAACTTAATTAAAAAAGTCATTTAAGCCTTTTCACAGTGAGATCTATGCGATATGGCCGAGAAATGTAATTTTGATGTTAACTCCCAAACCGCTGCGCAGAAGTCAACCAAACTTCACCCAATAGTGTATTGTATCACAATCTAGTAGTTACATTTAAAAATTTTGTTCTAGGACATTTTGTTTGAACGCAATCATCAAACTTAATTAAAAAAGTCATTTAAGCCTTTTCACAGTGAGATCTATGCGATATGGCCGAGAAATGTAATTTTGATGTTAACTCCCAAACCGCTGCGCAGAAGTCAACCAAACTTCACCCATTAGTGTATTGTATCACAATCTAGTAGTTACATGTGGAAATTTGGTTATAGGACATTTGATTTGAGCGCAATCCTCAAACTTAGGTCAAAAAAGCCATTTAAGCCTTTTCACAGTGAGATCTATGCGATATGGCCGAGAAATGTAATTTTGATGTTAACTCCCAAACCGCTGCGCAGAAGTCAACCAAACTTCACCCAATAGTGTATTGTATCACAATCTAGTAGTTACATTTGAAAATTTTGTTCTAGGAAATTTTGTTTGAGCGCAATCATCAAACTTAATTAAAAAAGTCATTTAAGCCTTTTCACAGTGAGATCTATGCGATATGGCCGAGAAATGTAATTTTTATGTTAACTCCCAAACCGCTGCGCAGAAGTCAACCAAACTTCACCCATTAGTGTATTTTATCACAATCTAGTAGTTACATGTGGAAATTTGGTTCTAGGACATTTGATTTGAGCGCAATCCTCAAACTTAGGTCAAAAAAGCCATTTAAGCCTTTTCACAGTGAGATCTATGCGATATGGCCGAGAAATGTAATTTTGATGTTAACTCCCAAACCGCTGCGCAGAAGTCAACCAAACTTCACCCAATAGTGTATTGTATCACATTCTAGTAGTTACATTTGAAAATTTCGTTCTAGGACATTTGGTTTGAGCGCAATCCTCAAACTTAGGTCAAAAAAGCCATTTAAGCCTTTTCACAGTGAGATCTATGCGATATGGCCGAGAAATGTAATTTTGATGTTAACTCCCAAACCGCTGCGCAGAAGTCAACCAAACTTCACCCAATAGTGTATTGTATCACAATCTAGTAGTTACATTTGAAAATTTTGTTCTAGGACATTTTGTTTGAGCGCAATCCTCAAACTTAGGTCAAAAAAGCCATTTAAGCCTTTTCACAGTGAGATCTATGCGATATGGCCGAGAAATGTAATTTTGATGTTAACTCCCAAACCGCTGCGCAGAAGTCAACCAAACTTCACCCAATAGTGTATTGTATCACAATCTAGTAGTTACATTTGAAAATTTTGTTCTAGGACATTTTGTTTGAACGCAATCATCAAACTTAATTAAAAAAGTCATTTAAGCCTTTTCACAGTGAGATCTATGCGATATGGCCGAGAAATGTAATTTTGATGTTAACTCCCAAACCGCTGCGCAGAAGTCATCCAAACTTCACCCAATAGTGTATTGTATCACAATCTAGTAGTTACATTTGAAAATTTTGTTCTAGCACATTTTGTTTGAGCGCAATCCTCAAACTTAGGTCAAAAAAGCCATTTAAGCCTTTTCACAGTGAGATCTATGCGATATGGCCGAGAAATGTAATTTTGATGTTAACTCCCAAACCGCTGCGCAGAAGTCAACCAAACTTCACCCAATAGTGTATTGTATCACAATCTAGTAGTTACATTTGAAAATTTTGTTCTAGGACATTTTGTTTGAACGCAATCATCAAACTTAATTAAAAAAGTCATTTAAGCCTTTTCACAGTGAGATCTATGCGATATGGCCGAGAAATGTAATTTTGATGTTAACTCCCAAACCGCTGCGCAGAAGTCAACCAAACTTCACCCAATAGTGTATTGTATCACAATCTAGTAGTTACATTTGAAAATTTTGTTCTAGGACATTTTGTTTGAACGCAATCATCAAACTTAATTAAAAAAGTCATTTAAGCCTTTTCACAGTGAGATCTATGCGATATGGCCGAGAAATGTAATTTTGATGTTAACTCCCAAACCGCTGCGCAGAAGTCAACCAAACTTCACCCAATCGTGTATTGTATCACAATCTAGTAGTTACATTTGAAAATTTTGTTCTAGGAAATTTTGTTTGAGCGCAATCATCAAACTTAATTAAAAAAGTCATTTAAGCCTTTTCACAGTGAGATCTATGCGATATGGCCGAGAAATGTAATTTTGATGTTAACTCCCAAACCGCTGCGCAGAAGTCAACCAAACTTCACCCATTAGTGTATTTTATCACAATCTAGTAGTTACATGTGGAAATTTGGTTCTAGGACATTTGATTTGAGCGCAATCCTCAAACTTAGGTCAAAAAAGCCATTTAAGCCTTTTCACAGTGAGATCTATGCGATATGGCCGAGAAATGTAATTTTGATGTTAACTCCCAAACCGCTGCGCAGAAGTCAACCAAACTTCACCCAATAGTGTATTGTATCACAATCTAGTAGTTACATTTGAAAATTTTGTTCTAGGACATTTTGTTTGAACGCAATCATCAAATTTAATTAAAAAAGTCATTTAAGCCTTTTCACAGTGAGATCTATGCGATATGGCCGAGAAATGTAATTTTGATGTTAACTCCCAAACCGCTGCGCAGAAGTCAACCAAACTTCACCCATTAGTGTATTGTATCACAATCTAGTAGTTACATGTGGAAATTTGGTTATAGGACATTTGATTTGAGCGCAATCCTCAAACTTAGGTCAAAAAAGCCATTTAAGCCTTTTCACAGTGAGATCTATGCGATATGGCCGAGAAATGTAATTTTGATGTTAACTCCCAAACCGCTGCGCAGAAGTCAACCAAACTTCACCCAATAGTGTATTGTATCACAATCTAGTAGTTACATTTGAAAATTTTGTTCTAGGAAATTTTGTTTGAGCGCAATCATCAAACTTAATTAAAAAAGTCATTTAAGCCTTTTCACAGTGAGATCTATGCGATATGGCCGAGAAATGTAATTTTGATGTTAACTCCCAAACCGCTGCGCAGAAGTCAACCAAACTTCACCCATTAGTGTATTGTATCACAATCTAGTAGTTACATGTGGAAATTTGGTTCTAGGACATTTGATTTGAGCGCAATCCTCAAACTTAGGTCAAAAAAGCCATTTAAGCCTTTTCACAGTGAGATCTATGCGATATGGCCGAGAAATGTAATTTTGATGTTCACTCCCAAACCGCTGCGCAGAAGTCAACCAAACTTCACCCATTAGTGTATTGTATCACAATCTAGTAGTTACATGTTGAAATTTGGTTATAGGACATTTGATTTGAGCGCAATCCTCAAACTTAGGTCAAAAAAGCCATTTAAGCCTTTTCACAGTGAGATCTATGCGATATGGCCGAGAAATGTAATTTTGATGTTAACTCCCAAACCGCTGCGCAGAAGTCAACCAAACTTCACCCAATAGTGTATTGTATCACAATCTAGTAGTTACATTTGAAAATTTTGTTCTAGGACATTTTGTTTGAACGCAATCATCAAACTTAATTAAAAAAGTCATTTAAGCCTTTTCACAGTGAGATCTATGCGATATGGCCGAGAAATGTAATTTTGATGTTAACTCCCAAACCGCTGCGCAGAAGTCAACCAAACTTCACCCAATAGTGTATTGTATCACAATCTAGTAGTTACATTTGAAAATTTTGTTCTAGGAAATTTTGTTTGAGCGCAATCATCAAACTTAATTAAAAAAGTCATTTAAGCCTTTTCACAGTGAGATCTATGCGATATGGCCGAGAAATGTAATTTTGATGTTAACTCCCAAACCGCTGCGCAGAAGTCAACCAAACTTCACCCATTAGTGTATTTTATCACAATCTAGTAGTTACATGTGGAAATTTGGTTCTAGGACATTTGATTTGAGCGCAATCCTCAAACTTAGGTCAAAAAAGCCATTTAAGCCTTTTCACAGTGAGATCTATGCGATATGGCCGAGAAATGTAATTTTGATGTTAACTCCCAAACCGCTGCGCAGAAGTCAACCAAACTTCACCCAATAGTGTATTGTATCACATTCTAGTAGTTACATTTGAAAATTTCGTTCTAGGACATTTGGTTTGAGCGCAATCCTCAAACTTAGGTCAAAAAAGCCATTTAAGCCTTTTCACAGTGAGATCTATGCGATATGGCCGAGAAATGTAATTTTGATGTTAACTCCCAAACCGCTGCGCAGAAGTCAACCAAACTTCACCCATTAGTGTATTGTATCACAATCTAGTAGTTACATGTGGAAATTTGGTTCTAGGACATTTGATTTGAGCGCAATCCTCAAACTTAGGTCAAAAAAGCCATTTAAGCCTTTTCACAGTGAGATCTATGCGATATGGCCGAGAAATGTAATTTTGATGTTAACTCCCAAACCGCTGCGCAGAAGTCAACCAAACTTCACCCAATAGTGTATTGTATCACAATCTAGTAGTTACATTTGAAAATTTTGTTCTAGGACATTTTGTTTGAACGCAATCATCAAACTTAATTAAAAAAGTCATTTAAACCTTTTCACAGTGAGATCTATGCGATATGGCCGAGAAATGTAATTTTGATGTTAACTCCCAAACCGCTGCGCAGAAGTCAACCAAACTTCACCCATTAGTGTATTTTATCACAATCTAGTAGTTACATGTGGAAATTTGGTTCTAGGACATTTGATTTGAGCGCAATCCTCAAACTTAGGTCAAAAAAGCCATTTAAGCCTTTTCACAGTGAGATCTATGCGATATGGCCGAGAAATGTAATTTTGATGTTAACTCCCAAACCGCTGCGCAGAAGTCAACCAAACTTCACCCAATAGTGTATTGTATCACAATCTAGTAGTTACATTTGAAAATTTTGTTCTAGGACATTTTGTTTGAACGCAATCATCAAACTTAATTAAAAAAGTCATTTAAGCCTTTTCACAGTGAGATCTATGCGATATGGCCGAGAAATGTAATTTTCATGTTAACTCCCAAACCGCTGCGCAGAAGTCAACCAAACTTCACCCATTAGTGTATTGTATCACAATCTAGTAGTTAGATGTGGAAATTTGGTTATAGGACATTTGATTTGAGCGCAATCCTCAAACTTAGGTCAAAAAAGCCATTTAAGCCTTTTCACAGTGAGATCTATGCGATATGGCCGAGAAATGTAATTTTGATGTTAACCCCCAAACCGCTGCGCAGAAGTCAACCAAACTTCACCCAATAGTGTATTGTATCACATTCTAGTAGTTACATTTGAAAATTTCGTTCTAGGACATTTGGTTTGAGCGCAATCCTCAAACTTAGGTCAAAAAAGCCATTTAAGCCTTTTCACAGTGAGATCTATGCGATATGGCCGAGAAATGTAATTTTGATGTTAACTCCCAAACCGCTGCGCAGAAGTCAACCAAACTTCACCCATTAGTGTATTGTATCACAATCTAGTAGTTACATTTGAAAATTTCGTTCTAGGACATTTGGTTTGAGCGCAATCTTTAAACTTAGGTCAAAAAAGCCATTTAAGCCTTTTCACAGTGAGATCTATGCGATATGGCCGAGAAATGTAATTTTGATGTTAACTCCCAAACCGCTGCGCAGAAGTCAACCAAACTTCACCCAATAGTGTATTGTATCACAATCTAGTAGTTACATTTGAAAATTTTGTTCTAGAACATTTTGTTTGAACGCAATCATCAAACTTAATTAAAAAAGTCATTTAAGCCTTTTCACAGTGAGATCTATGCGATATGGCCGAGAAATGTAATTTTGATGTTAACTCCCAAACCGCTGCGCAGAAGTCAACCAAACTTCACCCAATCGTGTATTGTATCACAATCTAGTAGTTACATTTGAAAATTTTGTTCTAGGAAATTTTGTTTGAGCGCAATCATCAAACTTAATTAAAAAAGTCATTTAAGCCTTTTCACAGTGAGATCTATGCGATATGGCCGAGAAATGTAATTTTGATGTTAACTCCCAAACCGCTGCGCAGAAGTCAACCAAACTTCACCCATTAGTGTATTTTATCACAATCTAGTAGTTACATGTGGAAATTTGGTTCTAGGACATTTGATTTGAGCGCAATCCTCAAACTTAGGTCAAAAAAGCCATTTAAGCCTTTTCACAGTGAGATCTATGCGATATGGCCGAGAAATGTAATTTTGATGTTAACTCCCAAACCGCTGCGCAGAAGTCAACCAAACTTCACCCAATAGTGTATTGTATCACAATCTAGTAGTTACATTTGAAAATTTTGTTCTAGGACATTTTGTTTGAACGCAATCATCAAACTTAATTAAAAAAGTCATTTAAGCCTTTTCACAGTGAGATCTATGCGATATGGCCGAGAAATGTAATTTTGATGTTAACTCCCAAACCGCTGCGCAGAAGTCAACCAAACTTCACCCATTAGTGTATTGTATCACAATCTAGTAGTTACATGTGGAAATTTGGTTATAGGACATTTGATTTGAGCGCAATCCTCAAACTTAGGTCAAAAAAGCCATTTAAGCCTTTTCACAGTGAGATCTATGCGATATGGCCGAGAAATGTAATTTTGATGTTAACTCCCAAACCGCTGCGCAGAAGTCAACCAAACTTCACCCAATAGTGTATTGTATCACAATCTAGTAGTTACATTTGAAAATTTTGTTCTAGGAAATTTTGTTTGAGCGCAATCATCAAACTTAATTAAAAAAGTCAATTAAGCCTTTTCACAGTGAGATCTATGCGATATGGCCGAGAAATGTAATTTTGATGTTAACTCCCAAACCGCTGCGCAGAAGTCAACCAAACTTCACCCAATAGTGTATTTTATCACAATCTAGTAGTTACATGTGGAAATTTGGTTCTAGGACATTTGATTTGAGCGCAATCCTCAAACTTAGGTCAAAAAAGCCATTTAAGCCTTTTCACAGTGAGATCTATGCGATATGGCCGAGAAATGTAATTTTGATGTTAACTCCCAAACCGCTGCGCAGAAGTCAACCAAACTTCACCCAATAGTGTATTGTATCACATTCTAGTAGTTACATTTGAAAATTTCGTTCTAGGACATTTGGTTTGAGCGCAATCCTCAAACTTAGGTCAAAAAAGCCATTTAAGCCTTTTCACAGTGAGATCTATGCGATATGGCCGAGAAATGTAATTTTGATGTTAACTCCCAAACCGCTGCGCAGAAGTCAACCAAACTTCACCCAATAGTGTATTGTATCACAATCTAGTAGTTACATTTGAAAATTTTGTTCTAGGACATTTTGTTTGAACGCAATCATCAAACTTAATTAAAAAAGTCATTTGAGCCTTTTCACAGTGAGATCTATGCGATATGGCCGAGAAATGTAATTTTGATGTTAACTCCCAAACCGCTGCGCAGAAGTCAACCAAACTTCACCCAATAGTGTATTGTATCACAATCTAGTAGTTACATTTGAAAATTTTGTTCTAGGACATTTTGTTTGAGCGCAATCCTCAAACTTAGGTCAAAAAAGCCATTTAAGCCTTTTCACAGTGAGATCTATGCGATATGGCCGAGAAATGTAATTTTGATGTTAACTCCCAAACCGCTGCGCAGAAGTCAACCAAACTTCACCCATTAGTGTATTGTATCACAATCTAGTAGTTACATGTAGAAATTTGGTTATAGGACATTTGATTTGAGCGCAATCCTCAAACTTAGGTCAAAAAAGCCATTTAAGCCTTTTCACAGTGAGATCTATGCGATATGGCCGAGAAATGTAATTTTGATGTTAACTCCCAAACCGCTGCGCAGAAGTCAACCAAACTTCACCCAATAGTGTATTGTATCACATTCTAGTAGTTACATTTGAAAATTTCGTTCAAGGACATTTGGTTTGAGCGCAATTATTAAACTTAGGTCAAAAAAGCCATTTAAGCCTTTTCACAGTGAGATATATGCGATATGGCCGAGAAATGTAATTTTGATGTTAACTCCCAAACCGCTGCGCAGAAGTAAACCAAACTTCACCCATTAGTGTATTGTATCACAATCTAGTAGTTACATGTGGAAATTTGGTTCTAGGACATTTGATTTGAGCGCAATCCTCAAACTTAGGTCAAAAAAGCCATTTAAGCCTTTTCACAGTGAGATCTATGCGATATGGCCGAGAAATGTAATTTTGATCTTAACTCCCAAACCGCTGCGCAGAAGTCAACCAAACTTCACCCAATAGTGTATTGTATCACATTCTAGTAGTTACATTTGAAAATTTTGTTCTAGGACATTTGGTTTGAGCGCAATTATTAAACTTAGGTCAAAAAAGCCATTTAAGCCTTTTCACAGTGAGATCTATGCGATATGGCCGAGAAATGTAATTTTGATGTTAACTCCCAAACCGCTGCGCAGAAGTAAACCAAACTTCACCCATTAGTGTATTGTATCACAATCTAGTAGTTACATGTGGAAATTTGGTTCTAGGACATTTGATTTTAGCGCAATCCTCAAACTTAGGTCAAAAAAGCCATTTAAGCCTTTTCACAGTGAGATCTATGCGATATGGCCGAGAAATGTAATTTTGATGTTAACTCCCAAACCGCTGCGCAGAAGTCAACCAAACTTCACCCAATAGTGTATTGTATCACAATCTAGTAGTTACATTTGAAAATTTTGTTCTAGGAAATTTTGTTTGAGCGCAATCATCAAACTTAATTAAAAAAGTCATTTAAGCCTTTTCACAGTGAGATCTATGCGATATGGCCGAGAAATGTAATTTTGATGTTAACTCCCAAACCGCTGCGCAGAAGTCAACCAAACTTCACCCATTAGTGTATTTTATCACAATCTAGTAGTTACATGTGGAAATTTGGTTCTAGGACATTTGATTTGAGCGCAATCCTCAAACTTAGGTCAAAAAAGCCATTTAAGCCTTTTCACAGTGAGATCTATGCGATATGGCCGAGAAATGTAATTTTGATGT
The DNA here is from genome assembly GCF_030265065.1 of Corythoichthys intestinalis. NCBI lineage: Eukaryota > Metazoa > Chordata > Actinopteri > Syngnathiformes > Syngnathidae > Corythoichthys > Corythoichthys intestinalis. Next base: position 37,952,201 of record NC_080416.1, on the reverse strand, counting down.
TCACTCCCAAACCGCTGCGCAGAAGTCAACCAAACTTCACCCATTAGTGTATTGTATCACAATCTAGTAGTTACATGTGGAAATTTGGTTATAGGACATTTGATTTGAGCGCAATCCTCAAACTTAGGTCAAAAAAGCCATTTAAGCCTTTTCACAGTGAGATCTATGCGATATGGCCGAGAAATGTAATTTTGATGTTAACTCCCAAACCGCTGCGCAGAAGTCAACCAAACTTCACCCAATAGTGTATTGTATCACAATCTAGTAGTTACATTTGAAAATTTTGTTCTAGGACATTTTGTTTGAACGCAATCATCAAACTTAATTAAAAAAGTCATTTAAGCCTTTTCACAGTGAGATCTATGCGATATGGCCGAGAAATGTAATTTTGATGTTAACTCCCAAACCGCTGCGCAGAAGTCAACCAAACTTCACCCAATAGTGTATTGTATCACAATCTAGTAGTTACATTTGAAAATTTTGTTCTAGGAAATTTTGTTTGAGCGCAATCATCAAACTTAATTAAAAAAGTCATTTAAGCCTTTTCACAGTGAGATCTATGCGATATGGCCGAGAAATGTAATTTTGATAACTCCCAAACCGCTGCGCAGAAGTCAACCAAACTTCACCCATTAGTGTATTTTATCACAATCTAGTAGTTACATGTAGAAATTTGGTTCTAGGACATTTGATTTGAGCGCAATCCTCAAACTTAGGTCAAAAAAGCCATTTAAGCCTTTTCACAGTGAGATCTATGCGATATGGCCGAGAAATGTAATTTTGATGTTAACTCCCAAACCGCTGCGCAGAAGTCAACCAAACTTCACCCAATAGTGTATTGTATCACATTCTAGTAGTTACATTTGAAAATTTCGTTCTAGGACATTTGGTTTGAGCGCAATCCTCAAACTTAGGTCAAAAAAGCCATTTAAGCCTTTTCACAGTGAGATCTATGCGATATGGCCGAGAAATGTAATTTTGATGTTAACTCCCAAACCGCTGCGCAGAAGTCAACCAAACTTCACCCATTAGTGTATTGTATCACAATCTAGTAGTTACATGTGGAAATTTGGTTCTAGGACATTTGATTTGAGCGCAATCCTCAAACTTAGGTCAAAAAAGCCATTTAAGCCTTTTCACAGTGAGATCTATGCGATATGGCCGAGAAATGTAATTTTGATGTTAACTCCCAAACCGCTGCGCAGAAGTCAACCAAACTTCACCCAATAGTGTATTGTATCACAATCTAGTAGTTACATTTGAAAATTTTGTTCTAGGACATTTTGTTTGAACGCAATCATCAAACTTAATTAAAAAAGTCATTTAAGCCTTTTCACAGTGAGATCTATGCGATATGGCCGAGAAATGTAATTTTGATGTTAACTCCCAAACCGCTGCGCAGAAGTCAACCAAACTTCACCCATTAGTGTATTTTATCACAATCTAGTAGTTACATGTGGAAATTTGGTTCTAGGACATTTGATTTGAGCGCAATCCTCAAACTTAGGTCAAAAAAGCCATTTAAGCCTTTTCACAGTGAGATCTATGCGATATGGCCGAGAAATGTAATTTTGATGTTCACTCCCAAACCGCTGCGCAGAAGTCAACCAAACTTCACCCATTAGTGTATTGTATCACAATCTAGTAGTTACATGTGAAAATTTGGTTCTAGGACATTTGATTTGAGCGCAATCCTCAAACTTAGGTCAAAAAAGCCATTTAAGCCTTTTCACAGTGAGATCTATGCGATATGGCCGAGAAATGTAATTTTGATGTTAACTCCCAAACCGCTGCGCAGAAGTCAACCAAACTTCACCCAATAGTGTATTGTATCACAATCTAGTAGTTATATTTGAAAATTTTGTTCTAGGACATTTTGTTTGAGCGCAATCCTCAAACTTAGGTCAAAAAAGCCATTTAAGCCTTTTCACAGTGAGATCTATGCGATATGGCCGAGAAATGTAATTTTGATGTTAACTCCCAAACCGCTGCGCAGAAGTCAACCAAACTTCACCCAATAGTGTATTGTATCACAATCTAGTAGTTACATTTGAAAATTTTGTTCTAGGACATTTTGTTTGAACGCAATCATCAAACTTAATTAAAAAAGTCATTTAAGCCTTTTCACAGTGAGATCTTTGCGATATGGCCGAGAAATGTAATTTTGATGTTAACTCCCAAACCGCTGCGCAGAAGTCAACCAAACTTCACCCATTAGTGTATTGTATCACAATCTAGTAGTTACATGTGGAAATTTGGTTATTGGACATTTGATTTGAGCGCAATCCTCAAACTTAGGTCAAAAAAGCCATTTAAGCCTTTTCACAGTGAGATCTATGCGATATGGCCGAGAAATGTAATTTTGATGTTAACTCCCAAACCGCTGCGCAGAAGTCAACCAAACTTCACCCAATAGTGTATTGTATCACAATCTAGTAGTTACATTTGAAAATTTTGTTCTAGGACATTTTGTTTGAACGCAATCATCAAACTTAATTAAAAAAGTCATTTAAGCCTTTTCACAGTGAGATCTATGCGATATGGCCGAGAAATGTAATTTTGATGTTAACTCCCAAACCGCTGCGCAGAAGTCAACCAAACTTCACCCATTAGTGTATTGTATCACAATCTAGTAGTTAGATGTGGAAATTTGGTTATAGGACATTTGATTTGAGCGCAATCCTCAAACTTAGGTCAAAAAAGCCATTTAAGCCTTTTCACAGTGAGATCTATGCGATATGGCCGAGAAATGTAATTTTGATGTTAACTCCCAAACCGCTGCGCAGAAGTCAACCAAACTTCACCCAATAGTGTATTGTATCACATTCTAGTAGTTACATTTGAAAATTTCGTTCTAGGACATTTGGTTTGAGCGCAATCCTCAAACTTAGGTCAAAAAAGCCATTTAAGCCTTTTCACAGTGAGATCTATGCGATATGGCCGAGAAATGTAATTTTGATGTTAACTCCCAAACCGCTGCGCAGAAGTCAACCAAACTTCACCCATTAGTGTATTGTATCACAATCTAGTAGTTACATGTGGAAATTTGGTTCTAGGACATTTGATTTGAGCGCAATCCTCAAACTTAGGTCAAAAAAGCCATTTAAGCCTTTTCACAATGAGAACTATGCGATATGGCCGAGAAATGTAATTTTGATGTTCACTCCCAAACCGCTGCGCAGAAGTCAACCAAACTTCACCCATTAGTGTATTGTATCACAATCTAGTAGTTACATGTGGAAATTTGGTTCTAGGACATTTGATTTGAGCGCAATCCTCAAACTTAGGTCAAAAAAGCCATTTAAGCCTTTTCACAGTGAGATCTATGCGATATGGCCGAGAAATGTAATTTTGATGTTAACTCCCAAACCGCTGCGCAGAAGTCAACCAAACTTCACCCAATAGTGTATTGTATCACAATCTAGTAGTTACATTTAAAAATTTTGTTCTAGGACATTTTGTTTGAGCGCAATCATCAAACTTAATTAAAAAAGTCATTTAAGCCTTTTCACAGTGAGATCTATGCGATATGGCCGAGAAATGTAATTTTGATGTTAACTCCCAAACCGCTGCGCAGAAGTCAACCAAACTTCACCCATTAGTGTATTTTATCACAATCTAGTAGTTACATGTGGAAATTTGGTTCTAGGACATTTGATTTGAGCGCAATCCTCAAACTTAGGTCAAAAAAGCCATTTAAGCCTTTTCACAGTGAGATCTATGCGATATGGCCGAGAAATGTAATTTTGATGTTAACTCCCAAACCGCTGCGCAGAAGTCAACCAAACTTCACCCAATAGTGTATTGTATCACAATCTAGTAGTTACATTTAAAAATTTTGTTCTAGGACATTTTGTTTGAACGCAATCATCAAACTTAATTAAAAAAGTCATTTAAGCCTTTTCACAGTGAGATCTATGCGATATGGCCGAGAAATGTAATTTTGATGTTAACTCCCAAACCGCTGCGCAGAAGTCAACCAAACTTCACCCATTAGTGTATTGTATCACAATCTAGTAGTTACATGTGGAAATTTGGTTATAGGACATTTGATTTGAGCGCAATCCTCAAACTTAGGTCAAAAAAGCCATTTAAGCCTTTTCACAGTGAGATCTATGCGATATGGCCGAGAAATGTAATTTTGATGTTAACTCCCAAACCGCTGCGCAGAAGTCAACCAAACTTCACCCAATAGTGTATTGTATCACAATCTAGTAGTTACATTTGAAAATTTTGTTCTAGGAAATTTTGTTTGAGCGCAATCATCAAACTTAATTAAAAAAGTCATTTAAGCCTTTTCACAGTGAGATCTATGCGATATGGCCGAGAAATGTAATTTTGATGTTAACTCCCAAACCGCTGCGCAGAAGTCAACCAAACTTCACCCAATAGTGTATTGTATCACAATCTAGTAGTTATATTTGAAAATTTTGTTTTAGGAAATTTTGTTTGAGCGCAATCATCAAACTTAATTAAAAAAGTCATTTAAGCCTTTTCACAGTGAGATATATGCGATATGACCGAGAAATGTAATTTTGATGTTCACTCCCAAACCGCTGCGCAGAAGACAACCAAACTTCACCCATTAGTGTATTGTATCACAATCTAGTAGTTACATGTGGAAATTTGGTTATTGGACATTTGATTTGAGCGCAATCCTCAAACTTAGGTCAAAAAAGCCATTTAAGCCTTTTCACAGTGAGATCTATGCGATATGGCCGAGAAATGTAATTTTGATGTTAACTCCCAAACCGCTGCGCAGAAGTCAACCAAACTTCACCCAATAGTGTATTTTATCACAATCTAGTAGTTACATGTGGAAATTTGGTTCTAGGACATTTGATTTGAGCGCAATCCTCAAACTTAGGTCAAAAAAGCCATTTAAGCCTTTTCACAGTGAGATCTATGCGATATGGCCGAGAAATGTAATTTTGATGTTCACTCCCAAACCGCTGCGCAGAAGTCAACCAAACTTCACCCATTAGTGTATTGTATCACAATCTAGTAGTTACATGTGGAAATTTGGTTATAGGACATTTGATTTGAGCGCAATCCTCAAACTTAGGTCAAAAAAGCCATTTAAGCCTTTTCACAGTGAGATCTATGCGATATGGCCGAGAAATGTAATTTTGATGTTAACTCCCAAACCGCTGCGCAGAAGTCAACCAAACTTCACCCAATAGTGTATTGTATCACAATCTAGTAGTTACATTTGAAAATTTTGTTCTAGGACAATTTGTTTGAACGCAATCATCAAACTTAATTAAAAAAGTCATTTAAGCCTTTTCACAGTGAGATCTATGCGATATGGCCGAGAAATGTAATTTTGATGTTAACTCCCAAACCGCTGCGCAGAAGTCAACCAAACTTCACCCAATAGTGTATTGTATCACAATCTAGTAGTTACATTTGAAAATTTTGTTCTAGGAAATTTTGTTTGAGCGCAATCATCAAACTTAATTAAAAAAGTCATTTAAGCCTTTTCACAGTGAGATCTATGCGATATGGCCGAGAAATGTAATTTTGATGTTAACTCCCAAACCGCTGCGCAGAAGTCAACCAAACTTCACCCAATAGTGTATTTTATCACAATCTAGTAGTTACATGTGGAAATTTGGTTCTAGGACATTTGATTTGAGCGCAATCCTCAAACTTAGGTCAAAAAAGCCATTTAAGCCTTTTCACAGTGAGATCTATGCGATATGGCCGAGAAATGTAATTTTGATGTTAACTCCCAAACCGCTGCGCAGAAGTCAACCAAACTTCACCCAATAGTGTATTGTATCACATTCTAGTAGTTACATTTGAAAATTTCGTTCTAGGACATTTGGTTTGAGCGCAATCCTCAAACTTAGGTCAAAAAAGCCATTTAAGCCTTTTCACAGTGAGATCTATGCGATATGGCCGAGAAATGTAATTTTGATGTTAACTCCCAAACCGCTGCGCAGAACTCAACCAAACTTCACCCAATAGTGTATTGTATCACAATCTAGTAGTTACATTTGAAAATTTTGTTCTAGGACATTTTGTTTGAACGATATCATCAAACTTAATTAAAAAAGTCATTTAAGCCTTTTCACGGTGAGATCTATGCGATATGGCCGAGAAATGTAATTTTCATGTTAACTCCCAAACCGCTGCGCAGAAGTCAACCAAACTTCACCCAATAGTGTATTGTATCACAATCTAGTAGTTACATTTGAAAATTTTGTTCTAGGACATTTTGTTTGAGCGCAATCCTCAAACTTAGGTCAAAAAAGCCATTTAAGCCTTTTCACAGTGAGATCTATGCGATATGGCCGAGAAATGTAATTTTGATGTTAACTCCCAAACCGCTGCGCAGAAGTCAACCAAACTTCACCCATTAGTGTATTGTATCACAATCTAGTAGTTACATGTGGAAATTTGGTTATAGGACATTTGATTTGAGCGCAATCCTCAAACTTAGGTCAAAGAAGCCATTTAAGCCTTTTCACAGTGAGATCTATGCGATATGGCCGAGAAATGTAATTTTGATGTTAACTCCCAAACCGCTGCGCAGAAGTCAACCAAACTTCACCCAATAGTGTATTGTATCACATTCTAGTAGTTACATTTTAAAATTTCGTTCAAGGACATTTGGTTTGAGCGCAATTATTAAACTTAGGTCAAAAAAGCCATTTAAGCCTTTTCACAGTGAGATCTATGCGATATGGCCGAGAAATGTAATTTTGATGTTAACTCCCAAACCGCTGCGCAGAAGTCAACCAAACTTCACCCATTAGTGTATTGTATCACAATCTAGTAGTTACATGTGGAAATTTGGTTCTAGGACATTTGATTTGAGCGCAATCCTCAAACTTAGGTCAAAAAAGCCATTTAAGCCTTTTCACAGTGAGATCTATGCGATATGGCCGAGAAATGTAATTTTGATCTTAACTCCCAAACCGCTGCGCAGAAGTCAACCAAACTTCACCCAATAGTGTATTGTATCACATTCTAGTAGTTACATTTGAAAATTTTGTTCTAGGACATTTGGTTTGAGCGCAATTATTAAACTTAGGTCAAAAAAGCCATTTAAGCCTTTTCACAGTGAGATCTATGCGATATGGCCGAGAAATGTAATTTTGATGTTAACTCCCAAACCGCTGCGCAGAAGTAAACCAAACTTCACCCATTAGTGTATTGTATCACAATCTAGTAGTTACATGTGGAAATTTGGTTCTAGGACATTTGATTTTAGCGCAATCCTCAAACTTAGGTCAAAGAAGCCATTTAAGCCTTTTCACAGTGAGATCTATGCGATATGGCCGAGAAATGTAATTTTGATGTTAACTCCCAAACCGCTGCGCAGAAGTCAACCAAACTTTACCCATTAGTGTATTGTATCACAATCTAGTAGTTACATGTGGAAATTTGGTTATAGGACATTTGATTTGAGCGCAATCCTCAAACTTAGGTCAAAAAAGCCATTTAAGCCTTTTCACAGTGAGATCTATGCGATATGGCCGAGAAATGTAATTTTGATGTTAACTCCCAAACCGCTGCGCAGAAGTCAACCAAACTTCACCCAATAGTGTATTGTATCAGAATCTAGTAGTTACATTTGAAAATTTTGTTCTAGGAAATTTTGTTTGAGCGCAATCATCAAACTTAATTAAAAAAGTCATTTAAGCCTTTTCACAGTGAGATCTATGCGATATGGCCGAGAAATGTAATTTTGATGTTAACTCCCAAACCGCTGCGCAGAAGTCAACCAAACTTCACCCAATAGTGTATTTTATCACAATCTAGTAGTTACATGTGGAAATTTGGTTCTAGGACATTTGATTTGAGCGCAATCCTCAAACTTAGGTCAAAAAAGCCATTTAAGCCTTTTCACAGTGAGATCTATGCGATATGGCCGAGAAATGTAATTTTGATGTTAACTCCCAAACCGCTGCGCAGAAGTCAACCAAACTTCACCCAATAGTGTATTGTATCACAATCTAGTAGTTACATTTGAAAATTTTGTTCTAGGACATTTTGTTTGAACGCAATCATCAAACTTAATTAAAAAAGTCATTTAAGCCTTTTCACAGTGAGATCTATGCGATATGGCCGAGAAATGTAATTTTGATGTTAACTCCCAAACCGCTGCGCAGAAGTCAACCAAGCTTCACCCAATAGTGTATTGTATCACAATCTAGTAGTTACATTTGAAAATTTTGTTCTAGGACATTTTGTTTGAGCGCAATCCTCAAACTTAGGTCAAAAAAGCCATTTAAGCCTTTTCACAGTGAGATCTATGCGATATGGCCGAGAAATGTAATTTTGATGTTAACTCCCAAACCGCTGCGCAGAAGTCAACCAAACTTCACCCATTAGTGTATTGTATCACAATCTAGTAGTTACATGTGGAAATTTGGTTATAGGACATTTGATTTGAGCGCAATCCTCAAACTTAGGTCAAAAAAGCCATTTAAGCCTTTTCACAGTGAGATCTATGCGATATGGCCGAGAAATGTAATTTTGATGTTAACTCCCAAACCGCTGCGCAGAAGTCAACCAAACTTCACCCAATAGTGTATTGTATCACATTCTAGTAGTTACATTTTAAAATTTCGTTCAAGGACATTTGGTTTGAGCGCAATTATTAAACTTAGGTCAAAAAAGCCATTTAAGCCTTTTCACAGTGAGATATATGCGATATGGCCGAGAAATGTAATTTTGATGTTAACTCCCAAACCGCTGCGCAGAAGTAAACCAAACTTCACCCATTAGTGTATTGTATCACAATCTAGTAGTTACATGTGGAAATTTGGTTCTAGGACATTTGATTTGAGCGCAATCCTCAAACTTAGGTCAAAAAAGCCATTTAAGCCTTTTCACAGTGAGATCTATGCGATATGGCCGAGAAATGTAATTTTGATCTTAACTCCCAAACCGCTGCGCAGAAGTCAACCAAACTTCACCCAATAGTGTATTGTATCACATTCTAGTAGTTACATTTGAAAATTTTGTTCTAGGACATTTGGTTTGAGCGCAATTATTAAACTTAGGTCAAAAAAGCCATTTAAGCCTTTTCACAGTGAGATCTATGCGATATGGCCGAGAAATGTAATTTTGATGTTAACTCCCAAACCGCTGCGCAGAAGTAAACCAAACTTCACCCATTAGTGTATTGTATCACAATCTAGTAGTTACATGTGGAAATTTGGTTCTAGGACATTTGATTTTAGCGCAATCCTCAAACTTAGGTCAAAAAACCCATTTAAGCCTTTTCACAGTGAGATCTATGCGATATGGCCGAGAAATGTAATTTTGATGTTAACTCCCAAACCGCTGCGCAGAAGTCAACCAAACTTCACCCAATAGTGTATTGTATCACAATCTAGTAGTTACATTTGAAAATTTTGTTCTAGGAAATTTTGTTTGAGCGCAATCATCAAACTTAATTAAAAAAGTCATTTAAGCCTTTTCACAGTGAGATCTATGCGATATGGCCGAGAAATGTAATTTTGATGTTAACTCCCAAACCGCTGCGCAGAAGTCAACCAAACTTCACCCATTAGTGTATTTTATCACAATCTAGTAGTTACATGTGGAAATTTGGTTCTAGGACATTTGATTTGAGCGCAATCCTCAAACTTAGGTCAAAAAAGCCATTTAAGCCTTTTCACAGTGAGATCTATGCGATATGGCCGAGAAATGTAATTTTGATGTTCACTCCCAAACCGCTGCGCAGAAGTCAACCAAACTTCACCCATTAGTGTATTGTATCACAATCTAGTAGTTACATGTGGAAATTTGGTTATAGGACATTTGATTTGAGCGCAATCCTCAAACTTAGGTCAAAAAAGCCATTTAAGCCTTTTCACAGTGAGATCTATGCGATATGGCCGAGAAATGTAATTTTGATGTTAACTCCCAAACCGCTGCGCAGAAGTCAACCAAACTTCACCCAATAGTGTATTGTATCACAATCTAGTAGTTACATTTGAAAATTTTGTTCTAGGACATTTTGTTTGAACGCAATCATCAAACTTAATTAAAAAAGTCATTTAAGCCTTTTCACAGTGAGATCTATGCGATATGGCCGAGAAATGTAATTTTGATGTTAACTCCCAAACCGCTGCGCAGAAGTCAACCAAACTTCACCCAATAGTGTATTGTATCACAATCTAGTAGTTACATTTGAAAATTTTGTTCTAGGAAATTTTGTTTGAGCGCAATCATCAAACTTAATTAAAAAAGTCATTTAAGCCTTTTCACAGTGAGATCTATGCGATATGGCCGAGAAATGTAATTTTGATGTTAACTCCCAAACCGCTGCGCAGAAGTCAACCAAACTTCACCCAATAGTGTATTGTATCACAATCTAGTAGTTACATTTGAAAATTTTGTTCTAGGACATTTTGTTTGAACGCAATCATCAAACTTAATTAAAAAAGTCATTTAAGCCTTTTCACAGTGAGATCTATGCGATATGGCCGAGAAATGTAATTTTGATGTTAACTCCCAAACCGCTGCGCAGAAGTCAACCAAACTTCACCCAATAGTGTATTGTATCACAATCTAGTAGTTACATTTGAAAATTTTGTTCTAGGACATTTTGTTTGAGCGCAATCCTCAAACTTAGGTCAAAAAAGCCATTTAAGCCTTTTCACAGTGAGATCTATGCGATATGGCCGAGAAATGTAATTTTGATGTTAACTCCCAAACCGCTGCGCAGAAGTCAACCAAACTTCACCCATTAGTGTATTGTATCACAATCTAGTAGTTACATGTGGAAATTTGGTTATAGGACATTTGATTTGAGCGCAATCCTCAAACTTAGGTCAAAAAAGCCATTTAAGCCTTTTCACAGTGAGATCTATGCGATATGGCCGAGAAATGTAATTTTGATGTTTACTCCCAAACCGCTGCGCAGAAGTCAACCAAACTTCACCCAACAGTGTATTGTATCACATTCTAGTAGTTACATTTTAAAATTTCGTTCAAGGACATTTGGTTTGAGCGCAATTATTAAACTTAGGTCAAAAAAGCCATTTAAGCCTTTTCACAGTGAGATATATGCGATATGGCCGAGAAATGTAATTTTGATGTTAACTCCCAAACCGCTGCGCAGAAGTAAACCAAACTTCACCCATTAGTGTATTGTATCACAATCTAGTAGTTACATGTGGAAATTTGGTTCTAGGACATTTGATTTGAGCGCAATCCTCAAACTTAGGTCAAAAAAGCCATTTAAGCCTTTTCACAGTGAGATCTATGCGATATGGCCGAGAAATGTAATTTTGATCTTAACTCCCAAACCGCTGCGCAGAAGTCAACCAAACTTCACCCAATAGTGTATTGTATCACATTCTAGTAGTTACATTTGAAAATTTTGTTCTAGGACATTTGGTTTGAGCGCAATTATTAAACTTAGGTCAAAAAAGCCATTTAAGCCTTTTCACAGTGAGATCTATGCGATATGGCCGAGAAATGTAATTTTGATGTTAACTCCCAAACCGCTGCGCAGAAGTAAACCAAACTTCACCCATTAGTGTATTGTATCACAATCTAGTAGTTACATGTGGAAATTTGGTTCTAGGACATTTGATTTTAGCGCAATCCTCAAACTTAGGTCAAAAAAGCCATTTAAGCCTTTTCACAGTGAGATCTATGCGATATGGCCGAGAAATGTAATTTTGATGTTAACTCCCAAACCGCTGCGCAGAAGTCAACCAAACTTCACCCAATAGTGTATTGTATCACAATCTAGTAGTTACATTTGAAAATTTTGTTCTAGGAAATTTTGTTTGAGCGCAATCATCAAACTTAATTAAAAAAGTCATTTAAGCCTTTTCACAGTGAGATCTATGCGATATGGCCGAGAAATGTAATTTTGATGTTAACTCCCAAACCGCTGCGCAGAAGTCAACCAAACTTCACCCATTAGTGTATTTTATCACAATCTAGTAGTTACATGTGGAAATTTGGTTCTAGGACATTTGATTTGAGCGCAATCCTCAAACTTAGGTCAAAAAAGCCATTTAAGCCTTTTCACAGTGAGATCTATGCGATATGGCCGAGAAATGTAATTTTGATGTTCACTCCCAAACCGCTGCGCAGAAGTCAACCAAACTTCACCCATTAGTGTATTGTATCACAATCTAGTAGTTACATGTGGAAATTTGGTTATAGGACATTTGATTTGAGCGCAATCCTCAAACTTAGGTCAAAAAAGCCATTTAAGCCTTTTCACAGTGAGATCTATGCGATATGGCCGAGAAATGTAATTTTGATGTTAACTCCCAAACCGCTGCGCAGAAGTCAACCAAACTTCACCCAATAGTGTATTGTATCACAATCTAGTAGTTACATTTGAAAATTTTGTTCTAGGACATTTTGTTTGAACGCAATCATCAAACTTAATTAAAAAAGTCATTTAAGCCTTTTCACAGTGAGATCTATGCGATATGGCCGAGAAATGTAATTTTGATGTTAACTCCCAAACCGCTGCGCAGAAGTCAACCAAACTTCACCCATTAGTGTATTGTATCACAATCTAGTAGTTACATGTGGAAATTTGGTTCTAGGACATTTGATTTGAGCGCAATCCTCAAACTTAGGTCAAAAAAGCCATTTAAGCCTTTTCACAGTGAGATCTATGCGATATGGCCGAGAAATGTAATTTTGATGTTAACTCCCAAACCGCTGCGCAGAAGTCAACCAAACTTCACCCAATAGTGTATTGTATCACAATCTAGTAGTTACATTTGAAAATTTTGTTCTAGGAAATTTTGTTTGAGCGCAATCATCAAACTTAATTAAAAAAGTCATTTAAGCCTTTTCACAGTGAGATCTATGCGATATGGCCGAGAAATGTAATTTTGATAACTCCCAAACCGCTGCGCAGAAGTCAACCAAACTTCACCCATTAGTGTATTTTATCACAATCTAGTAGTTACATGTGGAAATTTGGTTCTAGGACATTTGATTTGAGCGCAATCCTCAAACTTAGGTCAAAAAAGCCATTTAAGCCTTTTCACAGTGAGATCTATGCGATATGGCCGAGAAATGTAATTTTGATGTTAACTCCCAAACCGCTGCGCAGAAGTCAACCAAACTTCACCCAATAGTGTATTGTATCACATTCTAGTAGTTACATTTGAAAATTTCGTTCTAGGACATTTGGTTTGAGCGCAATCCTCAAACTTAGGTCAAAAAAGCCATTTAAGCCTTTTCACAGTGAGATCTATGCGATATGGCCGAGAAATGTAATTTTGATGTTAACTCCCAAACCGCTGCGCAGAAGTCAACCAAACTTCACCCAATAGTGTATTGTATCACAATCTAGTAGTTACATTTGAAAATTTTGTTCTAGGACATTTTGTTTGAACGCAATCATCAAACTTAATTAAAAAAGTCATTTAAGCCTTTTCACAGTGAGATCTATGCGATATGGCCGAGAAATGTAATTTTGATGTTAACTCCCAAACCGCTGCGCAGAAGTCAACCAAACTTCACCCATTAGTGTATTTTATCACAATCTAGTAGTTACATGTGGAAATTTGGTTATAGGACATTTGATTTGAGCGCAATCCTCAAACTTAGGTCAAAAAAGCCATTTAAGCCTTTTCACAGTGAGATCTATGCGATATGGCCGAGAAATGTAATTTTGATGTTCACTCCCAAACCGCTGCGCAGAAGTCAACCAAACTTCACCCATTAGTGTATTGTATCACAATCTAGTAGTTACATGTGAAAATTTGGTTCTAGGACATTTGATTTGAGCGCAATCCTCAAACTTAGGTCAAAAAAGCCATTTAAGCCTTTTCACAGTGAGATCTATGCGATATGGCCGAGAAATGTAATTTTGATGTTAACTCCCAAACCGCTGCGCAGAAGTCAACCAAACTTCACCCAATAGTGTATTGTATCACAATCTAGTAGTTATATTTGAAAATTTTGTTCTAGGACATTTTGTTTGAGCGCAATCCTCAAACTTAGGTCAAAAAAGCCATTTAAGCCTTTTCACAGTGCGATATGGCCGAGAAATGTAATTTTGATGTTAACTCCCAAACCGCTGCGCAGAAGTCAACCAAACTTCACCCAATAGTGTATTGTATCACAATCTAGTAGTTACATTTGAAAATTTTGTTCTAGGACATTTTGTTTGAACGCAATCATCAAACTTAATTAAAAAAGTCATTTAAGCCTTTTCACAGTGAGATCTATGCGATATGGCCGAGAAATGTAATTTTGATGTTAACTCCCAAACCGCTGCGCAGAAGTCAACCAAACTTCACCCATTAGTGTATTGTATCACAATCTAGTAGTTACATGTGGAAATTTGGTTATTGGACATTTGATTTGAGCGCAATCCTCAAACTTAGGTCAAAAAAGCCATTTAAGCCTTTTCACAGTGAGATCTATGCGATATGGCCGAGAAATGTAATTTTGATGTTAACTCCCAAACCGCTGCGCAGAAGTCAACCAAACTTCACCCAATAGTGTATTGTATCACAATCTAGTAGTTACATTTGAAAATTTTGTTCTAGGACATTTTGTTTGAACGCAATCATCAAACTTAATTAAAAAAGTCATTTAAGCCTTTTCACAGTGAGATCTATGCGATATGGCCGAGAAATGTAATTTTGATGTTAACTCCCAAACCGCTGCGCAGAAGTCAACCAAACTTCACCCATTAGTGTATTGTATCACAATCTAGTAGTTAGATGTGGAAATTTTGTTATAGGACATTTGATTTGAGCGCAATCCTCAAACTTAGGTCAAAAAAGCCATTTAAGCCTTTTCACAGTGAGATCTATGCGATATGGCCGAGAAATGTAATTTTGATGTTAACTCCCAAACCGCTGCGCAGAAGTCAACCAAACTTCACCCAATAGTGTATTGTATCACATTCTAGTAGTTACATTTGAAAATTTCGTTCTAGGACATTTGGTTTGAGCGCAATCCTCAAACTTAGGTCAAAAAAGCCATTTAAGCCTTTTCACAGTGAGATCTATGCGATATGGCCGAGAAATGTAATTTTGATGTTAACTCCCAAACCGCTGCGCAGAAGTCAACCAAACTTCACCCATTAGTGTATTGTATCACAATCTAGTAGTTACATGTGGAAATTTGGTTCTAGGACATTTGATTTGAGCGCAATCCTCAAACTTAGGTCAAAAAAGCCATTTAAGCCTTTTCACAGTGAGATCTATGCGATATGGCCGAGAAATGTAATTTTGATGTTAACTCCCAAACCGCTGCGCAGAAGTAAACCAAACTTCACCCATTAGTGTATTGTATCACAATCTAGTAGTTACATGTGGAAATTTGGTTCTAGGACATTTGATTTGAGCGCAATCCTCAAACTTAGGTCAAAAAAGCCATTTAAGCCTTTTCACAGTGAGATCTATGCGATATGGCCGAGAAATGTAATTTTGATCTTAACTCCCAAACCGCTGCGCAGAAGTCAACCAAACTTCACCCAATAGTGTATTGTATCACATTCTAGTAGTTACATTTGAAAATTTCGTTCTAGGACATTTGGTTTGAGCGCAATTATTAAACTTAGGTCAAAAAAGCCATTTAAGCCTTTTCACAGTGAGATCTATGCGATATGGCCGAGAAATGTAATTTTTATGTTAACTCCCAAACCGCTGCGCAGAAGTAAACCAAACTTCACCCATTAGTGTATTGTATCACAATCTAGTAGTTACATGTGGAAATTTGGTTCTAGGACATTTGATTTTAGCGCAATCCTCAAACTTAGGTCAAAAAAGCCATTTAAGCCTTTTCACAGTGAGATCTATGCGATATGGCCGAGAAATGTAATTTTGATGTTAACTCCCAAACCGCTGCGCAGAAGTCAACCAAACTTCACCCATTAGTGTATTGTATCACAATCTAGTAGTTACATGTGGAAATTTGGTTATAGGACATTTGATTTGAGCGCAATCCTCAAACTTAGGTCAAAAAAGCCATTTAAGCCTTTTCACAGTGAGATCTATGCGATATGGCCGAGAAATGTAATTTTGATGTTAACTCCCAAACCGCTGCGCAGAAGTCAACCAAACTTCACCCAATAGTGTATTGTATCACATTCTAGTAGTTACATTTTAAAATTTCGTTCAAGGACATTTGGTTTGAGCGCAATTATTAAACTTAGGTCAAAAAAGCCATTTAAGCCTTTTCACAGTGAGATCTATGCGATATGGCCGAGAAATGTAATTTTGATGTTAACTCCCAAACCGCTGCGCAGAAGTAAACCAAACTTCACCCATTAGTGTATTGTATCACAATCTAGTAGTTACATGTGGAAATTTGGTTCTAGGACATTTGATTTGAGCGCAATCCTCAAACTTAGGTCAAAAAAGCCATTTAAGCCTTTTCACAGTGAGATCTATGCGATATGGCCGAGAAATGTAATTTTGATGTTAACTCCCAAACCGCTGCGCAGAAGTCAACCAAACTTCACCCAATAGTGTATTGTATCACATTCTAGTAGTTACATTTGAAAATTTCGTTCTAGGACATTTGGTTTGAGCGCAATTATTAAACTTAGGTCAAAAAAGCCATTTAAGCCTTTTCACAGTGAGATCTATGCGATATGGCCGAGAAATGTAATTTTGATGTTAACTCCCAAACCGCTGCGCTGAAGTAAACCAAACTTCACCCATTAGTGTATTGTATCACAATCTAGTAGTTACATGTGGAAATTTGGTTCTAGGACATTTGATTTTAGCGCAATCCTCAAACTTAGGTCAAAAAAGCCATTTAAGCCTTTTCACAGTGAGATCTATGCGATATGGCCGAGAAATGTAATTTTGATGTTAACTCCCAAACCGCTGCGCAGAAGTCAACCAAACTTCACCCAATAGTGTATTGTATCACAATCTAGTAGTTACATTTGAAAATTTTGTTCTAGGACATTTTGTTTGAACGCAATCATCAAACTTAATTAAAAAAGTCATTTAAGCCTTTTCACAGTGAGATCTATGCGATATGGCCGAGAAATGTAATTTTGATGTTAACTCCCAAACCGCTGCGCAGAAGTCAACCAAACTTCACCCATTAGTGTATTGTATCACAATCTAGTAGTTACATTTGAAAATTTCGTTCTAGGACATTTGGTTTGAGCGCAATCTTTAAACTTAGGTCAAAAAAGCCATTTAAGCCTTTTCACAGTGAGATCTATGCGATATGGCCGAGAAATGTAATTTTGATGTTAACTCCCAAACCGCTGCGCAGAAGTCAACCAAACTTCACCCAATAGTGTATTGTATCACATTCTAGTAGTTACATTTGAAAATTTCGTTCTAGGACATTTGGTTTGAGCGCAATCCTCAAACTTAGGTCAAAAAAGCCATTTAAGCCTTTTCACAGTGAGATCTATGCGATATGGCCGAGAAATGTAATTTTGATGTTAACTCCCAAACCGCTGCGCAGAAGTCAACCAAACTTCACCCATTAGTGTATTGTATCACAATCTAGTAGTTACATGTGGAAATTTGGTTCTAGGACATTTGATTTGAGCGCAATCCTCAAACTTAGGTCAAAAAAGCCATTTAAGCCTTTTCACAGTGAGATCTATGCGATATGGCCGAGAAATGTAATTTTGATGTTAACTCCCAAACCGCTGCGCAGAAGTCAACCAAACTTCACCCAATAGTGTATTGTATCACAATCTAGTAGTTACATTTGAAAATTTTGTTCTAGGACATTTTGTTTGAACGCAATCATCAAACTTAATTAAAAAAGTCATTTAAGCCTTTTCACAGTGAGATCTATGCGATATGGCCGAGAAATGTAATTTTGATGTTAACTCCCAAACCGCTGCGCAGAAGTCAACCAAACTTCACCCATTAGTGTATTTTATCACAATCTAGTAGTTACATGTGGAAATTTGGTTATAGGACATTTGATTTGAGCGCAATCCTCAAACTTAGGTCAAAAAAGCCATTTAAGCCTTTTCACAGTGAGATCTATGCGATATGGCCGAGAAATGTAATTTTGATGTTCACTCCCAAACCGCTGCGCAGAAGTCAACCAAACTTCACCCATTAGTGTATTGTATCACAATCTAGTAGTTACATGTGAAAATTTGGTTCTAGGACATTTGATTTGAGCGCAATCCTCAAACTTAGGTCAAAAAAGCCATTTAAGCCTTTTCACAGTGAGATCTATGCGATATGGCCGAGAAATGTAATTTTGATGTTAACTCCCAAACCGCTGCGCAGAAGTCAACCAAACTTCACCCAATAGTGTATTGTATCACAATCTAGTAGTTATATTTGAAAATTTTGTTCTAGGACATTTTGTTTGAGCGCAATCCTCAAACTTAGGTCAAAAAAGCCATTTAAGCCTTTTCACAGTGCGATATGGCCGAGAAATGTAATTTTGATGTTAACTCCCAAACCGCTGCGCAGAAGTCAACCAAACTTCACCCAATAGTGTATTGTATCACAATCTAGTAGTTACATTTGAAAATTTTGTTCTAGGACATTTTGTTTGAACGCAATCATCAAACTTAATTAAAAAAGTCATTTAAGCCTTTTCACAGTGAGATCTATGCGATATGGCCGAGAAATGTAATTTTGATGTTAACTCCCAAACCGCTGCGCAGAAGTCAACCAAACTTCACCCATTAGTGTATTGTATCACAATCTAGTAGTTACATGTGGAAATTTGGTTATTGGACATTTGATTTGAGCGCAATCCTCAAACTTAGGTCAAAAAAGCCATTTAAGCCTTTTCACAGTGAGATCTATGCGATATGGCCGAGAAATGTAATTTTGATGTTAACTCCCAAACCGCTGCGCAGAAGTCAACCAAACTTCACCCAATAGTGTATTGTATCACAATCTAGTAGTTACATTTGAAAATTTTGTTCTAGGACATTTTGTTTGAACGCAATCATCAAACTTAATTAAAAAAGTCATTTAAGCCTTTTCACAGTGAGATCTATGCGATATGGCCGAGAAATGTAATTTTGATGTTAACTCCCAAACCGCTGCGCAGAAGTCAACCAAACTTCACCCATTAGTGTATTGTATCACAATCTAGTAGTTAGATGTGGAAATTTGGTTATAGGACATTTGATTTGAGCGCAATCCTCAAACTTAGGTCAAAAAAGCCATTTAAGCCTTTTCACAGTGAGATCTATGCGATATGGCCGAGAAATGTAATTTTGATGTTAACTCCCAAACCGCTGCGCAGAAGTCAACCAAACTTCACCCAATAGTGTATTGTATCACATTCTAGTAGTTACATTTGAAAATTTCGTTCTAGGACATTTGGTTTGAGCGCAATCCTCAAACTTAGGTCAAAAAAGCCATTTAAGCCTTTTCACAGTGAGATCTATGCGATATGGCCGAGAAATGTAATTTTGATGTTAACTCCCAAACCGCTGCGCAGAAGTCAACCAAACTTCACCCATTAGTGTATTGTATCACAATCTAGTAGTTACATGTGGAAATTTGGTTCTAGGACATTTGATTTGAGCGCAATCCTCAAACTTAGGTCAAAAAAGCCATTTAAGCCTTTTCACAGTGAGATCTATGCGATATGGCCGAGAAATGTAATTTTGATGTTAACTCCCAAACCGCTGCGCAGAAGTAAACCAAACTTCACCCATTAGTGTATTGTATCACAATCTAGTAGTTACATGTGGAAATTTGGTTCTAGGACATTTGATTTGAGCGCAATCCTCAAACTTAGGTCAAAAAAGCCATTTAAGCCTTTTCACAGTGAGATCTATGCGATATGGCCGAGAAATGTAATTTTGATCTTAACTCCCAAACCGCTGCGCAGAAGTCAACCAAACTTCACCCAATAGTGTATTGTATCACATTCTAGTAGTTACATTTGAAAATTTCGTTCTAGGACATTTGGTTTGAGCGCAATTATTAAACTTAGGTCAAAAAAGCCATTTAAGCCTTTTCACAGTGAGATCTATGCGATATGGCCGAGAAATGTAATTTTTATGTTAACTCCCAAACCGCTGCGCAGAAGTAAACCAAACTTCACCCATTAGTGTATTGTATCACAATCTAGTAGTTACATGTGGAAATTTGGTTCTAGGACATTTGATTTTAGCGCAATCCTCAAACTTAGGTCAAAAAAGCCATTTAAGCCTTTTCACAGTGAGATCTATGCGATATGGCCGAGAAATGTAATTTTGATGTTAACTCCCAAACCGCTGCGCAGAAGTCAACCAAACTTCACCCATTAGTGTATTGTATCACAATCTAGTAGTTACATGTGGAAATTTGGTTATAGGACATTTGATTTGAGCGCAATCCTCAAACTTAGGTCAAAAAAGCCATTTAAGCCTTTTCACAGTGAGATCTATGCGATATGGCCGAGAAATGTAATTTTGATGTTAACTCCCAAACCGCTGCGCAGAAGTCAACCAAACTTCACCCAATAGTGTATTGTATCACATTCTAGTAGTTACATTTTAAAATTTCGTTCAAGGACATTTGGTTTGAGCGCAATTATTAAACTTAGGTCAAAAAAGCCATTTAAGCCTTTTCACAGTGAGATCTATGCGATATGGCCGAGAAATGTAATTTTGATGTTAACTCCCAAACCGCTGCGCAGAAGTAAACCAAACTTCACCCATTAGTGTATTGTATCACAATCTAGTAGTTACATGTGGAAATTTGGTTCTAGGACATTTGATTTGAGCGCAATCCTCAAACTTAGGTCAAAAAAGCCATTTAAGCCTTTTCACAGTGAGATCTATGCGATATGGCCGAGAAATGTAATTTTGATGTTAACTCCCAAACCGCTGCGCAGAAGTCAACCAAACTTCACCCAATAGTGTATTGTATCACATTCTAGTAGTTACATTTGAAAATTTCGTTCTAGGACATTTGGTTTGAGCGCAATTATTAAACTTAGGTCAAAAAAGCCATTTAAGCCTTTTCACAGTGAGATCTATGCGATATGGCCGAGAAATGTAATTTTGATGTTAACTCCCAAACCGCTGCGCTGAAGTAAACCAAACTTCACCCATTAGTGTATTGTATCACAATCTAGTAGTTACATGTGGAAATTTGGTTCTAGGACATTTGATTTTAGCGCAATCCTCAAACTTAGGTCAAAAAAGCCATTTAAGCCTTTTCACAGTGAGATCTATGCGATATGGCCGAGAAATGTAATTTTGATGTTAACTCCCAAACCGCTGCGCAGAAGTCAACCAAACTTCACCCAATAGTGTATTGTATCACAATCTAGTAGTTACATTTGAAAATTTTGTTCTAGGACATTTTGTTTGAACGCAATCATCAAACTTAATTAAAAAAGTCATTTAAGCCTTTTCACAGTGAGATCTATGCGATATGGCCGAGAAATGTAATTTTGATGTTAACTCCCAAACCGCTGCGCAGAAGTCAACCAAACTTCACCCATTAGTGTATTGTATCACAATCTAGTAGTTACATGTGGAAATTTGGTTCTAGGACATTTGATTTGAGCGCAATCCTCAAACTTAGGTCAAAAAAGCCATTTAAGCCTTTTCACAGTGAGATCTATGCGATATGGCCGAGAAATGTAATTTTGATGTTCACTCCCAAACCGCTGCGCAGAAGTCAACCAAACTTCACCCATTAGTGTATTGTATCACAATCTAGTAGTTACATGTGGAAATTTGGTTCTAGGACATTTGATTTGAGCGCAATCCTCAAACTTAGGTCAAAAAAGCCATTTAAGCCTTTTCACAGTGAGATCTATGCGATATGGCCGAGAAATGTAATTTTGATGTTAACTCCCAAACCGCTGCGCAGAAGTCAACCAAACTTCACCCAATAGTGTATTGTATCACAATCTAGTAGTTACATTTAAAAATTTTGTTCTAGGACATTTTGTTTGAGCGCAATCATCAAACATAATTAAAAATGTCATTTAAGCCTTTTCACAGTGAGATCTATGCGATATGGCCGAGAAATGTAATTTTGATGTTAACTCCCAAACCGCTGCGCAGAAGTCAACCAAACTTCACCCATTAGTGTATTTTATCACAATCTAGTAGTTACATGTGGAAATTTGGTTCTAGGACATTTGATTTGAGCGCAATCCTCAAACTTAGGTCAAAAAAGCCATTTAAGCCTTTTCACAGTGAGATCTATGCGATATGGCCGAGAAATGTAATTTTGATGTTAACTCCCAAACCGCTGCGCAGAAGTCAACCAAACTTCACCCAATAGTGTATTGTATCACAATCTAGTAGTTACATTTAAAAATTTTGTTCTAGGACATTTTGTTTGAACGCAATCATCAAACTTAATTAAAAAAGTCATTTAAGCCTTTTCACAGTGAGATCTATGCGATATGGCCGAGAAATGTAATTTTGATGTTAACTCCCAAACCGCTGCGCAGAAGTCAACCAAACTTCACCCATTAGTGTATTGTATCACAATCTAGTAGTTACATGTGGAAATTTGGTTATAGGACATTTGATTTGAGCGCAATCCTCAAACTTAGGTCAAAAAAGCCATTTAAGCCTTTTCACAGTGAGATCTATGCGATATGGCCGAGAAATGTAATTTTGATGTTAACTCCCAAACCGCTGCGCAGAAGTCAACCAAACTTCACCCAATAGTGTATTGTATCACAATCTAGTAGTTACATTTGAAAATTTTGTTCTAGGAAATTTTGTTTGAGCGCAATCATCAAACTTAATTAAAAAAGTCATTTAAGCCTTTTCACAGTGAGATCTATGCGATATGGCCGAGAAATGTAATTTTGATGTTAACTCCCAAACCGCTGCGCAGAAGTCAACCAAACTTCACCCATTAGTGTATTGTATCACAATCTAGTAGTTACATGTGGAAATTTGGTTCTAGGACATTTGA
The DNA here is from genome assembly GCF_030265065.1 of Corythoichthys intestinalis. Classification (NCBI taxonomy): domain Eukaryota; kingdom Metazoa; phylum Chordata; class Actinopteri; order Syngnathiformes; family Syngnathidae; genus Corythoichthys; species Corythoichthys intestinalis. The sequence continues at coordinate 37,929,384 of NC_080416.1, read as the reverse complement.
TTTGAGCGCAGTCCTCAAACTTAGGTCAAAAAAGCCATTTAAGCCTTTTCACACTGAGATCTATGCGATATGGCCGAGAAATGTAATTTTGATGTTAACTCCCAAACCGCTGCGCAGAAGTCAACCAAACTTCACCCAATAGTGTATTGTATCACATTCTAGTAGTTACATTTTAAAATTTCGTTCTAGGACATTTGGTTTGAGCGCAATTATTAAACTTAGGTCAAAAAAGCCATTTAAGCCTTTTCACAGTGAGATCTATGCGATATGGCCGAGAAATGTAATTTTGATGTTAACTCCCAAACCGCTGCGCAGAAGTAAACCAAACTTCACCCATTAGTGTATTGTATCACAATCTAGTAGTTACATTTGAAAATTTGGTTCTAGGACATTTGATTTGAGCGCAATCCTCAAACTTAGGTCAAAAAAGCCATTTAAGCCTTTTCACAGTGAGATCTATGCGATATGGCCGAGAAATGTAATTTTGATGTTAACTCCCAAACCGCTGCGCAGAAGTCAACCAAACTTCACCCAATAGTGTATTGTATCACAATCTAGTAGTTACATTTGAAAATTTTGTTCTAGGAAATTTTGTTTGAGCGCAATCATCAAACTTAATTAAAAAAGTCATTTAAGCCTTTTCACAGTGAGATCTATGCGATATGGCCGAGAAATGTAATTTTGATGTTAACTCCCAAACCGCTGCGCAGAAGTCAACCAAACTTCACCCATTAGTGTATTTTATCACAATCTAGTAGTTACATGTGGAAATTTGGTTCTAGGACATTTGATTTGAGCGCAATCCTCAAACTTAGGTCAAAAAAGCCATTTAAGCCTTTTCACAGTGAGATCTATGCGATATGGCCGAGAAATGTAATTTTGATGTTCACTCCCAAACCGCTGCGCAGAAGTCAACCAAACTTCACCCATTAGTGTATTGTATCACAATCTAGTAGTTACATGTGGAAATTTGGTTATAGGACATTTGATTTGAGCGCAATCCTCAAACTTAGGTCAAAAAAGCCATTTTAGCCTTTTCACAGTGAGATCTATGCGATATGGCCGAGAAATGTAATTTTGATGTTAACTCCCAAACCGCTGCGCAGAAGTCAACCAAACTTCACCCAATAGTGTATTGTATCACAATCTAGTAGTTACATTTGAAAATTTTGTTCTAGGACATTTTGTTTGAACGCAATCATCAAACTTAATTAAAAAAGTCATTTAAGCCTTTTCACAGTGAGATCTATGCGATATGGCCGAGAAATGTAATTTTGATGTTAACTCCCAAACCGCTGCGCAGAAGTCAACCAAACTTCACCCAATAGTGTATTGTATCACAATCTAGTAGTTACATTTGAAAATTTTGTTCTAGGAAATTTTGTTTGAGCGCAATCATCAAACTTAATTAAAAAAGTCATTTAAGCCTTTTCACAGTGAGATCTATGCGATATGGCCGAGAAATGTAATTTTGATGTTAACTCCCAAACCGCTGCGCAGAAGTCAACCAAACTTCACCCAATAGTGTATTTTATCACAATCTAGTAGTTACATGTGGAAATTTGGTTCTAGGACATTTGATTTGAGCGCAATCCTCAAACTTAGGTCAAAAAAGCCATTTAAGCCTTTTCACAGTGAGATCTATGCGATATGGCCGAGAAATGTAATTTTGATGTTAACTCCCAAACCGCTGCGCAGAAGTCAACCAAACTTCACCCAATAGTGTATTGTATCACATTCTAGTAGTTACATTTGAAAATTTCGTTCTAGGACATTTGGTTTGAGCGCAATCCTCAAACTTAGGTCAAAAAAGCCATTTAAGCCTTTTCACAGTGAGATCTATGCGATATGGCCGAGAAATGTAATTTTGATGTTAACTCCCAAACCGCTGCGCAGAAGTCAACCAAACTTCACCCAATAGTGTATTGTATCACAATCTAGTAGTTACATTTGAAAATTTTGTTCTAGGACATTTTGTTTGAACGCAATCATCAAACTTAATTAAAAAAGTCATTTAAGCCTTTTCACAGTGAGATCTATGCGATATGGCCGAGAAATGTAATTTTGATGTTAACTCCCAAACCGCTGCGCAGAAGTCAACCAAACTTCACCCAATAGTGTATTGTATCACAATCTAGTACTTACATTTGAAAATTTTGTTCTAGGAAATTTTGTTTGAGCGCAATCATCAAACTTAATTAAAAAAGTCATTTAAGCCTTTTCACAGTGAGATCTATGCGATATGGCCGAGAAATGTAATTTTGATGTTAACTCCCAAACCGCTGCGCAGAAGTCAACCAAACTTCACCCAATAGTGTATTTTATCACAATCTAGTAGTTACATGTGGAAATTTGGTTCTAGGACATTTGATTTGAGCGCAATCCTCAAACTTAGGTCAAAAAAGCCATTTAAGCCTTTTCACAGTGAGATCTATGCGATATGGCCGAGAAATGTAATTTTGATGTTAACTCCCAAACCGCTGCGCAGAAGTCAACCAAACTTCACCCAATAGTGTATTGTATCACATTCTAGTAGTTACATTTGAAAATTTCGTTCTAGGACATTTGGTTTGAGCGCAATCCTCAAACTTAGGTCAAAAAAGCCATTTAAGCCTTTTCACAGTGAGATCTATGCGATATGGCCGAGAAATGTAATTTTGATGTTAACTCCCAAACCGCTGCGCAGAAGTCAACCAAACTTCACCCAATAGTGTATTGTATCACAATCTAGTAGTTACATTTGAAAATTTTGTTCTAGGACATTTTGTTTGAACGCAATCATCAAACTTAATTAAAAAAGTCATTTAAGCCTTTTCACAGTGAGATCTATGCGATATGGCCGAGAAATGTAATTTTGATGTTAACTCCCAAACCGCTGCGCAGAAGTCAACCAAACTTCACCCAATAGTGTATTGTATCACAATCTAGTAGTTACATTTGAAAATTTTGTTCTAGGAAATTTTGTTTGAGCGCAATCATCAAACTTAATTAAAAAAGTCATTTAAGCCTTTTCACAGTGAGATCTATGCGATATGGCCGAGAAATGTAATTTTGATGTTAACTCCCAAACCGCTGCGCAGAAGTCAACCAAACTTCACCCAATAGTGTATTTTATCACAATCTAGTAGTTACATGTGGAAATTTGGTTCTAGGACATTTGATTTGAGCGCAATCCTCAAACTTAGGTCAAAAAAGCCATTTAAGCCTTTTCACAGTGAGATCTGTGCGATATGGCCGAGAAATGTAATTTTGATGTTAACTCCCAAACCGCTGCGCAGAAGTCAACCAAACTTCACCCAATAGTGTATTGTATCACATTCTAGTAGTTACATTTGAAAATTTCGTTCTAGGACATTTGGTTTGAGCGCAATCCTCAAACTTAGGTCAAAAAAGCCATTTAAGCCTTTTCACAGTGAGATCTATGCGATATGGCCGAGAAATGTAATTTTGATGTTAACTCCCAAACCGCTGCGCAGAAGTCAACCAAACTTCACCCAATAATGTATTGTATCACAATCTAGTAGTTACATTTGAAAATTTTGTTCTAGGACATTTTGTTTGAACGCAATCATCAAACTTAATTAAAAAAGTCATTTAAGCCTTTTCACAGTGAGATCTATGCGATATGGCCGAGAAATGTAATTTTCATGTTAACTCCCAATTCGCTGCGCAGAAGTCAACCAAACTTCACCCAATAGTGTATTGTATCACAATCTAGTAGTTACATTTGAAAATTTTGTTCTAGGACATTTTGTTTGAGCGCAATCCTCAAACTTAGGTCAAAAAAGCCATTTAAGCCTTTTCACAGTGAGATCTATGCGATATGGCCGAGAAATGTAATTTTGATGTTAACTCCCAAACCGCTGCGCAGAAGTCAACCAAACTTCACCCATTAGTGTATTGTATCACAATCTAGTAGTTACATGTGGAAATTTGGTTATAGGACATTTGATTTGAGCGCAATCCTCAAACTTAGGTCAAAGAAGCCATTTAAGCCTTTTCACAGTGAGATCTATGCGATATGGCCGAGAAATGTAATTTTGATGTTAACTCCCAAACCGCTGCGCAGAAGTCAACCAAACTTCACCCAATAGTGTATTGTATCACATTCTAGTAGTTACATTTTAAAATTTCGTTCAAGGACATTTGGTTTGAGCGCAATTATTAAACTTAGGTCAAAAAAGCCATTTAAGCCTTTTCACAGTGAGATCTATGCGATATGGCCGAGAAATGTAATTTTGATGTTAACTCCCAAACCGCTGCGCAGAAGTCAACCAAACTTCACCCATTAGTGTATTGTATCACAATCTAGTAGTTACATGTGGAAATTTGGTTCTAGGACATTTGATTTGAGCGCAATCCTCAAACTTAGGTCAAAAAAGCCATTTAAGCCTTTTCACAGTGAGATCTATGCGATATGGCCGAGAAATGTAATTTTGATCTTAACTCCCAAACCGCTGCGCAGAAGTCAACCAAACTTCACCCAATAGTGTATTGTATCACATTCTAGTAGTTACATTTGAAAATTTTGTTCTAGGACATTTGGTTTGAGCGCAATTATTAAACTTAGGTCAAAAAAGCCATTTAAGCCTTTTCACAGTGAGATCTATGCGATATGGCCGAGAAATGTAATTTTGATGTTAACTCCCAAACCGCTGCGCAGAAGTCAACCAAACTTCACCCATTAGTGTATTGTATCACAATCTAGTAGTTACATGTGGAAATTTGGTTCTAGGACATTTGATTTTAGCGCAATCCTCAAACTTAGGTCAAAGAAGCCATTTAAGCCTTTTCACAGTGAGATCTATGCGATATGGCCGAGAAATGTAATTTTGATGTTAACTCCCAAACCGCTGCGCAGAAGTCAACCAAACTTCACCCATTAGTGTATTGTATCACAATCTAGTAGTTACATGTGGAAATTTGGTTATAGGACATTTGATTTGAGCGCAATCCTCAAACTTAGGTCAAAAAAGCCATTTAAGCCTTTTCACAGTGAGATCTATGCGATATGGCCGAGAAATGTAATTTTGATGTTAACTCCCAAACCGCTGCGCAGAAGTCAACCAAACTTCACCCAATAGTGTATTGTATCACAATCTAGTAGTTACATTTGAAAATTTTGTTCTAGGAAATTTTGTTTGAGCGCAATCATCAAACTTAATTAAAAAAGTCATTTAAGCCTTTTCACAGTGAGATCTATGCGATATGGCCGAGAAATGTAATTTTGATGTTAACTCCCAAACCGCTGCGCAGAAGTCAACCAAACTTCACCCAATAGTGTATTTTATCACAATCTAGTAGTTACATGTGGAAATTTGGTTCTAGGACATTTGATTTGAGCGCAATCCTCAAACTTAGGTCAAAAAAGCCATTTAAGCCTTTTCACAGTGAGATCTATGCGATATGGCCGAGAAATGTAATTTTGATGTTAACTCCCAAACCGCTGCGCAGAAGTCAACCAAACTTCACCCAATAGTGTATTGTATCACAATCTAGTAGTTACATTTGAAAATTTTGTTCTAGGACATTTTGTTTGAACGCAATCATCAAACTTAATTAAAAAAGTCATTTAAGCCTTTTCACAGTGAGATCTATGCGATATGGCCGAGAAATGTAATTTTGATGTTAACTCCCAAACCGCTGCGCAGAAGTCAACCAAACTTCACCCAATAGTGTATTGTATCACAATCTAGTAGTTACATTTGAAAATTTTGTTCTAGGACATTTTGTTTGAGCGCAATCCTCAAACTTAGGTCAAAAAAGCCATTTAAGCCTTTTCACAGTGAGATCTATGCGATATGGCCGAGAAATGTAATTTTGATGTTAACTCCCAAACCGCTGCGCAGAAGTCAACCAAACTTCACCCATTAGTGTATTGTATCACAATCTAGTAGTTACATGTGGAAATTTGGTTATAGGACATTTGATTTGAGCGCAATCCTCAAACTTAGGTCAAAAAAGCCATTTAAGCCTTTTCACAGTGAGATCTATGCGATATGGCCGAGAAATGTAATTTTGATGTTAACTCCCAAACCGCTGCGCAGAAGTCAACCAAACTTCACCCAATAGTGTATTGTATCACATTCTAGTAGTTACATTTTAAAATTTCGTTCAAGGACATTTGGTTTGAGCGCAATTATTAAACTTAGGTCAAAAAAGCCATTTAAGCCTTTTCACAGTGAGATATATGCGATATGGCCGAGAAATGTAATTTTGATGTTAACTCCCAAACCGCTGCGCAGAAGTAAACCAAACTTCACCCATTAGTGTATTGTATCACAATCTAGTAGTTACATGTGGAAATTTGGTTCTAGGACATTTGATTTGAGCGCAATCCTCAAACTTAGGTCAAAAAAGCCATTTAAGCCTTTTCACAGTGAGATCTATGCGATATGGCCGAGAAATGTAATTTTGATCTTAACTCCCAAACCGCTGCGCAGAAGTCAACCAAACTTCACCCAATAGTGTATTGTATCACATTCTAGTAGTTACATTTGAAAATTTTGTTCTAGGACATTTGGTTTGAGCGCAATTATTAAACTTAGGTCAAAAAAGCCATTTAAGCCTTTTCACAGTGAGATCTATGCGATATGGCTGAGAAATGTAATTTTGATGTTAACTCCCAAACCGCTGCGCAGAAGTAAACCAAACTTCACCCATTAGTGTATTGTATCACAATCTAGTAGTTACATGTGGAAATTTGGTTCTAGGACATTTGATTTTAGCGCAATCCTCAAACTTAGGTCAAAAAAGCCATTTAAGCCTTTTCACAGTGAGATCTATGCGATATGGCCGAGAAATGTAATTTTGATGTTAACTCCCAAACCGCTGCGCAGAAGTCAACCAAACTTCACCCAATAGTGTATTGTATCACAATCTAGTAGTTACATTTGAAAATTTTGTTCTAGGAAATTTTGTTTGAGCGCAATCATCAAACTTAATTAAAAAAGTCATTTAAGCCTTTTCACAGTGAGATCTATGCGATATGGCCGAGAAATGTAATTTTGATGTTAACTCCCAAACCGCTGCGCAGAAGTCAACCAAACTTCACCCATTAGTGTATTGTATCACAATCTAGTAGTTACATGTGGAAATTTGGTTCTAGGACATTTGATTTGAGCGCAATCCTCAAACTTAGGTCAAAAAAGCCATTTAAGCCTTTTCACAGTGAGATCTATGCGATATGGCCGAGAAATGTAATTTTGATCTTAACTCCCAAACCGCTGCGCAGAAGTCAACCAAACTTCACCCAATAGTGTATTGTATCACATTCTAGTAGTTACATTTGAAAATTTTGTTCTAGGACATTTGGTTTGAGCGCAATTATTAAACTTAGGTCAAAAAAGCCATTTAAGCCTTTTCACAGTGAGATCTATGCGATATGGCTGAGAAATGTAATTTTGATGTTAACTCCCAAACCGCTGCGCAGAAGTAAACCAAACTTCACCCATTAGTGTATTGTATCACAATCTAGTAGTTACATGTGGAAATTTGGTTCTAGGACATTTGATTTTAGCGCAATCCTCAAACTTAGGTCAAAAAAGCCATTTAAGCCTTTTCACAGTGAGATCTATGCGATATGGCCGAGAAATGTAATTTTGATGTTAACTCCCAAACCGCTGCGCAGAAGTCAACCAAACTTCACCCAATAGTGTATTGTATCACAATCTAGTAGTTACATTTGAAAATTTTGTTCTAGGAAATTTTGTTTGAGCGCAATCATCAAACTTAATTAAAAAAGTCATTTAAGCCTTTTCACAGTGAGATCTATGCGATATGGCCGAGAAATGTAATTTTGATGTTAACTCCCAAACCGCTGCGCAGAAGTCAACCAAACTTCACCCATTAGTGTATTTTATCACAATCTAGTAGTTACATGTGGAAATTTGGTTCTAGGACATTTGATTTGAGCGCAATCCTCAAACTTAGGTCAAAAAAGCCATTTAAGCCTTTTCACAGTGAGATCTATGCGATATGGCCGAGAAATGTAATTTTGATGTTCACTCCCAAACCGCTGCGCAGAAGTCAACCAAACTTCACCCATTAGTGTATTGTATCACAATCTAGTAGTTACATATGGAAATTTGGTTCTAGGACATTTGATTTGAGCGCAATCCTCAAACTTAGGTCAAAAAAGCCATTTAAGCCTTTTCACAGTGAGATCTATGCGATATGGCCGAGAAATGTAATTTTGATCTTAACTCCCAAACCGCTGCGCAGAAGTCAACCAAACTTCACCCAATAGTGTATTGTATCACATTCTAGTAGTTACATTTGAAAATTTTGTTCTAGGACATTTGGTTTGAGCGCAATTATTAAACTTAGGTCAAAAAAGCCATTTAAGCCTTTTCACAGTGAGATCTATGCGATATGGCTGAGAAATGTAATTTTGATGTTAACTCCCAAACCGCTGCGCAGAAGTAAACCAAACTTCACCCATTAGTGTATTGTATCACAATCTAGTAGTTACATGTGGAAATTTGGTTCTAGGACATTTGATTTTAGCGCAATCCTCAAACTTAGGTCAAAAAAGCCATTTAAGCCTTTTCACAGTGAGATCTATGCGATATGGCCGAGAAATGTAATTTTGATGTTAACTCCCAAACCGCTGCGCAGAAGTCAACCAAACTTCACCCAATAGTGTATTGTATCACAATCTAGTAGTTACATTTGAAAATTTTGTTCTAGGAAATTTTGTTTGAGCGCAATCATCAAACTTAATTAAAAAAGTCATTTAAGCCTTTTCACAGTGAGATCTATGCGATATGGCCGAGAAATGTAATTTTGATGTTAACTCCCAAACCGCTGCGCAGAAGTCAACCAAACTTCACCCATTAGTGTATTTTATCACAATCTAGTAGTTACATGTGGAAATTTGGTTCTAGGACATTTGATTTGAGCGCAATCCTCAAACTTAGGTCAAAAAAGCCATTTAAGCCTTTTCACAGTGAGATCTATGCGATATGGCCGAGAAATGTAATTTTGATGTTCACTCCCAAACCGCTGCGCAGAAGTCAACCAAACTTCACCCATTAGTGTATTGTATCACAATCTAGTAGTTACATGTGGAAATTTGGTTATAGGACATTTGATTTGAGCGCAATCCTCAAACTTAGGTCAAAAAAGCCATTTAAGCCTTTTCACAGTGAGATCTATGCGATATGGCCGAGAAATGTAATTTTGATGTTAACTCCCAAACCGCTGCGCAGAAGTCAACCAAACTTCACCCAATAGTGTATTGTATCACAATCTAGTAGTTACATTTGAAAATTTTGTTCTAGGACATTTTGTTTGAACGCAATCATCAAACTTAATTAAAAAAGTCATTTAAGCCTTTTCACAGTGAGATCTATGCGATATGGCCGAGAAATGTAATTTTGATGTTAACTCCCAAACCGCTGCGCAGAAGTCAACCAAACTTCACCCAATAGTGTATTGTATCACAATCTAGTAGTTACATTTGAAAATTTTGTTCTAGGAAATTTTGTTTGAGCGCAATCATCAAACTTAATTAAAAAAGTCATTTAAGCCTTTTCACAGTGAGATCTATGCGATATGGCCGAGAAATGTAATTTTGATAACTCCCAAACCGCTGCGCAGAAGTCAACCAAACTTCACCCATTAGTGTATTTTATCACAATCTAGTAGTTACATGTGGAAATTTGGTTCTAGGACATTTGATTTGAGCGCAATCCTCAAACTTAGGTCAAAAAAGCCATTTAAGCCTTTTCACAGTGAGATCTATGCGATATGGCCGAGAAATGTAATTTTGATGTTAACTCCCAAACCGCTGCGCAGAAGTCAACCAAACTTCACCCAATAGTGTATTGTATCACATTCTAGTAGTTACATTTGAAAATTTCGTTCTAGGACATTTGGTTTGAGCGCAATCCTCAAACTTAGGTCAAAAAAGCCATTTAAGCCTTTTCACAGTGAGATCTATGCGATATGGCCGAGAAATGTAATTTTGATGTTAACTCCCAAACCGCTGCGCAGAAGTCAACCAAACTTCACCCATTAGTGTATTGTATCACAATCTAGTAGTTACATGTGGAAATTTGGTTCTAGGACATTTGATTTGAGCGCAATCCTCAAACTTAGGTCAAAAAAGCCATTTAAGCCTTTTCACAGTGAGATCTATGCGATATGGCCGAGAAATGTAATTTTGATGTTAACTCCCAAACCGCTGCGCAGAAGTCAACCAAACTTCACCCAATAGTGTATTGTATCACAATCTAGTAGTTACATTTGAAAATTTTGTTCTAGGACATTTTGTTTGAACGCAATCATCAAACTTAATTAAAAAAGTCATTTAAGCCTTTTCACAGTGAGATCTATGCGATATGGCCGAGAAATGTAATTTTGATGTTAACTCCCAAACCGCTGCGCAGAAGTCAACCAAACTTCACCCATTAGTGTATTTTATCACAATCTAGTAGTTACATGTGGAAATTTGGTTCTAGGACATTTGATTTGAGCGCAATCCTCAAACTTAGGTCAAAAAAGCCATTTAAGCCTTTTCACAGTGAGATCTATGCGATATGGCCGAGAAATGTAATTTTGATGTTCACTCCCAAACCGCTGCGCAGAAGTCAACCAAACTTCACCCATTAGTGTATTGTATCACAATCTAGTAGTTACATGTGAAAATTTGGTTCTAGGACATTTGATTTGAGCGCAATCCTCAAACTTAGGTCAAAAAAGCCATTTAAGCCTTTTCACAGTGAGATCTATGCGATATGGCCGAGAAATGTAATTTTGATGTTAACTCCCAAACCGCTGCGCAGAAGTCAACCAAACTTCACCCAATAGTGTATTGTATCACAATCTAGTAGTTATATTTGAAAATTTTGTTCTAGGACATTTTGTTTGAGCGCAATCCTCAAACTTAGGTCAAAAAAGCCATTTAAGCCTTTTCACAGTGAGATCTATGCGATATGGCCGAGAAATGTAATTTTGATGTTAACTCCCAAACCGCTGCGCAGAAGTCAACCAAACTTCACCCAATAGTGTATTGTATCACAATCTAGTAGTTACATTTGAAAATTTTGTTCTAGGACATTTTGTTTGAACGCAATCATCAAACTTAATTAAAAAAGTCATTTAAGCCTTTTCACAGTGAGATCTATGCGATATGGCCGAGAAATGTAATTTTGATGTTAACTCCCAAACCGCTGCGCAGAAGTCAACCAAACTTCACCCATTAGTGTATTGTATCACAATCTAGTAGTTACATGTGGAAATTTGGTTATAGGACATTTGATTTGAGCGCAATCCTCAAACTTAGGTCAAAAAAGCCATTTAAGCCTTTTCACAGTGAGATCTATGCGATATGGCCGAGAAATGTAATTTTGATGTTAACTCCCAAACCGCTGCGCAGAAGTCAACCAAACTTCACCCAATAGTGTATTGTATCACAATCTAGTAGTTACATTTGAAAATTTTGTTCTAGGACATTTTGTTTGAACGCAATCATCAAACTTAATTAAAAAAGTCATTTAAGCCTTTTCACAGTGAGATCTATGCGATATGGCCGAGAAATGTAATTTTGATGTTAACTCCCAAACCGCTGCGCAGAAGTCAACCAAACTTCACCCATTAGTGTATTGTATCACAATCTAGTAGTTACATGTGGAAATTTGGTTATTGGACATTTGATTTGAGCGCAATCCTCAAACTTAGGTCAAAAAAGCCATTTAAGCCTTTTCACAGTGAGATCTATGCGATATGGCCGAGAAATGTAATTTTGATGTTAACTCCCAAACCGCTGCGCAGAAGTCAACCAAACTTCACCCAATAGTGTATTGTATCACAATCTAGTAGTTACATTTGAAAATTTTGTTCTAGGACATTTTGTTTGAACGCAATCATCAAACTTAATTAAAAAAGTCATTTAAGCCTTTTCACAGTGAGATCTATGCGATATGGCCGAGAAATGTAATTTTGATGTTAACTCCCAAACCGCTGCGCAGAAGTCAACCAAACTTCACCCATTAGTGTATTGTATCACAATCTAGTAGTTAGATGTGGAAATTTGGTTATAGGACATTTGATTTGAGCGCAATCCTCAAACTTAGGTCAAAAAAGCCATTTAAGCCTTTTCACAGTGAGATCTATGCGATATGGCCGAGAAATGTAATTTTGATGTTAACTCCCAAACCGCTGCGCAGAAGTCAACCAAACTTCACCCAATAGTGTATTGTATCACATTCTAGTAGTTACATTTGAAAATTTCGTTCTAGGACATTTGGTTTGAGCGCAATCCTCAAACTTAGGTCAAAAAAGCCATTTAAGCCTTTTCACAGTGAGATCTATGCGATATGGCCGAGAAATGTAATTTTGATGTTAACTCCCAAACCGCTGCGCAGAAGTCAACCAAACTTCACCCATTAGTGTATTGTATCACAATCTAGTAGTTACATGTGGAAATTTGGTTCTAGGACATTTGATTTGAGCGCAATCCTCAAACTTAGGTCAAAAAAGCCATTTAAGCCTTTTCACAGTGAGATCTATGCGATATGGCCGAGAAATGTAATTTTGATGTTAACTCCCAAACCGCTGCGCAGAAGTCAACCAAACTTCACCCAATAGTGTATTGTATCACAATCTAGTAGTTACATTTGAAAATTTTGTTCTAGGACATTTTGTTTGAACGCAATCATCAAACTTAATTAAAAAAGTCATTTAAGCCTTTTCACAGTGAGATCTATGCGATATGGCCGAGAAATGTAATTTTGATGTTAACTCCCAAACCGCTGCGCAGAAGTCAACCAAACTTCACCCATTAGTGTATTTTATCACAATCTAGTAGTTACATGTGGAAATTTGGTTCTAGGACATTTGATTTGAGCGCAATCCTCAAACTTAGGTCAAAAAAGCCATTTAAGCCTTTTCACAGTGAGATCTATGCGATATGGCCGAGAAATGTAATTTTGATGTTCACTCCCAAACCGCTGCGCAGAAGTCAACCAAACTTCACCCATTAGTGTATTGTATCACAATCTAGTAGTTACATGTGAAAATTTGGTTCTAGGACATTTGATTTGAGCGCAATCCTCAAACTTAGGTCAAAAAAGCCATTTAAGCCTTTTCACAGTGAGATCTATGCGATATGGCCGAGAAATGTAATTTTGATGTTAACTCCCAAACCGCTGCGCAGAAGTCAACCAAACTTCACCCAATAGTGTATTGTATCACAATCTAGTAGTTACATTTGAAAATTTTGTTCTAGGACATTTTGTTTGAGCGCAATCCTCAAACTTAGGTCAAAAAAGCCATTTAAGCCTTTTCACAGTGAGATCTATGCGATATGGCCGAGAAATGTAATTTTGATGTTAACTCCCAAACCGCTGCGCAGAAGTCAACCAAACTTCACCCAATAGTGTATTGTATCACAATCTAGTAGTTACATTTGAAAATTTTGTTCTAGGACATTTTGTTTGAACGCAATCATCAAACTTAATTAAAAAAGTCATTTAAGCCTTTTCACAGTGAGATCTATGCGATATGGCCGAGAAATGTAATTTTGATGTTAACTCCCAAACCGCTGCGCAGAAGTCAACCAAACTTCACCCATTAGTGTATTGTATCACAATCTAGTAGTTACATGTGGAAATTTGGTTATAGGACATTTGATTTGAGCGCAATCCTCAAACTTAGGTCAAAAAAGCCATTTAAGCCTTTTCACAGTGAGATCTATGCGATATGGCCGAGAAATGTAATTTTGATGTTAACTCCCAAACCGCTGCGCAGAAGTCAACCAAACTTCACCCAATAGTGTATTGTATCACAATCTAGTAGTTACATTTGAAAATTTTGTTCTAGGACATTTTGTTTGAACGCAATCATCAAACTTAATTAAAAAAGTCATTTAAGCCTTTTCACAGTGAGATCTATGCGATATGGCCGAGAAATGTAATTTTGATGTTAACTCCCAAACCGCTGCGCAGAAGTCAACCAAACTTCACCCATTAGTGTATTGTATCACAATCTAGTAGTTACATGTGGAAATTTGGTTATTGGACATTTGATTTGAGCGCAATCCTCAAACTTAGGTCAAAAAAGCCATTTAAGCCTTTTCACAGTGAGATCTATGCGATATGGCCGAGAAATGTAATTTTGATGTTAACTCCCAAACCGCTGCGCAGAAGTCAACCAAACTTCACCCAATAGTGTATTGTATCACAATCTAGTAGTTACATTTGAAAATTTTGTTCTAGGACATTTTGTTTGAACGCAATCATCAAACTTAATTAAAAAAGTCATTTAAGCCTTTTCACAGTGAGATCTATGCGATATGGCCGAGAAATGTAATTTTGATGTTAACTCCCAAACCGCTGCGCAGAAGTCAACCAAACTTCACCCATTAGTGTATTGTATCACAATCTAGTAGTTAGATGTGGAAATTTGGTTATAGGACATTTGATTTGAGCGCAATCCTCAAACTTAGGTCAAAAAAGCCATTTAAGCCTTTTCACAGTGAGATCTATGCGATATGGCCGAGAAATGTAATTTTGATGTTAACTCCCAAACCGCTGCGCAGAAGTCAACCAAACTTCACCCAATAGTGTATTGTATCACATTCTAGTAGTTACATTTGAAAATTTCGTTCTAGGACATTTGGTTTGAGCGCAATCCTCAAACTTAGGTCAAAAAAGCCATTTAAGCCTTTTCACAGTGAGATCTATGCGATATGGCCGAGAAATGTAATTTTGATGTTAACTCCCAAACCGCTGCGCAGAAGTCAACCAAACTTCACCCATTAGTGTATTGTATCACAATCTAGTAGTTACATGTGGAAATTTGGTTCTAGGACATTTGATTTGAGCGCAATCCTCAAACTTAGGTCAAAAAAGCCATTTAAGCCTTTTCACAGTGAGATCTATGCGATATGGCCGAGAAATGTAATTTTGATGTTAACTCCCAAACCGCTGCGCAGAAGTAAACCAAACTTCACCCATTAGTGTATTGTATCACAATCTAGTAGTTACATGTGGAAATTTGGTTCTAGGACATTTGATTTGAGCGCAATCCTCAAACTTAGGTCAAAAAAGCCATTTAAGCCTTTTCACAGTGAGATCTATGCGATATGGCCGAGAAATGTAATTTTGATCTTAACTCCCAAACCGCTGCGCAGAAGTCAACCAAACTTCACCCAATAGTGTATTGTATCACATTCTAGTAGTTACATTTGAAAATTTCGTTCTAGGACATTTGGTTTGAGCGCAATTATTAAACTTAGGTCAAAAAAGCCATTTAAGCCTTTTCACAGTGAGATCTATGCGATATGGCCGAGAAATGTAATTTTGATGTTAACTCCCAAACCGCTGCGCAGAAGTAAACCAAACTTCACCCATTAGTGTATTGTATCACAATCTAGTAGTTACATGTGGAAATTTGGTTCTAGGACATTTGATTTTAGCGCAATCCTCAAACTTAGGTCAAAAAAGCCATTTAAGCCTTTTCACAGTGAGATCTATGCGATATGGCCGAGAAATGTAATTTTGATGTTAACTCCCAAACCGCTGCGCAGAAGTCAACCAAACTTCACCCATTAGTGTATTGTATCACAATCTAGTAGTTACATGTGGAAATTTGGTTATAGGACATTTGATTTGAGCGCAATCCTCAAACTTAGGTCAAAAAAGCCATTTAAGCCTTTTCACAGTGAGATCTATGCGATATGGCCGAGAAATGTAATTTTGATGTTAACTCCCAAACCGCTGCGCAGAAGTCAACCAAACTTCACCCAATAGTGTATTGTATCACATTCTAGTAGTTACATTTTAAAATTTCGTTCAAGGACATTTGGTTTGATCGCAATTATTAAACTTAGGTCAAAAAAGCCATTTAAGCCTTTTCACAGTGAGATCTATGCGATATGGCCGAGAAATGTAATTTTGATGTTAACTCCCAAACCGCTGCGCAGAAGTAAACCAAACTTCACCCATTAGTGTATTGTATCACAATCTAGTAGTTACATGTGGAAATTTGGTTCTAGGACATTTGATTTGAGCGCAATCCTCAAACTTAGGTCAAAAAAGCCATTTAAGCCTTTTCACAGTGAGATCTATGCGATATGGCCGAGAAATGTAATTTTGATGTTAACTCCCAAACCGCTGCGCAGAAGTCAACCAAACTTCACCCAATAGTGTATTGTATCACATTCTAGTAGTTACATTTGAAAATTTCGTTCTAGGACATTTGGTTTGAGCGCAATTATTAAACTTAGGTCAAAAAAGCCATTTAAGCCTTTTCACAGTGAGATCTATGCGATATGGCCGAGAAATGTAATTTTGATGTTAACTCCCAAACCGCTGCGCTGAAGTAAACCAAACTTCACCCATTAGTGTATTGTATCACAATCTAGTAGTTACATGTGGAAATTTGGTTCTAGGACATTTGATTTTAGCGCAATCCTCAAACTTAGGTCAAAAAAGCCATTTAAGCCTTTTCACAGTGAGATCTATGCGATATGGCCGAGAAATGTAATTTTGATGTTAACTCCCAAACCGCTGCGCAGAAGTCAACCAAACTTCACCCAATAGTGTATTGTATCACAATCTAGTAGTTACATTTGAAAATTTTGTTCGACATTTTGTTTGAACGCAATCATCAAACTTAATTAAAAAAGTCATTTAAGCCTTTTCACAGTGAGATCTATGCGATATGGCCGAGAAATGTAATTTTGATGTTAACTCCCAAACCGCTGCGCAGAAGTCAACCAAACTTCACCCATTAGTGTATTGTATCACAATCTAGTAGTTACATGTGGAAATTTGGTTCTAGGACATTTGATTTGAGCGCAATCCTCAAACTTAGGTCAAAAAAGCCATTTAAGCCTTTTCACAGTGAGATCTATGCGATATGGCCGAGAAATGTAATTTTGATGTTCACTCCCAAACCGCTGCGCAGAAGTCAACCAAACTTCACCCATTAGTGTATTGTATCACAATCTAGTAGTTACATGTGGAAATTTGGTTCTAGGACATTTGATTTGAGCGCAATCCTCAAACTTAGGTCAAAAAAGCCATTTAAGCCTTTTCACAGTGAGATCTATGCGATATGGCCGAGAAATGTAATTTTGATGTTAACTCCCAAACCGCTGCGCAGAAGTCAACCAAACTTCACCCAATAGTGTATTGTATCACAATCTAGTAGTTACATTTAAAAATTTTGTTCTAGGACATTTTGTTTGAGCGCAATCATCAAACTTAATTAAAAAAGTCATTTAAGCCGTTTCACAGTGAGATCTATGCGATATGGCCGAGAAATGTAATTTTGATGTTAACTCCCAAACCGCTGCGCAGAAGTCAACCAAACTTCACCCATTAGTGTATTTTATCACAATCTAGTAGTTACATGTGGAAATTTGGTTCTAGGACATTTGATTTGAGCGCAATCCTCAAACTTAGGTCAAAAAAGCCATTTAAGCCTTTTCACAGTGAGATCTATGCGATATGGCCGAGAAATGTAATTTTGATGTTAACTCCCAAACCGCTGCGCAGAAGTCAACCAAACTTCACCCAATAGTGTATTGTATCACAATCTAGTAGTTACATTTAAAAATTTTGTTCTAGGACATTTTGTTTGAACGCAATCATCAAACTTAATTAAAAAAGTCATTTAAGCCTTTTCACAGTGAGATCTATGCGATATGGCCGAGAAATGTAATTTTGATGTTAACTCCCAAACCGCTGCGCAGAAGTCAACCAAACTTCACCCATTAGTGTATTGTATCACAATCTAGTAGTTACATGTGGAAATTTGGTTATAGGACATTTGATTTGAGCGCAATCCTCAAACTTAGGTCAAAAAAGCCATTTAAGCCTTTTCACAGTGAGATCTATGCGATATGGCCGAGAAATGTAATTTTGATGTTAACTCCCAAACCGCTGCGCAGAAGTCAACCAAACTTCACCCAATAGTGTATTGTATCACAATCTAGTAGTTACATTTGAAAATTTTGTTCTAGGAAATTTTGTTTGAGCGCAATCATCAAACTTAATTAAAAAAGTCATTTAAGCCTTTTCACAGTGAGATCTATGCGATATGGCCGAGAAATGTAATTTTGATGTTAACTCCCAAACCGCTGCGCAGAAGTCAACCAAACTTCACCCATTAGTGTATTGTATCACAATCTAGTAGTTACATGTGGAAATTTGGTTCTAGGACATTTGATTTGAGCGCAGTCCTCAAACTTAGGTCAAAAAAGCCATTTAAGCCTTTTCACACTGAGATCTATGCGATATGGCCGAGAAATGTAATTTTGATGTTAACTCCCAAACCGCTGCGCAGAAGTCAACCAAACTTCACCCAATAGTGTATTGTATCACATTCTAGTAGTTACATTTTAAAATTTCGTTCTAGGACATTTGGTTTGAGCGCAATTATTAAACTTAGGTCAAAAAAGCCATTTAAGCCTTTTCACAGTGAGATCTATGCGATATGGCCGAGAAATGTAATTTTGATGTTAACTCCCAAACCGCTGCGCAGAAGTAAACCAAACTTCACCCATTAGTGTATTGTATCACAATCTAGTAGTTACATGTGGAAATTTGGTTCTAGGACATTTGATTTGAGCGCAATCCTCAAACTTAGGTCAAAAAAGCCATTTAAGCCTTTTCACAGTGAGATCTATGCGATATGGCCGAGAAATGTAATTTTGATGTTAACTCCCAAACCGCTGCGCAGAAGTCAACCAAACTTCACCCAATAGTGTATTGTATCACAATCTAGTAGTTACATTTGAAAATTTTGTTCTAGGACATTTTGTTTGAATGCATTCATCAAACTTAATTAAAAAAGTCATTTAAGCCTTTTCACAGTGAGATCTATGCGATATGGCCGAGAAATGTAATTTTGATGTTAACTCCCAAACCGCTGCGCAGAAGTCAACCAAACTTCACCCATTAGTGTATTGTATCACAATCTAGTAGTTACATGTGGAAATTTGGTTATAGGACATTTGATTTGAGCGCAATCCTCAAACTTAGGTCAAAAAAGCCATTTAAGCCTTTTCACAGTGAGATCTATGCGATATGGCCGAGAAATGTAATTTTGATGTTAACTCCCAAACCGCTGCGCAGAAGTCAACTAAACTTCACCCAATAGTGTATTGTATCACATTCTAGTAGTTACATTTGAAAATTTCGTTCTAGGACATTTGGTTTGAGCGCAATCATTAAACTTAATTAAAAAAGTCATTTAAGCCTTTTCACAGTGAGATCTATGCGATATGGCCGAGAAATGTAATTTTGATGTTAACTACCAAACCGCTGCGCAGAAGTCAACCAAACTTCACCCAATAGTGTATTGTATCACAATCTAGTAGTTACATTTGAAAATTTTGTTCTAGGACATTTTGTTTGAACGCAATCATCAAACTTAATTAAAAAAGTCATTTAAGCCTTTTCACAGTGAGATCTATGCGATATGGCCGAGAAATGTAATTTTGATGTTAACTCCCAAACCGCTGCGCAGAAGTCAACCAAACTTCACCCAATAGTGTATTGTATCACAATCTAGTAGTTATATTTGAAAATTTTGTTTTAGGAAATTTTGTTTGAGCGCAATCATCAAACTTAATTAAAAAAGTCATTTAAGCCTTTTCACAGTGAGATATATGCGATATGGCCGAGAAATGTAATTTTGATGTTCACTCCCAAACCGCTGCGCAGAAGACAACCAAACTTCACCCATTAGTGTATTGTATCACAATCTAGTAGTTACATGTGGAAATTTGGTTATAGGACATTTGATTTGAGCGCAATCCTCAAACTTAGGTCAAAAAAGCCATTTAAGCCTTTTCACAGTGAGATCTATGCGATATGGCCGAGAAATGTAATTTTGATGTTAACTCCCAAACCGCTGCGCAGAAGTCAACCAAACTTCACCCATTAGTGTATTGTATCACAATCTAGTAGTTACATTTGAAAATTTCGTTCTAGGACATTTGGTTTGAGCGCAATCTTTAAACTTAGGTCAAAAAAGCCATTTAAGCCTTTTCACAGTGAGATCTATGCGATATGGCCGAGAAATGTAATTTTGATGTTAACTCCCAAACCGCTGCGCAGAAGTAAACCAAACTTCACCCAATAGTGTATTGTATCACAATCTAGTAGTTACATTTGAAAATTTTGTTCTAGGACATTTTGTTTGAACGCAATCATCAAACTTAATTAAAAAAGTCATTTAAGCCTTTTCACAGTGAGATCTATGCGATATGGCCGAGAAATGTAATTTTGATGTTAACTCCCAAACCGCTGCGCAGAAGTCAACCAAACTTCACCCAATAGTGTATTGTATCACAATCTAGTAGTTACATTTGAAAATTTTGTTCTAGGACATTTGATTTGAGCGCAATCCTCAAACTTAGGTCAAAAAAGCCATTTAAGCCTTTTCACAGTGAGATCTATGCGATATGGCCGAGAAATGTAATTTTGATGTTCACTCCCAAACCGCTGCGCAGAAGTCAACCAAACTTCACCCATTAGTGTATTGTATCACAATCTAGTAGTTACATGTGGAAATTTGGTTATACGACATTTGATTTGAGCGCAATCCTCAAACTTAGGTCAAAAAAGCCATTTTAGCCTTTTCACAGTGAGATCTATGCGATATGGCCGAGAAATGTAATTTTGATGTTAACTCCCAAACCGCTGCGCAGAAGTCAACCAAACTTCACCCAATAGTGTATTGTATCACAATCTAGTAGTTACATTTGAAAATTTTGTTCTAGGACATTTTGTTTGAACGCAATCATCAAACTTAATTAAAAAAGTCATTTAAGCCTTTTCACAGTGAGATCTATGCGATATGGCCGAGAAATGTAATTTTGATGTTAACTCCCAAACCGCTGCGCAGAAGTCAACCAAACTTCACCCAATAGTGTATTGTATCACAATCTAGTAGTTACATTTGAAAATTTTGTTCTAGGAAATTTTGTTTGAGCGCAATCATCAAACTTAATTAAAAAAGTCATTTAAGCCTTTTCACAGTGAGATCTATGCGATATGGCCGAGAAATGTAATTTTGATGTTAACTCCCAAACCGCTGCGCAGAAGTCAACCAAACTTCACCCAATAGTGTATTTTATCACAATCTAGTAGTTACATGTGGAAATTTGGTTCTAGGACATTTGATTTGAGCGCAATCCTCAAACTTAGGTCAAAAAAGCCATTTAAGCCTTTTCACAGTGAGATCTATGCGATATGGCCGAGAAATGTAATTTTGATGTTAACTCCCAAACCGCTGCGCAGAAGTCAACCAAACTTCACCCAATAGTGTATTGTATCACATTCTAGTAGTTACATTTGAAAATTTCGTTCTAGGACATTTGGTTTGAGCGCAATCCTCAAACTTAGGTCAAAAAAGCCATTTAAGCCTTTTCACAGTGAGATCTATGCGATATGGCCGAGAAATGTAATTTTGATGTTAACTCCCAAACCGCTGCGCAGAAGTCAACCAAACTTCACCCAATAGTGTATTGTATCACAATCTAGTAGTTACATTTGAAAATTTTGTTCTAGGACATTTTGTTTGAACGCAATCATCAAACTTAATTAAAAAAGTCATTTAAGCCTTTTCACAGTGAGATCTATGCGATATGGCCGAGAAATGTAATTTTCATGTTAACTCCCAAACCGCTGCGCAGAAGTCAACCAAACTTCACCCAATAGTGTATTGTATCACAATCTAGTAGTTACATTTGAAAATTTTGTTCTAGGACATTTTGTTTGAGCGCAATCCTCAAACTTAGGTCAAAAAAGCCATTTAAGCCTTTTCACAGTGAGATCTATGCGATATGGCCGAGAAATGTAATTTTGATGTTAACTCCCAAACCGCTGCGCAGAAGTCAACCAAACTTCACCCATTAGTGTATTGTATCACAATCTAGTAGTTACATGTGGAAATTTGGTTATAGGACATTTGATTTGAGCGCAATCCTCAAACCTAGGTCAAAAAAGCCATTTAAGCCTTTTCACAGTGAGATCTATGCGATATGGCCGAGAAATGTAATTTTGATGTTAACTCCCAAACCGCTGCGCAGAAGTCAACCAAACTTCACCCAATAGTGTATTGTATCACATTCTAGTAGTTACATTTTAAAATTTCGTTCAAGGACATTTGGTTTGAGCGCAATTATTAAACTTAGGTCAAAAAAGCCATTTAAGCCTTTTCACAGTGAGATCTATGCGATATGGCCGAGAAATGTAATTTTGATGTTAACTCCCAAACCGCTGCGCAGAAGTCAACCAAACTTCACCCATTAGTGTATTGTATCACAATCTAGTAGTTACATGTGGAAATTTGGTTCTAGGACATTTGATTTGAGCGCAATCCTCAAACTTAGGTCAAAAAAGCCATTTAAGCCTTTTCACAGTGAGATCTATGCGATATGGCCGAGAAATGTAATTTTGATCTTAACTCCCAAACCGCTGCGCAGAAGTCAACCAAACTTCACCCAATAGTGTATTGTATCACATTCTAGTAGTTACATTTGAAAATTTTGTTCTAGGACATTTGGTTTGAGCGCAATTATTAAACTTAGGTCAAAAAAGCCATTTAAGCCTTTTCACAGTGAGATCTATGCGATATGGCCGAGAAATGTAATTTTGATGTTAACTCCCAAACCGCTGCGCAGAAGTAAACCAAACTTCACCCATTAGTGTATTGTATCACAATCTAGTAGTTACATGTGGAAATTTGGTTCTAGGACATTTGATTTGAGCGCAATCCTCAAACTTAGGTCAAAAAAGCCATTTAAGCCTTTTCACAGTGAGATCTATGCGATATGGCCGAGAAATGTAATTTTGATGTTAACTCCCAAACCGCTGCGCAGAAGTCAACCAAACTTCACCCAATAGTGTATTGTATCACAATCTAGTAGTTACATTTGAAAATTTTGTTCTAGGACATTTTGTTTGAATGCATTCATCAAACTTAATTAAAAAAGTCATTTAAGCCTTTTCACAGTGAGATCTATGCGATATGGCCGAGAAATGTAATTTTGATGTTAACTCCCAAACCGCTGCGCAGAAGTCAACCAAACTTCACCCATTAGTGTATTGTATCACAATCTAGTAGTTACATGTGGAAATTTGGTTATAGGACATTTGATTTGAGCGCAATCCTCAAACTTAGGTCAAAAAAGCCATTTAAGCCTTTTCACAGTGAGATCTATGCGATATGGCCGAGAAATGTAATTTTGATGTTAACTCCCAAACCGCTGCGCAGAAGTCAACTAAACTTCACCCAATAGTGTATTGTATCACATTCTAGTAGTTACATTTGAAAATTTCGTTCTAGGACATTTGGTTTGAGCGCAATCATTAAACTTAATTAAAAAAGTCATTTAAGCCTTTTCACAGTGAGATCTATGCGATATGGCCGAGAAATGTAATTTTGATGTTAACTACCAAACCGCTGCGCAGAAGTCAACCAAACTTCACCCAATAGTGTATTGTATCACAATCTAGTAGTTACATTTGAAAATTTTGTTCTAGGACATTTTGTTTGAACGCAATCATCAAACTTAATTAAAAAAGTCATTTAAGCCTTTTCACAGTGAGATCTATGCGATATGGCCGAGAAATGTAATTTTGATGTTAACTCCCAAACCGCTGCGCAGAAGTCAACCAAACTTCACCCAATAGTGTATTGTATCACAATCTAGTAGTTATATTTGAAAATTTTGTTTTAGGAAATTTTGTTTGAGCGCAATCATCAAACTTAATTAAAAAAGTCATTTAAGCCTTTTCACAGTGAGATATATGCGATATGGCCGAGAAATGTAATTTTGATGTTCACTCCCAAACCGCTGCGCAGAAGACAACCAAACTTCACCCATTAGTGTATTGTATCACAATCTAGTAGTTACATGTGGAAATTTGGTTATAGGACATTTGATTTGAGCGCAATCCTCAAACTTAGGTCAAAAAAGCCATTTAAGCCTTTTCACAGTGAGATCTATGCGATATGGCCGAGAAATGTAATTTTGATGTTAACTCCCAAACCGCTGCGCAGAAGTCAACCAAACTTCACCCATTAGTGTATTGTATCACAATCTAGTAGTTACATTTGAAAATTTCGTTCTAGGACATTTGGTTTGAGCGCAATCTTTAAACTTAGGTCAAAAAAGCCATTTAAGCCTTTTCACAGTGAGATCTATGCGATATGGCCGAGAAATGTAATTTTGATGTTAACTCCCAAACCGCTGCGCAGAAGTAAACCAAACTTCACCCAATAGTGTATTGTATCACAATCTAGTAGTTACATTTGAAAATTTTGTTCTAGGACATTTTGTTTGAACGCAATCATCAAACTTAATTAAAAAAGTCATTTAAGCCTTTTCACAGTGAGATCTATGCGATATGGCCGAGAAATGTAATTTTGATGTTAACTCCCAAACCGCTGCGCAGAAGTCAACCAAACTTCACCCAATAGTGTATTGTATCACAATCTAGTAGTTACATTTGAAAATTTTGTTCTAGGACATTTGATTTGAGCGCAATCCTCAAACTTAGGTCAAAAAAGCCATTTAAGCCTTTTCACAGTGAGATCTATGCGATATGGCCGAGAAATGTAATTTTGATGTTCACTCCCAAACCGCTGCGCAGAAGTCAACCAAACTTCACCCATTAGTGTATTGTATCACAATCTAGTAGTTACATGTGGAAATTTGGTTATACGACATTTGATTTGAGCGCAATCCTCAAACTTAGGTCAAAAAAGCCATTTTAGCCTTTTCACAGTGAGATCTATGCGATATGGCCGAGAAATGTAATTTTGATGTTAACTCCCAAACCGCTGCGCAGAAGTCAACCAAACTTCACCCAATAGTGTATTGTATCACAATCTAGTAGTTACATTTGAAAATTTTGTTCTAGGACATTTTGTTTGAACGCAATCATCAAACTTAATTAAAAAAGTCATTTAAGCCTTTTCACAGTGAGATCTATGCGATATGGCCGAGAAATGTAATTTTGATGTTAACTCCCAAACCGCTGCGCAGAAGTCAACCAAACTTCACCCAATAGTGTATTGTATCACAATCTAGTAGTTACATTTGAAAATTTTGTTCTAGGAAATTTTGTTTGAGCGCAATCATCAAACTTAATTAAAAAAGTCATTTAAGCCTTTTCACAGTGAGATCTATGCGATATGGCCGAGAAATGTAATTTTGATGTTAACTCCCAAACCGCTGCGCAGAAGTCAACCAAACTTCACCCAATAGTGTATTTTATCACAATCTAGTAGTTACATGTGGAAATTTGGTTCTAGGACATTTGATTTGAGCGCAATCCTCAAACTTAGGTCAAAAAAGCCATTTAAGCCTTTTCACAGTGAGATCTATGCGATATGGCCGAGAAATGTAATTTTGATGTTAACTCCCAAACCGCTGCGCAGAAGTCAACCAAACTTCACCCAATAGTGTATTGTATCACATTCTAGTAGTTACATTTGAAAATTTCGTTCTAGGACATTTGGTTTGAGCGCAATCCTCAAACTTAGGTCAAAAAAGCCATTTAAGCCTTTTCACAGTGAGATCTATGCGATATGGCCGAGAAATGTAATTTTGATGTTAACTCCCAAACCGCTGCGCAGAAGTCAACCAAACTTCACCCAATAGTGTATTGTATCACAATCTAGTAGTTACATTTGAAAATTTTGTTCTAGGACATTTTGTTTGAACGCAATCATCAAACTTAATTAAAAAAGTCATTTAAGCCTTTTCACAGTGAGATCTATGCGATATGGCCGAGAAATGTAATTTTCATGTTAACTCCCAAACCGCTGCGCAGAAGTCAACCAAACTTCACCCAATAGTGTATTGTATCACAATCTAGTAGTTACATTTGAAAATTTTGTTCTAGGACATTTTGTTTGAGCGCAATCCTCAAACTTAGGTCAAAAAAGCCATTTAAGCCTTTTCACAGTGAGATCTATGCGATATGGCCGAGAAATGTAATTTTGATGTTAACTCCCAAACCGCTGCGCAGAAGTCAACCAAACTTCACCCATTAGTGTATTGTATCACAATCTAGTAGTTACATGTGGAAATTTGGTTATAGGACATTTGATTTGAGCGCAATCCTCAAACCTAGGTCAAAAAAGCCATTTAAGCCTTTTCACAGTGAGATCTATGCGATATGGCCGAGAAATGTAATTTTGATGTTAACTCCCAAACCGCTGCGCAGAAGTCAACCAAACTTCACCCAATAGTGTATTGTATCACATTCTAGTAGTTACATTTTAAAATTTCGTTCAAGGACATTTGGTTTGAGCGCAATTATTAAACTTAGGTCAAAAAAGCCATTTAAGCCTTTTCACAGTGAGATCTATGCGATATGGCCGAGAAATGTAATTTTGATGTTAACTCCCAAACCGCTGCGCAGAAGTCAACCAAACTTCACCCATTAGTGTATTGTATCACAATCTAGTAGTTACATGTGGAAATTTGGTTCTAGGACATTTGATTTGAGCGCAATCCTCAAACTTAGGTCAAAAAAGCCATTTAAGCCTTTTCACAGTGAGATCTATGCGATATGGCCGAGAAATGTAATTTTGATCTTAACTCCCAAACCGCTGCGCAGAAGTCAACCAAACTTCACCCAATAGTGTATTGTATCACATTCTAGTAGTTACATTTGAAAATTTTGTTCTAGGACATTTGGTTTGAGCGCAATTATTAAACTTAGGTCAAAAAAGCCATTTAAGCCTTTTCACAGTGAGATCTATGCGATATGGCCGAGAAATGTAATTTTGATGTTAACTCCCAAACCGCTGCGCAGAAGTAAACCAAACTTCACCCATTAGTGTATTGTATCACAATCTAGTAGTTACATGTGGAAATTTGGTTCTAGGACATTTGATTTTAGCGCAATCCTCAAACTTAGGTCAAAGAAGCCATTTAAGCCTTTTCACAGTGAGATCTATGCGATATGGCCGAGAAATGTAATTTTGATGTTAACTCCCAAACCGCTGCGCAGAAGTCAACCAAACTTCACCCATTAGTGTATTGTATCACAATCTCGTAGTTACATGTGGAAATTTGGTTATAGGACATTTGATTTGAGCGCAATCCTCAAACTTAGGTCAAAAAAGCCATTTAAGCCTTTTCACAGTGAGATCTATGCGATATGGCCGAGAAATGTAATTTTCATGTTAACTCCCAAACCGCTGCGCAGAAGTCAACCAAACTTCAACCAATAGTGTATTGTATCACAATCTAGTAGTTACATTTGAAAATTTTGTTCTAGGACATTTTGTTTGAGCGCAATCCTCAAACTTAGGTCAAAAAAGCCATTTAAGCCTTTTCACAGTGAGATCTATGCGATATGGCCGAGAAATGTAATTTTGATGTTAACTCCCAAACCGCTGCGCAGAAGTCAACCAAACTTCACCCATTAGTGTATTGTATCACAATCTAGTAGTTACATGTGGAAATTTGGTTATAGGACATTTGATTTGAGCGCAATCCTCAAACCTAGGTCAAAAAAGCCATTTAAGCCTTTTCACAGTGAGATCTATGCGATATGGCCGAGAAATGTAATTTTGATGTTCACTCCCAAACCGCTGCGCAGAAGTCAACCAAACTTCACCCATTAGTGTATTGTATCACAATCTAGTAGTTACATGTGGAAATTTGGTTCTAGGACATTTGATTTGAGCGCAATCCTCAAACTTAGGTAAAAAAAGCCATTTAAGCCTTTTCACAGTGAGATCTATGCGATATGGCCGAGAAATGTAATTTTGATGTTAACTCCCAAACCGCTGCGCAGAAGTCAACCAAACTTCACCCAATAGTGTATTGTATCACAATCTAGTAGTTACATTTGAAAATTTTGTTCTAGGACATTTTGTTTGAACGCAATCATCAAACTTAATTAAAAAAGTCATTTAAGCCTTTTCACAGTGAGATCTATGCGATATGGCCGAGAAATGTAATTTTCATGTTAACTCCCAAACCGCTGCGCAGAAGTCAACCAAACTTCACCCAATAGTGTATTGTATCACAATCTAGTAGTTACATTTGAAAATTTTGTTCTAGGACATTTTGTTTGAGCGCAATCCTCAAACTTAGGTCAAAAAAGCCATTTAAGCCTTTTCACAGTGAGATCTATGCGATATGGCCGAGAAATGTAATTTTGATGTTAACTCCCAAACCGCTGCGCAGAAGTCAACCAAACTTCACCCATTAGTGTATTGTATCACAATCTAGTAGTTACATGTGGAAATTTGGTTATAGGACATTTGATTTGAGCGCAATCCTCAAACCTAGGTCAAAAAAGCCATTTAAGCCTTTTCACAGTGAGATCTATGCGATATGGCCGAGAAATGTAATTTTGATGTTAACTCCCAAACCGCTGCGCAGAAGTCAACCAAACTTCACCCAATAGTGTATTGTATCACATTCTAGTAGTTACATTTTAAAATTTCGTTCAAGGACATTTGGTTTGAACGCAATTATTAAACTTAGGTCAAAAAAGCCATTTAAGCCTTTTCACAGTGAGATCTATGCGATATGGCCGAGAAATGTAATTTTGATGTTAACTCCCAAACCGCTGCGCAGAAGTCAACCAAACTTCACCCATTAGTGTATTGTATCACAATCTAGTAGTTACATGTGGAAATTTGGTTCTAGGACATTTGATTTGAGCGCAATCCTCAAACTTAGGTCAAAAAAGCCATTTAAGCCTTTTCACAGTGAGATCTATGCGATATGGCCGAGAAATGTAATTTTGATCTTAACTCCCAAACCGCTGCGCAGAAGTCAACCAAACTTCACCCAATAGTGTATTGTATCACATTCTAGTAGTTACATTTGAAAATTTTGTTCTAGGACATTTGGTTTGAGCGCAATTATTAAACTTAGGTCAAAAAAGCCATTTAAGCCTTTTCACAGTGAGATCTATGCGATATGGCCGAGAAATGTAATTTTGATGTTAACTCCCAAACCGCTGCGCAGAAGTCAACCAAACTTCACCCAATAGTGTATTGTATCACAATCTAGTAGTTACATTTGAAAATTTTGTTCTAGGACATTTTGTTTGAACGCAATCATCAAACTTAATTAAAAAAGTCATTTAAGCCTTTTCACAGTGAGATCTATGCGATATGGCCGAGAAATGTAATTTTCATGTTAACTCCCAAACCGCTGCGCAGAAGTCAACCAAACTTCACCCAATAGTGTATTGTATCACAATCTAGTAGTTACATTTGAAAATTTTGTTCTAGGACATTTTGTTTGAGCGCAATCCTCAAACTTAGGTCAAAAAAGCCATTTAAGCCTTTTCACAGTGAGATCTATGCGATATGGCCGAGAAATGTAATTTTGATGTTAACTCCCAAACCGCTGCGCAGAAGTCAACCAAACTTCACCCATTAGTGTATTGTATCACAATCTAGTAGTTACATGTGGAAATTTGGTTATAGGACATTTGATTTGAGCGCAATCCTCAAACCTAGGTCAAAAAAGCCATTTAAGCCTTTTCACAGTGAGATCTATGCGATATGGCCGAGAAATGTAATTTTGATGTTAACTCCCAAACCGCTGCGCAGAAGTCAACCAAACTTCACCCAATAGTGTATTGTATCACATTCTAGTAGTTACATTTTAAAATTTCGTTCAAGGACATTTGGTTTGAGCGCAATTATTAAACTTAGGTCAAAAAAGCCATTTAAGCCTTTTCACAGTGAGATCTATGCGATAT
Source organism: Corythoichthys intestinalis (assembly GCF_030265065.1). Taxonomy (NCBI): domain Eukaryota; kingdom Metazoa; phylum Chordata; class Actinopteri; order Syngnathiformes; family Syngnathidae; genus Corythoichthys; species Corythoichthys intestinalis. Next base: position 37,899,664 of record NC_080416.1, on the reverse strand, counting down.
GGCCGAGAAATGTAATTTTGATGTTAACTCCCAAACCGCTGCGCAGAAGTCAACCAAACTTCACCCATTAGTGTATTGTATCACAATCTAGTAGTTACATGTGGAAATTTGGTTCTAGGACATTTGATTTGAGCGCAATCCTCAAACTTAGGTCAAAAAAGCCATTTAAGCCTTTTCACAGTGAGATCTATGCGATATGGCCGAGAAATGTAATTTTGATCTTAACTCCCAAACCGCTGCGCAGAAGTCAACCAAACTTCACCCAATAGTGTATTGTATCACATTCTAGTAGTTACATTTGAAAATTTTGTTCTAGGACATTTGGTTTGAGCGCAATTATTAAACTTAGGTCAAAAAAGCCATTTAAGCCTTTTCACAGTGAGATCTATGCGATATGGCCGAGAAATGTAATTTTGATGTTAACTCCCAAACCGCTGCGCAGAAGTAAACCAAACTTCACCCATTAGTGTATTGTATCACAATCTAGTAGTTACATGTGGAAATTTGGTTCTAGGACATTTGATTTTAGCGCAATCCTCAAACTTAGGTCAAAGAAGCCATTTAAGCCTTTTCACAGTGAGATCTATGCGATATGGCCGAGAAATGTAATTTTGATGTTAACTCCCAAACCGCTGCGCAGAAGTCAACCAAACTTCACCCATTAGTGTATTGTATCACAATCTCGTAGTTACATGTGGAAATTTGGTTATAGGACATTTGATTTGAGCGCAATCCTCAAACTTAGGTCAAAAAAGCCATTTAAGCCTTTTCACAGTGAGATCTATGCGATATGGCCGAGAAATGTAATTTTCATGTTAACTCCCAAACCGCTGCGCAGAAGTCAACCAAACTTCAACCAATAGTGTATTGTATCACAATCTAGTAGTTACATTTGAAAATTTTGTTCTAGGACATTTTGTTTGAGCGCAATCCTCAAACTTAGGTCAAAAAAGCCATTTAAGCCTTTTCACAGTGAGATCTATGCGATATGGCCGAGAAATGTAATTTTGATGTTAACTCCCAAACCGCTGCGCAGAAGTCAACCAAACTTCACCCATTAGTGTATTGTATCACAATCTAGTAGTTACATGTGGAAATTTGGTTATAGGACATTTGATTTGAGCGCAATCCTCAAACCTAGGTCAAAAAAGCCATTTAAGCCTTTTCACAGTGAGATCTATGCGATATGGCCGAGAAATGTAATTTTGATGTTCACTCCCAAACCGCTGCGCAGAAGTCAACCAAACTTCACCCATTAGTGTATTGTATCACAATCTAGTAGTTACATGTGGAAATTTGGTTCTAGGACATTTGATTTGAGCGCAATCCTCAAACTTAGGTAAAAAAAGCCATTTAAGCCTTTTCACAGTGAGATCTATGCGATATGGCCGAGAAATGTAATTTTGATGTTAACTCCCAAACCGCTGCGCAGAAGTCAACCAAACTTCACCCAATAGTGTATTGTATCACAATCTAGTAGTTACATTTGAAAATTTTGTTCTAGGACATTTTGTTTGAACGCAATCATCAAACTTAATTAAAAAAGTCATTTAAGCCTTTTCACAGTGAGATCTATGCGATATGGCCGAGAAATGTAATTTTCATGTTAACTCCCAAACCGCTGCGCAGAAGTCAACCAAACTTCACCCAATAGTGTATTGTATCACAATCTAGTAGTTACATTTGAAAATTTTGTTCTAGGACATTTTGTTTGAGCGCAATCCTCAAACTTAGGTCAAAAAAGCCATTTAAGCCTTTTCACAGTGAGATCTATGCGATATGGCCGAGAAATGTAATTTTGATGTTAACTCCCAAACCGCTGCGCAGAAGTCAACCAAACTTCACCCATTAGTGTATTGTATCACAATCTAGTAGTTACATGTGGAAATTTGGTTATAGGACATTTGATTTGAGCGCAATCCTCAAACCTAGGTCAAAAAAGCCATTTAAGCCTTTTCACAGTGAGATCTATGCGATATGGCCGAGAAATGTAATTTTGATGTTAACTCCCAAACCGCTGCGCAGAAGTCAACCAAACTTCACCCAATAGTGTATTGTATCACATTCTAGTAGTTACATTTTAAAATTTCGTTCAAGGACATTTGGTTTGAACGCAATTATTAAACTTAGGTCAAAAAAGCCATTTAAGCCTTTTCACAGTGAGATCTATGCGATATGGCCGAGAAATGTAATTTTGATGTTAACTCCCAAACCGCTGCGCAGAAGTCAACCAAACTTCACCCATTAGTGTATTGTATCACAATCTAGTAGTTACATGTGGAAATTTGGTTCTAGGACATTTGATTTGAGCGCAATCCTCAAACTTAGGTCAAAAAAGCCATTTAAGCCTTTTCACAGTGAGATCTATGCGATATGGCCGAGAAATGTAATTTTGATCTTAACTCCCAAACCGCTGCGCAGAAGTCAACCAAACTTCACCCAATAGTGTATTGTATCACATTCTAGTAGTTACATTTGAAAATTTTGTTCTAGGACATTTGGTTTGAGCGCAATTATTAAACTTAGGTCAAAAAAGCCATTTAAGCCTTTTCACAGTGAGATCTATGCGATATGGCCGAGAAATGTAATTTTGATGTTAACTCCCAAACCGCTGCGCAGAAGTAAACCAAACTTCACCCATTAGTGTATTGTATCACAATCTAGTAGTTACATGTGGAAATTTGGTTCTAGGACATTTGATTTTAGCGCAATCCTCAAACTTAGGTCAAAGAAGCCATTTAAGCCTTTTCACAGTGAGATCTATGCGATATGGCCGAGAAATGTAATTTTGATGTTAACTCCCAAACCGCTGCGCAGAAGTCAACCAAACTTCACCCATTAGTGTATTGTATCACAATCTAGTAGTTACATGTGGAAATTTGGTTATAGGACATTTGATTTGAGCGCAATCCTCAAACTTAGGTCAAAAAAGCCATTTAAGCCTTTTCACAGTGAGATCTATGCGATATGGCCGAGAAATGTAATTTTGATGTTAACTCCCAAACCGCTGCGCAGAAGTCAACCAAACTTCACCCATTAGTGTATTGTATCACAATCTAGTAGTTACATGTGGAAATTTGGTTATAGGACATTTGATTTGAGCGCAATCCTCAAACTTAGGTCAAAAAAGCCATTTAAGCCTTTTCACAGTGAGATCTATGCGATATGGCCGAGAAATGTAATTTTGATGTTAACTCCCAAACCGCTGCGCAGAAGTCAACCAAACTTCACCCAATAGTGTATTGTATCACAATCTAGTAGTTACATGTGGAAATTTGGTTATAGGACATTTGATTTGAGCGCAATCCTCAAACTTAGGTCAAAAAAGCCATTTAAGCCTTTTCACAGTGAGATCTATGCGATATGGCCGAGAAATGTAATTTTGATGTTAACTCCCAAACCGCTGCGCAGAAGTCAACCAAACTTCACCCATTAGTGTATTGTATCACAATCTAGTAGTTAGATGTGGAAATTTGGTTATAGGACATTTGATTTGAGCGCAATCCTCAAACTTAGGTCAAAAAAGCCATTTAAGCCTTTTCACAGTGAGATCTATGCGATATGGCCGAGAAATGTAATTTTGATGTTAACTCCCAAACCGCTGCGCAGAAGTCAACCAAACTTCACCCAATAGTGTATTGTATCACATTCTAGTAGTTACATTTGAAAATTTCGTTCTAGGACATTTGGTTTGAGCGCAATCCTCAAACTTAGGTCAAAAAAGCCATTTAAGCCTTTTCACAGTGAGATCTATGCGATATGGCCGAGAAATGTAATTTTGATGTTAACTCCCAAACCGCTGCGCAGAAGTCAACCAAACTTCACCCATTAGTGTATTGTATCACAATCTAGTAGTTACATGTGGAAATTTGGTTCTAGGACATTTGATTTGAGCGCAATCCTCAAACTTAGGTCAAAAAAGCCATTTAAGCCTTTTCACAGTGAGATCTATGCGATATGGCCGAGAAATGTAATTTTGATGTTAACTCCCAAACCGCTGCGCAGAAGTAAACCAAACTTCACCCATTAGTGTATTGTATCACAATCTAGTAGTTACATGTGGAAATTTGGTTCTAGGACATTTGATTTGAGCGCAATCCTCAAACTTAGGTCAAAAAAGCCATTTAAGCCTTTTCACAGTGAGATCTATGCGATATGGCCGAGAAATGTAATTTTGATCTTAACTCCCAAACCGCTGCGCAGAAGTCAACCAAACTTCACCCAATAGTGTATTGTATCACATTCTAGTAGTTACATTTGAAAATTTCGTTCTAGGACATTTGGTTTGAGCGCAATCCTCAAACTTAGGTCAAAAAAGCCATTTAAGCCTTTTCACAGTGAGATCTATGCGATATGGCCGAGAAATGTAATTTTGATGTTAACTCCCAAACCGCTGCGCAGAAGTCAACCAAACTTCACCCAATAGTGTATTGTATCACAATCTAGTAGTTACATTTGAAAATTTTGTTCTAGGACATTTTGTTTGAACGCAATCATCAAACTTAATTAAAAAAGTCATTTAAGCCTTTTCACAGTGAGATCTATGCGATATGGCCGAGAAATGTAATTTTCATGTTAACTCCCAAACCGCTGCGCAGAAGTCAACCAAACTTCACCCAATAGTGTATTGTATCACAATCTAGTAGTTACATTTGAAAATTTTGTTCTAGGACATTTTGTTTGAGCGCAATCCTCAAACTTAGGTCAAAAAAGCCATTTAAGCCTTTTCACAGTGAGATCTATGCGATATGGCCGAGAAATGTAATTTTGATGTTAACTCCCAAACCGCTGCGCAGAAGTCAACCAAACTTCACCCATTAGTGTATTGTATCACAATCTAGTAGTTACATGTGGAAATTTGGTTATAGGACATTTGATTTGAGCGCAATCCTCAAACCTAGGTCAAAAAAGCCATTTAAGCCTTTTCACAGTGAGATCTATGCGATATGGCCGAGAAATGTAATTTTGATGTTAACTCCCAAACCGCTGCGCAGAAGTCAACCAAACTTCACCCAATAGTGTATTGTATCACATTCTAGTAGTTACATTTTAAAATTTCGTTCAAGGACATTTGGTTTGAGCGCAATTATTAAACTTAGGTCAAAAAAGCCATTTAAGCCTTTTCACAGTGAGATCTATGCGATATGGCCGAGAAATGTAATTTTGATGTTAACTCCCAAACCGCTGCGCAGAAGTCAACCAAACTTCACCCATTAGTGTATTGTATCACAATCTAGTAGTTACATGTGGAAATTTGGTTCTAGGACATTTGATTTGAGCGCAATCCTCAAACTTAGGTCAAAAAAGCCATTTAAGCCTTTTCACAGTGAGATCTATGCGATATGGCCGAGAAATGTAATTTTGATCTTAACTCCCAAACCGCTGCGCAGAAGTCAACCAAACTTCACCCAATAGTGTATTGTATCACATTCTAGTAGTTACATTTGAAAATTTTGTTCTAGGACATTTGGTTTGAGCGCAATTATTAAACTTAGGTCAAAAAAGCCATTTAAGCCTTTTCACAGTGAGATCTATGCGATATGGCCGAGAAATGTAATTTTGATGTTAACTCCCAAACCGCTGCGCAGAAGTAAACCAAACTTCACCCATTAGTGTATTGTATCACAATCTAGTAGTTACATGTGGAAATTTGGTTCTAGGACATTTGATTTTAGCGCAATCCTCAAACTTAGGTCAAAGAAGCCATTTAAGCCTTTTCACAGTGAGATCTATGCGATATGGCCGAGAAATGTAATTTTGATGTTAACTCCCAAACCGCTGCGCAGAAGTCAACCAAACTTCACCCATTAGTGTATTGTATCACAATCTAGTAGTTACATGTGGAAATTTGGTTATAGGACATTTGATTTGAGCGCAATCCTCAAACTTAGGTCAAAAAAGCCATTTAAGCCTTTTCACAGTGAGATCTATGCGATATGGCCGAGAAATGTAATTTTGATGTTAACTCCCAAACCGCTGCGCAGAAGTCAACCAAACTTCACCCATTAGTGTATTGTATCACAATCTAGTAGTTACATGTGGAAATTTGGTTATAGGACATTTGATTTGAGCGCAATCCTCAAACTTAGGTCAAAAAAGCCATTTAAGCCTTTTCACAGTGAGATCTATGCGATATGGCCGAGAAATGTAATTTTGATGTTAACTCCCAAACCGCTGCGCAGAAGTCAACCAAACTTCACCCATTAGTGTATTTTATCACAATCTAGTAGTTACATGTGGAAATTTGGTTCTAGGACATTTGATTTGAGCGCAATCCTCAAACTTAGGTCAAAAAAGCCATTTAAGCCTTTTCACAGTGAGATCTATGCGATATGGCCGAGAAATGTAATTTTGATGTTAACTCCCAAACCGCTGCGCAGAAGTAAACCAAACTTCACCCATTAGTGTATTGTATCACAATCTAGTAGTTACATGTGGATATTTGGTTCTAGGACATTTGATTTTAGCGCAATCCTCAAACTTAGGTCAAAGAAGCCATTTAAGCCTTTTCACAGTGAGATCTATGCGATATGGCCGAGAAATGTAATTTTGATGTTAACTCCCAAACCGCTGCGCAGAAGTCAACCAAACTTCACCCATTAGTGTATTGTATCACAATCTAGTAGTTACACGTGGAAATTTGGTTATAGGACATTTGATTTGAGCGCAATCCTCAAACTTAGGTCAAAAAAGCCATTTAAGCCTTTTCACAGTGAGATCTATGCGATATGGCCGAGAAATGTAATTTTGATGTTAACTCCCAAACCGCTGCGCAGAAGTCAACCAAACTTCACCCATTAGTGTATTGTATCACAATCTAGTAGTTACATGTGGAAATTTGGTTATAGGACATTTGATTTGAGCGCAATCCTCAAACTTAGGTCAAAAAAGCCATTTAAGCCTTTTCACAGTGAGATCTATGCGATATGGCCGAGAAATGTAATTTTGATGTTAACTCCCAAACCGCTGCGCAGAAGTCAACCAAACTTCACCCAATAGTGTATTGTATCACAATCTAGTAGTTACATGTGGAAATTTGGTTATAGGACATTTGATTTGAGCGCAATCCTCAAACTTAGGTCAAAAAAGCCATTTAAGCCTTTTCACAGTGAGATCTATGCGATATGGCCGAGAAATGTAATTTTGATGTTAACTCCCAAACCGCTGCGCAGAAGTCAACCAAACTTCACCCATTAGTGTATTGTATCACAATCTAGTAGTTAGATGTGGAAATTTGGTTATAGGACATTTGATTTGAGCGCAATCCTCAAACTTAGGTCAAAAAAGCCATTTAAGCCTTTTCACAGTGAGATCTATGCGATATGGCCGAGAAATGTAATTTTGATGTTAACTCCCAAACCGCTGCGCAGAAGTCAACCAAACTTCACCCAATAGTGTATTGTATCACATTCTAGTAGTTACATTTGAAAATTTCGTTCTAGGACATTTGGTTTGAGCGCAATCCTCAAACTTAGGTCAAAAAAGCCATTTAAGCCTTTTCACAGTGAGATCTATGCGATATGGCCGAGAAATGTAATTTTGATGTTAACTCCCAAACCGCTGCGCAGAAGTCAACCAAACTTCACCCATTAGTGTATTGTATCACAATCTAGTAGTTACATGTGGAAATTTGGTTCTAGGACATTTGATTTGAGCGCAATCCTCAAACTTAGGTCAAAAAAGCCATTTAAGCCTTTTCACAGTGAGATCTATGCGATATGGCCGAGAAATGTAATTTTGATGTTAACTCCCAAACCGCTGCGCAGAAGTAAACCAAACTTCACCCATTAGTGTATTGTATCACAATCTAGTAGTTACATGTGGAAATTTGGTTCTAGGACATTTGATTTGAGCGCAATCCTCAAACTTAGGTCAAAAAAGCCATTTAAACCTTTTCACAGTGAGATCTATGCGATATGGCCGAGAAATGTAATTTTGATCTTAACTCCCAAACCGCTGCGCAGAAGTCAACCAAACTTCACCCAATAGTGTATTGTATCACATTCTAGTAGTTACATTTGAAAATTTCGTTCTAGGACATTTGGTTTGAGCGCAATCCTCAAACTTAGGTCAAAAAAGCCATTTAAGCCTTTTCACAGTGAGATCTATGCGATATGGCCGAGAAATGTAATTTTGATGTTAACTCCCAAACCGCTGCGCAGAAGTCAACCAAACTTCACCCAATAGTGTATTGTATCACAATCTAGTAGTTACATTTGAAAATTTTGTTCTAGGACATTTTGTTTGAACGCAATCATCAAACTTAATTAAAAAAGTCATTTAAGCCTTTTCACAGTGAGATCTATGCGATATGGCCGAGAAATGTAATTTTCATGTTAACTCCCAAACCGCTGCGCAGAAGTCAACCAAACTTCACCCAATAGTGTATTGTATCACAATCTAGTAGTTACATTTGAAAATTTTGTTCTAGGACATTTTGTTTGAGTGCAATCCTCAAACTTAGGTCAAAAAAGCCATTTAAGCCTTTTCACAGTGAGATCTATGCGATATGGCCGAGAAATGTAATTTTGATGTTAACTCCCAAACCGCTGCGCAGAAGTCAACCAAACTTCACCCATTAGTGTATTGTATCACAATCTAGTAGTTACATGTGGAAATTTGGTTATAGGACATTTGATTTGAGCGCAATCCTCAAACCTAGGTCAAAAAAGCCATTTAAGCCTTTTCACAGTGAGATCTATGCGATATGGCCGAGAAATGTAATTTTGATGTTAACTCCCAAACCGCTGCGCAGAAGTCAACCAAACTTCACCCAATAGTGTATTGTATCACATTCTAGTAGTTACATTTTAAAATTTCGTTCAAGGACATTTGGTTTGAGCGCAATTATTAAACTTAGGTCAAAAAAGCCATTTAAGCCTTTTCACAGTGAGATCTATGCGATATGGCCGAGAAATGTAATTTTGATGTTAACTCCCAAACCGCTGCGCAGAAGTCAACCAAACTTCACCCATTAGTGTATTGTATCACAATCTAGTAGTTACATGTGGAAATTTGGTTCTAGGACATTTGATTTGAGCGCAATCCTCAAACTTAGGTCAAAAAAGCCATTTAAGCCTTTTCACAGTGAGATCTATGCGATATGGCCGAGAAATGTAATTTTGATCTTAACTCCCAAACCGCTGCGCAGAAGTCAACCAAACTTCACCCAATAGTGTATTGTATCACATTCTAGTAGTTACATTTGAAAATTTTGTTCTAGGACATTTGGTTTGAGCGCAATTATTAAACTTAGGTCAAAAAAGCCATTTAAGCCTTTTCACAGTGAGATCTATGCGATATGGCCGAGAAATGTAATTTTGATGTTAACTCCCAAACCGCTGCGCAGAAGTAAACCAAACTTCACCCATTAGTGTATTGTATCACAATCTAGTAGTTACATGTGGAAATTTGGTTCTAGGACATTTGATTTTAGCGCAATCCTCAAACTTAGGTCAAAGAAGCCATTTAAGCCTTTTCACAGTGAGATCTATGCGATATGGCCGAGAAATGTAATTTTGATGTTAACTCCCAAACCGCTGCGCAGAAGTCAACCAAACTTCACCCATTAGTGTATTGTATCACAATCTAGTAGTTACATGTGGAAATTTGGTTATAGGACATTTGATTTGAGCGCAATCCTCAAACTTAGGTCAAAAAAGCCATTTAAGCCTTTTCACAGTGAGATCTATGCGATATGGCCGAGAAATGTAATTTTGATGTTAACTCCCAAACCGCTGCGCAGAAGTCAACCAAACTTCACCCATTAGTGTATTGTATCACAATCTAGTAGTTACATGTGGAAATTTGGTTATAGGACATTTGATTTGAGCGCAATCCTCAAACTTAGGTCAAAAAAGCCATTTAAGCCTTTTCACAGTGAGATCTATGCGATATGGCCGAGAAATGTAATTTTGATGTTAACTCCCAAACCGCTGCGCAGAAGTCAACCAAACTTCACCCATTAGTGTATTTTATCACAATCTAGTAGTTACATGTGGAAATTTGGTTCTAGGACATTTGATTTGAGCGCAATCCTCAAACTTAGGTCAAAAAAGCCATTTAAGCCTTTTCACAGTGAGATCTATGCGATATGGCCGAGAAATGTAATTTTGATGTTAACTCCCAAACCGCTGCGCAGAAGTCAACCAAACTTCACCCAATAGTGTATTGTATCACAATCTAGTAGTTACATTTAAAAATTTTGTTCTAGGACATTTTGTTTGAACGCAATCATCAAACTTAATTAAAAAAGTCATTTAAGCCTTTTCACAGTGAGATCTATGCGATATGGCCGAGAAATGTAATTTTGATGTTAACTCCCAAACCGCTGCGCAGAAGTCAACCAAACTTCACCCATTAGTGTATTGTATCACAATCTAGTAGTTACATGTGGAAATTTGGTTATAGGACATTTGATTTGAGCGCAATCCTCAAACTTAGGTCAAAAAAGCCATTTAAGCCTTTTCACAGTGAGATCTATGCGATATGGCCGAGAAATGTAATTTTGATGTTAACTCCCAAACCGCTGCGCAGAAGTCAACCAAACTTCACCCAATAGTGTATTGTATCACAATCTAGTAGTTACATTTGAAAATTTTGTTCTAGGAAATTTTGTTTGAGCGCAATCATCAAACTTAATTAAAAAAGTCATTTAAGCCTTTTCACAGTGAGATCTATGCGATATGGCCGAGAAATGTAATTTTGATGTTAACTCCCAAACCGCTGCGCAGAAGTCAACCAAACTTCACCCATTAGTGTATTGTATCACAATCTAGTAGTTACATGTGGAAATTTGGTTCTAGGACATTTGATTTGAGCGCAGTCCTCAAACTTAGGTCAAAAAAGCCATTTAAGCCTTTTCACACTGAGATCTATGCGATATGGCCGAGAAATGTAATTTTGATGTTAACTCCCAAACCGCTGCGCAGAAGTCAACCAAACTTCACCCAATAGTGTATTGTATCACATTCTAGTAGTTACATTTTAAAATTTCGTTCTAGGACATTTGGTTTGAGCGCAATTATTAAACTTAGGTCAAAAAAGCCATTTAAGCCTTTTCACAGTGAGATCTATGCGATATGGCCGAGAAATGTAATTTTGATGTTAACTCCCAAACCGCTGCGCAGAAGTAAACCAAACTTCACCCATTAGTGTATTGTATCACAATCTAATAGTTACATGTGGAAATTTGGTTCTAGGACATTTGATTTGAGCGCAATCCTCAAACTTAGGTCAAAAAAGCCATTTAAGCCTTTTCACAGTGAGATCTATGCGATATGGCCGAGAAATGTAATTTTGATGTTAACTCCCAAACCGCTGCGCAGAAGTCAACCAAACTTCACCCAATAGTGTATTGTATCACAATCTAGTAGTTACATTTGAAAATTTTGTTCTAGGACATTTTGTTTGAATGCATTCATCAAACTTAATTAAAAAAGTCATTTAAGCCTTTTCACAGTGAGATCTATGCGATATGGCCGAGAAATGTAATTTTGATGTTAACTCCCAAACCGCTGCGCAGAAGTCAACCAAACTTCACCCATTAGTGTATTGTATCACAATCTAGTAGTTACATGTGGAAATTTGGTTATAGGACATTTGATTTGAGCGCAATCCTCAAACTTAGGTCAAAAAAGCCATTTAAGCCTTTTCACAGTGAGATCTATGCGATATGGCCGAGAAATGTAATTTTGATGTTAACTCCCAAACCGCTGCGCAGAAGTCAACTAAACTTCACCCAATAGTGTATTGTATCACATTCTAGTAGTTACATTTGAAAATTTCGTTCTAGGACATTTGGTTTGAGCGCAATCATTAAACTTAATTAAAAAAGTCATTTAAGCCTTTTCACAGTGAGATCTATGCGATATGGCCGAGAAATGTAATTTTGATGTTAACTACCAAACCGCTGCGCAGAAGTCAACCAAACTTCACCCAATAGTGTATTGTATCACAATCTAGTAGTTACATTTGAAAATTTTGTTCTAGGACATTTTGTTTGAACGCAATCATCAAACTTAATTAAAAAAGTCATTTAAGCCTTTTCACAGTGAGATCTATGCGATATGGCCGAGAAATGTAATTTTGATGTTAACTCCCAAACCGCTGCGCAGAAGTCAACCAAACTTCACCCAATAGTGTATTGTATCACAATCTAGTAGTTATATTTGAAAATTTTGTTTTAGGAAATTTTGTTTGAGCGCAATCATCAAACTTAATTAAAAAAGTCATTTAAGCCTTTTCACAGTGAGATATATGCGATATGGCCGAGAAATGTAATTTTGATGTTCACTCCCAAACCGCTGCGCAGAAGACAACCAAACTTCACCCATTAGTGTATTGTATCACAATCTAGTAGTTACATGTGGAAATTTGGTTATAGGACATTTGATTTGAGCGCAATCCTCAAACTTAGGTCAAAAAAGCCATTTAAGCCTTTTCACAGTGAGATCTATGCGATATGGCCGAGAAATGTAATTTTGATGTTAACTCCCAAACCGCTGCGCAGAAGTCAACCAAACTTCACCCATTAGTGTATTGTATCACAATCTAGTAGTTACATTTGAAAATTTCGTTCTAGGACATTTGGTTTGAGCGCAATCTTTAAACTTAGGTCAAAAAAGCCATTTAAGCCTTTTCACAGTGAGATCTATGCGATATGGCCGAGAAATGTAATTTTGATGTTAACTCCCAAACCGCTGCGCAGAAGTCAACCAAACTTCACCCATTAGTGTATTTTATCACAATCTAGTAGTTACATGTGGAAATTTGGTTCTAGGACATTTGATTTGAGCGCAATCCTCAAACTTAGGTCAAAAAAGCCATTTAAGCCTTTTCACAGTGAGATCTATGCGATATGGCCGAGAAATGTAATTTTGATGTTCACTCCCAAACCGCTGCGCAGAAGTCAACCAAACTTCACCCATTAGTGTATTGTATCACAATCTAGTAGTTACATGTGGAAATTTGGTTATAGGACATTTGATTTGAGCGCAATCCTCAAACTTAGGTCAAAAAAGCCATTTTAGCCTTTTCACAGTGAGATCTATGCGATATGGCCGAGAAATGTAATTTTGATGTTAACTCCCAAACCGCTGCGCAGAAGTCAACCAAACTTCACCCAATAGTGTATTGTATCACAATCTAGTAGTTACATTTGAAAATTTTGTTCTAGGACATTTTGTTTGAACGCAATCATCAAACTTAATTAAAAAAGTCATTTAAGCCTTTTCACAGTGAGATCTATGCGATATGGCCGAGAAATGTAATTTTGATGTTAACTCCCAAACCGCTGCGCAGAAGTCAACCAAACTTCACCCAATAGTGTATTGTATCACAATCTAGTAGTTACATTTGAAAATTTTGTTCTAGGAAATTTTGTTTGAGCGCAATCATCAAACTTAATTAAAAAAGTCATTTAAGCCTTTTCACAGTGAGATCTATGCGATATGGCCGAGAAATGTAATTTTGATGTTAACTCCCAAACCGCTGCGCAGAAGTCAACCAAACTTCACCCAATAGTGTATTTTATCACAATCTAGTAGTTACATGTGGAAATTTGGTTCTAGGACATTTGATTTGAGCGCAATCCTCAAACTTAGGTCAAAAAAGCCATTTAAGCCTTTTCACAGTGAGATCTATGCGATATGGCCGAGAAATGTAATTTTGATGTTAACTCCCAAACCGCTGCGCAGAAGTCAACCAAACTTCACCCAATAGTGTATTGTATCACATTCTAGTAGTTACAATTGAAAATTTCGTTCTAGGACATTTGGTTTGAGCGCAATCCTCAAACTTAGTTCAAAAAAGCCATTTAAGCCTTTTCACAGTGAGATCTATGCGATATGGCCGAGAAATGTAATTTTGATGTTAACTCCCAAACCGCTGCGCAGAAGTCAACCAAACTTCACCCAATAGTGTATTGTATCACAATCTAGTAGTTACATTTGAAAATTTTGTTCTAGGACATTTTGTTTGAACGCAATCATCAAACTTAATTAAAAAAGTCATTTAAGCCTTTTCACAGTGAGATCTATGCGATATGGCCGAGAAATGTAATTTTGATGTTAACTCCCAAACCGCTGCGCAGAAGTCAACCAAACTTCACCCAATAGTGTATTGTATCACAATCTAGTAGTTACATTTGAAAATTTTGTTCTAGGAAATTTTGTTTGAGCGCAATCATCAAACTTAATTAAAAAAGTCATTTAAGCCTTTTCACAGTGAGATCTATGCGATATGGCCGAGAAATGTAATTTTGATGTTAACTCCCAAACCGCTGCGCAGAAGTCAACCAAACTTCACCCATTAGTGTATTTTATCACAATCTAGTAGTTACATGTGGAAATTTGGTTCTAGGACATTTGATTTGAGCGCAATCCTCAAACTTAGGTCAAAAAAGCCATTTAAGCCTTTTCACAGTGAGATCTATGCGATATGGCCGAGAAATGTAATTTTGATGTTCACTCCCAAACCGCTGCGCAGAAGTCAACCAAACTTCACCCATTAGTGTATTGTATCACAATCTAGTAGTTACATGTGGAAATTTGGTTATAGGACATTTGATTTGAGCGCAATCCTCAAACTTAGGTCAAAAAAGCCATTTTAGCCTTTTCACAGTGAGATCTATGCGATATGGCCGAGAAATGTAATTTTGATGTTAACTCCCAAACCGCTGCGCAGAAGTCAACCAAACTTCACCCAATAGTGTATTGTATCACAATCTAGTAGTTACATTTGAAAATTTTGTTCTAGGACATTTTGTTTGAACGCAATCATCAAACTTAATTAAAAAAGTCATTTAAGCCTTTTCACAGTGAGATCTATGCGATATGGCCGAGAAATGTAATTTTGATGTTAACTCCCAAACCGCTGCGCAGAAGTCAACCAAACTTCACCCAATAGTGTATTGTATCACAATCTAGTAGTTACATTTGAAAATTTTGTTCTAGGAAATTTTGTTTGAGCGCAATCATCAAACTTAATTAAAAAAGTCATTTAAGCCTTTTCACAGTGAGATCTATGCGATATGGCCGAGAAATGTAATTTTGATGTTAACTCCCAAACCGCTGCGCAGAAGTCAACCAAACTTCACCCAATAGTGTATTTTATCACAATCTAGTAGTTACATGTGGAAATTTGGTTCTAGGACATTTGATTTGAGCGCAATCCTCAAACTTAGGTCAAAAAAGCCATTTAAGCCTTTTCACAGTGAGATCTATGCGATATGGCCGAGAAATGTAATTTTGATGTTAACTCCCAAACCGCTGCGCAGAAGTCAACCAAACTTCACCCAATAGTGTATTGTATCACATTCTAGTAGTTACATTTGAAAATTTCGTTCTAGGACATTTGGTTTGAGCGCAATCCTCAAACTTAGGTCAAAAAAGCCATTTAAGCCTTTTCACAGTGAGATCTATGCGATATGGCCGAGAAATGTAATTTTGATGTTAACTCCCAAACCGCTGCGCAGAAGTCAACCAAACTTCACCCAATAGTGTATTGTATCACAATCTAGTAGTTACATTTGAAAATTTTGTTCTAGGACATTTTGTTTGAACGCAATCATCAAACTTAATTAAAAAAGTCATTTAAGCCTTTTCACAGTGAGATCTATGCGATATGGCCGAGAAATGTAATTTTCATGTTAACTCCCAAACCGCTGCGCATAAGTCAACCAAACTTCACCCAATAGTGTATTGTATCACAATCTAGTAGTTACATTTGAAAATTTTGTTCTAGGACATTTTGTTTGAGCGCAATCCTCAAACTTAGGTCAAAAAAGCCATTTAAGCATTTTCACAGTGAGATCTATGCGATATGGCCGAGAAATGTAATTTTGATGTTAACTCCCAAACCGCTGCGCAGAAGTCAACCAAACTTCACCCATTAGTGTATTGTATCACAATCTAGTAGTTACATGTGGAAATTTGGTTATAGGACATTTGATTTGAGCGCAATCCTCAAACCTAGGTCAAAAAAGCCATTTAAGCCTTTTCACAGTGAGATCTATGCGATATGGCCGAGAAATGTAATTTTGATGTTAACTCCCAAACCGCTGCGCAGAAGTCAACCAAACTTCACCCAATAGTGTATTGTATCACATTCTAGTAGTTACATTTTAAAATTTCGTTCAAGGACATTTGGTTTGAGCGCAATTATTAAACTTAGGTCAAAAAAGCCATTTAAGCCTTTTCACAGTGAGATCTATGCGATATGGCCGAGAAATGTAATTTTGATGTTAACTCCCAAACCGCTGCGCAGAAGTCAACCAAACTTCACCCATTAGTGTATTGTATCACAATCTAGTAGTTACATGTGGAAATTTGGTTCTAGGACATTTGATTTGAGCGCAATCCTCAAACTTAGGTCAAAAAAGCCATTTAAGCCTTTTCACAGTGAGATCTATGCGATATGGCCGAGAAATGTAATTTTGATCTTAACTCCCAAACCGCTGCGCAGAAGTCAACCAAACTTCACCCAATAGTGTATTGTATCACATTCTAGTAGTTACATTTGAAAATTTTGTTCTAGGACATTTGGTTTGAGCGCAATTATTAAACTTAGGTCAAAAAAGCCATTTAAGCCTTTTCACAGTGAGATCTATGCGATATGGCCGAGAAATGTAATTTTGATGTTAACTCCCAAACCGCTGCGCAGAAGTAAACCAAACTTCACCCATTAGTGTATTGTATCACAATCTAGTAGTTACATGTGGAAATTTGGTTCTAGGACATTTGATTTTAGCGCAATCCTCAAACTTAGGTCAAAGAAGCCATTTAAGCCTTTTCACAGTGAGATCTATGCGATATGGCCGAGAAATGTAATTTTGATGTTAACTCCCAAACCGCTGCGCAGAAGTCAACCAAACTTCACCCATTAGTGTATTGTATCACAATCTAGTAGTTACATGTGGAAATTTGGTTATAGGACATTTGATTTGAGCGCAATCCTCAAACTTAGGTCAAAAAAGCCATTTAAGCCTTTTCACAGTGAGATCTATGCGATATGGCCGAGAAATGTAATTTTGATGTTAACTCCCAAACCGCTGCGCAGAAGTCAACCAAACTTCACCCAATAGTGTATTGTATCACATTCTAGTAGTTACATTTTAAAATTTCGTTCAAGGACATTTGGTTTGAGCGCAATTATTAAACTTAGGTCAAAAAAGCCATTTAAGCCTTTTCACAGTGAGATCTATGCGATATGGCCGAGAAATGTAATTTTGATGTTAACTCCCAAACCGCTGCGCAGAAGTCAACCAAACTTCACCCAATAGTGTATTGTATCACATTCTAGTAGTTACATTTGAAAATTTCGTTCTAGGACATTTGGTTTGAGCGCAATCCTCAAACTTAGGTCAAAAAAGCCATTTAAGCCTTTTCACAGTGAGATCTATGCGATATGGCCGAGAAATGTAATTTTGATGTTAACTCCCAAACCGCTGCGCAGAAGTCAACCAAACTTCACCCAATAGTGTATTGTATCACAATCTAGTAGTTACATTTGAAAATTTTGTTCTAGGACATTTTGTTTGAATGCAATCATCAAACTTAATTAAAAAAGTCATTTAAGCCTTTTCACAGTGAGATCTATGCGATATGGCCGAGAAATGTAATTTTCATGTTAACTCCCAAACCGCTGCGCAGAAGTCAACCAAACTTCACCCAATAGTGTATTGTATCACAATCTAGTAGTTACATTTGAAAATTTTGTTCTAGGACATTTTGTTTGAGCGCAATCCTCAAACTTAGGTCAAAAAAGCCATTTAAGCCTTTTCACAGTGAGATCTATGCGATATGGCCGAGAAATGTAATTTTGATGTTAACTCCCAAACCGCTGCGCAGAAGTCAACCAAACTTCACCCATTAGTGTATTGTATCACAATCTAGTAGTTACATGTGGAAATTTGGTTATAGGACATTTGATTTGAGCGCAATCCTCAAACCTAGGTCAAAAAAGCCATTTAAGCCTTTTCACAGTGAGATCTATGCGATATGGCCGAGAAATGTAATTTTGATGTTCACTCCCAAACCGCTGCGCAGAAGTCAACCAAACTTCACCCATTAGTGTATTGTATCACAATCTAGTAGTTACATGTGAAAATTTGGTTCTAGGACATTTGATTTGAGCGCAATCCTCAAACTTAGGTCAAAAAAGCCATTTAAGCCTTTTCACAGTGAGATCTATGCGATATGGCCGAGAAATGTAATTTTGATGTTAACTCCCAAACCGCTGCGCAGAAGTCAACCAAACTTCACCCAATAGTGTATTGTATCACAATCTAGTAGTTATATTTGAAAATTTTGTTCTAGGACATTTTGTTTGAGCGCAATCCTCAAACTTAGGTCAAAAAAGCCATTTAAGCCTTTTCACAGTGAGATCTATGCGATATGGCCGAGAAATGTAATTTTGATGTTAACTCCCAAACCGCTGCGCAGAAGTCAACCAAACTTCACCCAATAGTGTATTGTATCACAATCTAGTAGTTACATTTGAAAATTTTGTTCTAGGACATTTTGTTTGAACGCAATCATCAAACTTAATTAAAAAAGTCATTTAAGCCTTTTCACAGTGAGATCTATGCGATATGGCCGAGAAATGTAATTTTGATGTTAACTCCCAAACCGCTGCGCAGAAGTCAACCAAACTTCACCCATTAGTGTATTGTATCACAATCTAGTAGTTACATGTGGAAATTTGGTTATTGGACATTTGATTTGAGCGCAATCCTCAAACTTAGGTCAAAAAAGCCATTTAAGCCTTTTCACAGTGAGATCTATGCGATATGGCCGAGAAATGTAATTTTGATGTTAACTCCCAAACCGCTGCGCAGAAGTCAACCAAACTTCACCCAATAGTGTATTGTATCACAATCTAGTAGTTACATTTGAAAATTTTGTTCTAGGACATTTTGTTTGAACGCAATCATCAAACTTAATTAAAAAAGTCATTTAAGCCTTTTCACAGTGAGATCTATGCGATATGGCCGAGAAATGTAATTTTGATGTTAACTCCCAAACCGCTGCGCAGAAGTCAACCAAACTTCACCCATTAGTGTATTGTATCACAATCTAGTAGTTAGATGTGGAAATTTGGTTATAGGACATTTGATTTGAGCGCAATCCTCAAACTTAGGTCAAAAAAGCCATTTAAGCCTTTTCACAGTGAGATCTATGCGATATGGCCGAGAAATGTAATTTTGATGTTAACTCCCAAACCGCTGCGCAGAAGTCAACCAAACTTCACCCAATAGTGTATTGTATCACATTCTAGTAGTTACATTTGAAAATTTCGTTCTAGGACATTTGGTTTGAGCGCAATCCTCAAACTTAGGTCAAAAAAGCCATTTAAGCCTTTTCACAGTGAGATCTATGCGATATGGCCGAGAAATGTAATTTTGATGTTAACTCCCAAACCGCTGCGCAGAAGTCAACCAAACTTCACCCATTAGTGTATTGTATCACAATCTAGTAGTTACATGTGGAAATTTGGTTCTAGGACATTTGATTTGAGCGCAATCCTCAAACTTAGGTCAAAAAAGCCATTTAAGCCTTTTCACAGTGAGATCTATGCGATATGGCCGAGAAATGTAATTTTGATGTTAACTCCCAAACCGCTGCGCAGAAGTAAACCAAACTTCACCCATTAGTGTATTGTATCACAATCTAGTAGTTACATGTGGAAATTTGGTTCTAGGACATTTGATTTGAGCGCAATCCTCAAACTTAGGTCAAAAAAGCCATTTAAGCCTTTTCACAGTGAGATCTATGCGATATGGCCGAGAAATGTAATTTTGATCTTAACTCCCAAACCGCTGCGCAGAAGTCAACCAAACTTCACCCAATAGTGTATTGTATCACATTCTAGTAGTTACATTTGAAAATTTCGTTCTAGGACATTTGGTTTGAGCGCAATTATTAAACTTAGGTCAAAAAAGCCATTTAAGCCTTTTCACAGTGAGATCTATGCGATATGGCCGAGAAATGTAATTTTGATGTTAACTCCCAAACCGCTGCGCAGAAGTAAACCAAACTTCACCCATTAGTGTATTGTATCACAATCTAGTAGTTACATGTGGAAATTTGGTTCTAGGACATTTGATTTTAGCGCAATCCTCAAACTTAGGTCAAAAAAGCCATTTAAGCCTTTTCACAGTGAGATCTATGCGATATGGCCGAGAAATGTAATTTTGATGTTAACTCCCAAACCGCTGCGCAGAAGTCAACCAAACTTCACCCATTAGTGTATTGTATCACAATCTAGTAGTTACATGTGGAAATTTGGTTATAGGACATTTGATTTGAGCGCAATCCTCAAACTTAGGTCAAAAAAGCCATTTAAGCCTTTTCACAGTGAGATCTATGCGATATGGCCGAGAAATGTAATTTTGATGTTAACTCCCAAACCGCTGCGCAGAAGTCAACCAAACTTCACCCAATAGTGTATTGTATCACATTCTAGTAGTTACATTTTAAAATTTCGTTCAAGGACATTTGGTTTGAGCGCAATTATTAAACTTAGGTCAAAAAAGCCATTTAAGCCTTTTCACAGTGAGATCTATGCGATATGGCCGAGAAATGTAATTTTGATGTTAACTCCCAAACCGCTGCGCAGAAGTAAACCAAACTTCACCCATTAGTGTATTGTATCACAATCTAGTAGTTACATGTGGAAATTTGGTTCTAGGACATTTGATTTGAGCGCAATCCTCAAACTTAGGTCAAAAAAGCCATTTAAGCCTTTTCACAGTGAGATCTATGCGATATGGCCGAGAAATGTAATTTTGATGTTAACTCCCAAACCGCTGCGCAGAAGTCAACCAAACTTCACCCAATAGTGTATTGTATCACATTCTAGTAGTTACATTTGAAAATTTCGTTCTAGGACATTTGGTTTGAGCGCAATTATTAAACTTAGGTCAAAAAAGCCATTTAAGCCTTTTCACAGTGAGATCTATGCGATATGGCCGAGAAATGTAATTTTGATGTTAACTCCCAAACCGCTGCGCTGAAGTAAACCAAACTTCACCCATTAGTGTATTGTATCACAATCTAGTAGTTACATGTGGAAATTTGGTTCTAGGACATTTGATTTTAGCGCAATCCTCAAACTTAGGTCAAAAAAGCCATTTAAGCCTTTTCACAGTGAGATCTATGCGATATGGCCGAGAAATGTAATTTTGATGTTAACTCCCAAACCGCTGCGCAGAAGTCAACCAAACTTCACCCAATAGTGTATTGTATCACAATCTAGTAGTTACATTTGAAAATTTTGTTCGACATTTTGTTTGAACGCAATCATCAAACTTAATTAAAAAAGTCATTTAAGCCTTTTCACAGTGAGATCTATGCGATATGGCCGAGAAATGTAATTTTGATGTTAACTCCCAAACCGCTGCGCAGAAGTCAACCAAACTTCACCCATTAGTGTATTGTATCACAATCTAGTAGTTACATGTGGAAATTTGGTTCTAGGACATTTGATTTGAGCGCAATCCTCAAACTTAGGTCAAAAAAGCCATTTAAGCCTTTTCACAGTGAGATCTATGCGATATGGCCGAGAAATGTAATTTTGATGTTCACTCCCAAACCGCTGCGCAGAAGTCAACCAAACTTCACCCATTAGTGTATTGTATCACAATCTAGTAGTTACATGTGGAAATTTGGTTCTAGGACATTTGATTTGAGCGCAATCCTCAAACTTAGGTCAAAAAAGCCATTTAAGCCTTTTCACAGTGAGATCTATGCGATATGGCCGAGAAATGTAATTTTGATGTTAACTCCCAAACCGCTGCGCAGAAGTCAACCAAACTTCACCCAATAGTGTATTGTATCACAATCTAGTAGTTACATTTAAAAATTTTGTTCTAGGACATTTTGTTTGAGCGCAATCATCAAACTTAATTAAAAAAGTCATTTAAGCCTTTTCACAGTGAGATCTATGCGATATGGCCGAGAAATGTAATTTTGATGTTAACTCCCAAACCGCTGCGCAGAAGTCAACCAAACTTCACCCATTAGTGTATTTTATCACAATCTAGTAGTTACATGTGGAAATTTGGTTCTAGGACA
Organism: Corythoichthys intestinalis; assembly: GCF_030265065.1. NCBI lineage: Eukaryota > Metazoa > Chordata > Actinopteri > Syngnathiformes > Syngnathidae > Corythoichthys > Corythoichthys intestinalis. The sequence continues at coordinate 37,877,588 of NC_080416.1, read as the reverse complement.
TTTGATTTGAGCGCAATCCTCAAACTTAGGTCAAAAAAGCCATTTAAGCCTTTTCACAGTGAGATCTATGCGATATGGCCGAGAAATGTAATTTTGATGTTAACTCCCAAACCGCTGCGCAGAAGTCAACCAAACTTCACCCAATAGTGTATTGTATCACAATCTAGTAGTTACATTTAAAAATTTTGTTCTAGGACATTTTGTTTGAACGCAATCATCAAACTTAATTAAAAAAGTCATTTAAGCCTTTTCACAGTGAGATCTATGCGATATGGCCGAGAAATGTAATTTTGATGTTAACTCCCAAACCGCTGCGCAGAAGTCAACCAAACTTCACCCATTAGTGTATTGTATCACAATCTAGTAGTTACATGTGGAAATTTGGTTATAGGACATTTGATTTGAGCGCAATCCTCAAACTTAGGTCAAAAAAGCCATTTAAGCCTTTTCACAGTGAGATCTATGCGATATGGCCGAGAAATGTAATTTTGATGTTAACTCCCAAACCGCTGCGCAGAAGTCAACCAAACTTCACCCAATAGTGTATTGTATCACAATCTAGTAGTTACATTTGAAAATTTTGTTCTAGGAAATTTTGTTTGAGCGCAATCATCAAACTTAATTAAAAAAGTCATTTAAGCCTTTTCACAGTGAGATCTATGCGATATGGCCGAGAAATGTAATTTTGATGTTAACTCCCAAACCGCTGCGCAGAAGTCAACCAAACTTCACCCATTAGTGTATTGTATCACAATCTAGTAGTTACATGTGGAAATTTGGTTCTAGGACATTTGATTTGAGCGCAGTCCTCAAACTTAGGTCAAAAAAGCCATTTAAGCCTTTTCACACTGAGATCTATGCGATATGGCCGAGAAATGTAATTTTGATGTTAACTCCCAAACCGCTGCGCAGAAGTCAACCAAACTTCACCCAATAGTGTATTGTATCACATTCTAGTAGTTACATTTTAAAATTTCGTTCTAGGACATTTGGTTTGAGCGCAATTATTAAACTTAGGTCAAAAAAGCCATTTAAGCCTTTTCACAGTGAGATCTATGCGATATGGCCGAGAAATGTAATTTTGATGTTAACTCCCAAACCGCTGCGCAGAAGTAAACCAAACTTCACCCATTAGTGTATTGTATCACAATCTAGTAGTTACATGTGGAAATTTGGTTCTAGGACATTTGATTTGAGCGCAATCCTCAAACTTAGGTCAAAAAAGCCATTTAAGCCTTTTCACAGTGAGATCTATGCGATATGGCCGAGAAATGTAATTTTGATGTTAACTCCCAAACCGCTGCGCAGAAGTCAACCAAACTTCACCCAATAGTGTATTGTATCACAATCTAGTAGTTACATTTGAAAATTTTGTTCTAGGACATTTTGTTTGAATGCATTCATCAAACTTAATTAAAAAAGTCATTTAAGCCTTTTCACAGTGAGATCTATGCGATATGGCCGAGAAATGTAATTTTGATGTTAACTCCCAAATCGCTGCGCAGAAGTCAACCAAACTTCACCCATTAGTGTATTGTATCACAATCTAGTAGTTACATGTGGAAATTTGGTTATAGGACATTTGATTTGAGCGCAATCCTCAAACTTAGGTCAAAAAAGCCATTTAAGCCTTTTCACAGTGAGATCTATGCGATATGGCCGAGAAATGTAATTTTGATGTTAACTCCCAAACCGCTGCGCAGAAGTCAACTAAACTTCACCCAATAGTGTATTGTATCACATTCTAGTAGTTACATTTGAAAATTTCGTTCTAGGACATTTGGTTTGAGCGCAATCATTAAACTTAATTAAAAAAGTCATTTAAGCCTTTTCACAGTGAGATCTATGCGATATGGCCGAGAAATGTAATTTTGATGTTAACTACCAAACCGCTGCGCAGAAGTCAACCAAACTTCACCCAATAGTGTATTGTATCACAATCTAGTAGTTACATTTGAAAATTTTGTTCTAGGACATTTTGTTTGAACGCAATCATCAAACTTAATTAAAAAAGTCATTTAAGCCTTTTCACAGTGAGATCTATGCGATATGGCCGAGAAATGTAATTTTGATGTTAACTCCCAAACCGCTGCGCAGAAGTCAACCAAACTTCACCCAATAGTGTATTGTATAACAATCTAGTAGTTATATTTGAAAATTTTGTTTTAGGAAATTTTGTTTGAGCGCAATCATCAAACTTAATTAAAAAAGTCATTTAAGCCTTTTCACAGTGAGATATATGCGATATGGCCGAGAAATGTAATTTTGATGTTCACTCCCAAACCGCTGCGCAGAAGACAACCAAACTTCACCCATTAGTGTATTGTATCACAATCTAGTAGTTACATGTGGAAATTTGGTTATAGGACATTTGATTTGAGCGCAATCCTCAAACTTAGGTCAAAAAAGCCATTTAAGCCTTTTCACAGTGAGATCTATGCGATATGGCCGAGAAATGTAATTTTGATGTTAACTCCCAAACCGCTGCGCAGAAGTCAACCAAACTTCACCCATTAGTGTATTGTATCACAATCTAGTAGTTACATTTGAAAATTTCGTTCTAGGACATTTGGTTTGAGCGCAATCTTTAAACTTAGGTCAAAAAAGCCATTTAAGCCTTTTCACAGTGAGATCTATGCGATATGGCCGAGAAATGTAATTTTGATGTTAACTCCCAAACCGCTGCGCAGAAGTAAACCAAACTTCACCCAATAGTGTATTGTATCACAATCTAGTAGTTACATTTGAAAATTTTGTTCTAGGACATTTTGTTTGAACGCAATCATCAAACTTAATTAAAAAAGTCATTTAAGCCTTTTCACAGTGAGATCTATGCAATATGGCCGAGAAATGTAATTTTGATGTTAACTCCCAAACCGCTGCGCAGAAGTCAACCAAACTTCACCCAATAGTGTATTGTATCACAATCTAGTAGTTACATTTGAAAATTTTGTTCTAGGAAATTTTGTTTGAGCGCAATCATCAAACTTAATTAAAAAAGTCATTTAAGCCTTTTCACAGTGAGATCTATGCGATATGGCCGAGAAATGTAATTTTGATGTTAACTCCCAAACCGCTGCGCAGAAGTCAACCAAACTTCACCCATTAGTGTATTTTATCACAATCTAGTAGTTACATGTGGAAATTTGGTTCTAGGACATTTGATTTGAGCGCAATCCTCAAACTTAGGTCAAAAAAGCCATTTAAGCCTTTTCACAGTGAGATCTATGCGATATGGCCGAGAAATGTAATTTTGATGTTCACTCCCAAACCGCTGCGCAGAAGTCAACCAAACTTCACCCATTAGTGTATTGTATCACAATCTAGTAGTTACATGTGGAAATTTGGTTATACGACATTTGATTTGAGCGCAATCCTCAAACTTAGGTCAAAAAAGCCATTTTAGCCTTTTCACAGTGAGATCTATGCGATATGGCCGAGAAATGTAATTTTGATGTTAACTCCCAAACCGCTGCGCAGAAGTCAACCAAACTTCACCCAATAGTGTATTGTATCACAATCTAGTAGTTACATTTGAAAATTTTGTTCTAGGACATTTTGTTTGAACGCAATCATCAAACTTAATTAAAAAAGTCATTTAAGCCTTTTCACAGTGAGATCTATGCGATATGGCCGAGAAATGTAATTTTGATGTTAACTCCCAAACCGCTGCGCAGAAGTCAACCAAACTTCACCCAATAGTGTATTGTATCACAATCTAGTAGTTACATTTGAAAATTTTGTTCTAGGAAATTTTGTTTGAGCGCAATCATCAAACTTAATTAAAAAAGTCATTTAAGCCTTTTCACAGTGAGATCTATGCGATATGGCCGAGAAATGTAATTTTGATGTTAACTCCCAAACCGCTGCGCAGAAGTCAACCAAACTTCACCCAATAGTGTATTTTATCACAATCTAGTAGTTACATGTGGAAATTTGGTTCTAGGACATTTGATTTGAGCGCAATCCTCAAACTTAGGTCAAAAAAGCCATTTAAGCCTTTTCACAGTGAGATCTATGCGATATGGCCGAGAAATGTAATTTTGATGTTAACTCCCAAACCGCTGCGCAGAAGTCAACCAAACTTCACCCAATAGTGTATTGTATCACATTCTAGTAGTTACATTTGAAAATTTCGTTCTAGGACATTTGTTTTGAGCGCAATCCTCAAACTTAGGTCAAAAAAGCCATTTAAGCCTTTTCACAGTGAGATCTATGCGATATGGCCGAGAAATGTAATTTTGATGTTAACTCCCAAACCGCTGCGCAGAAGTCAACCAAACTTCACCCAATAGTGTATTGTATCACAATCTAGTAGTTACATTTGAAAATTTTGTTCTAGGACATTTTGTTTGAACGCAATCATCAAACTTAATTAAAAAAGTCATTTAAGCCTTTTCACAGTGAGATCTATGCGATATGGCCGAGAAATGTAATTTTCATGTTAACTCCCAAACCGCTGCGCAGAAGTCAACCAAACTTCACCCAATAGTGTATTGTATCACAATCTAGTAGTTACATTTGAAAATTTTGTTCTAGGACATTTTGTTTGAGCGCAATCCTCAAACTTAGGTCAAAAAAGCCATTTAAGCCTTTTCACAGTGAGATCTATGCGATATGGCCGAGAAATGTAATTTTGATGTTAACTCCCAAACCGCTGCGCAGAAGTCAACCAAACTTCACCCATTAGTGTATTGTATCACAATCTAGTAGTTACATGTGGAAATTTGGTTATAGGACATTTGATTTGAGCGCAATCCTCAAACCTAGGTCAAAAAAGCCATTTAAGCCTTTTCACAGTGAGATCTATGCGATATGGCCGAGAAATGTAATTTTGATGTTAACTCCCAAACCGCTGCGCAGAAGTCAACCAAACTTCACCCAATAGTGTATTGTATCACATTCTAGTAGTTACATTTTAAAATTTCGTTCAAGGACATTTGGTTTGAGCGCAATTATTAAACTTAGGTCAAAAAAGCCATTTAAGCCTTTTCACAGTGAGATCTATGCGATATGGCCGAGAAATGTAATTTTGATGTTAACTCCCAAACCGCTGCGCAGAAGTCAACCAAACTTCACCCATTAGTGTATTGTATCACAATCTAGTAGTTACATGTGGAAATTTGGTTCTAGGACATTTGATTTGAGTGCAATCCTCAAACTTAGGTCAAAAAAGCCATTTAAGCCTTTTCACAGTGAGATCTATGCGATATGGCCGAGAAATGTAATTTTGATCTTAACTCCCAAACCGCTGCGCAGAAGTCAACCAAACTTCACCCAATAGTGTATTGTATCACATTCTAGTAGTTACATTTGAAAATTTTGTTCTAGGACATTTGGTTTGAGCGCAATTATTAAACTTAGGTCAAAAAAGCCATTTAAGCCTTTTCACAGTGAGATCTATGCGATATGGCCGAGAAATGTAATTTTGATGTTAACTCCCAAACCGCTGCGCAGAAGTAAACCAAACTTCACCCATTAGTGTATTGTATCACAATCTAGTAGTTACATGTGGAAATTTGGTTCTAGGACATTTGATTTTAGCGCAATCCTCAAACTTAGGTCAAAGAAGCCATTTAAGCCTTTTCACAGTGAGATCTATGCGATATGGCCGAGAAATGTAATTTTGATGTTAACTCCCAAACCGCTGCGCAGAAGTCAACCAAACTTCACCCATTAGTGTATTGTATCACAATCTAGTAGTTACATGTGGAAATTTGGTTATAGGACATTTGATTTGAGCGCAATCCTCAAACTTAGGTCAAAAAAGCCATTTAAGCCTTTTCACAGTGAGATCTATGCGATATGGCCGAGAAATGTAATTTTCATGTTAACTCCCAAACCGCTGCGCAGAAGTCAACCAAACTTCACCCAATAGTGTATTGTATCACAATCTAGTAGTTACATTTGAAAATTTTGTTCTAGGACATTTTGTTTGAGCGCAATCCTCAAACTTAGGTCAAAAAAGCCATTTAAGCCTTTTCACAGTGAGATCTATGCGATATGGCCGAGAAATGTAATTTTGATGTTAACTCCCAAACCGCTGCGCAGAAGTCAACCAAACTTCACCCATTAGTGTATTGTATCACAATCTAGTAGTTACATGTGGAAATTTGGTTATAGGACATTTGATTTGAGCGCAATCCTCAAACTTAGGTCAAAAAAGCCATTTAAGCCTTTTCACAGTGAGATCTATGCGATATGGCCGAGAAATGTAATTTTGATGTTAACTCCCAAACCGCTGCGCAGAAGTCAACCAAACTTCACCCAATAGTGTATTGTATCACAATCTAGTAGTTATATTTGAAAATTTTGTTCTAGGACATTTTGTTTGAACGCAATCATCAAACTTAATTAAAAAAGTCATTTAAGCCTTTTCACAGTGAGATCTATGCGATATGGCCGAGAAATGTAATTTTGATGTTAACTCCCAAACCGCTGCGCAGAAGTCAACCAAACTTCACCCATTAGTGTATTGTATCACAATCTAGTAGTTACATGTGGAAATTTGGTTACTGGACATTTGATTTGAGCGCAATCCTCAAACTTAGGTCAAAAAAGCCATTTAAGCCTTTTCACAGTGAGATCTATGCGATATGGCCGAGAAATGTAATTTTGATGTTAACTCCCAAACCGCTGCGCAGAAGTCAACCAAACTTCACCCATTAGTGTATTGTATCACAATCTAGTAGTTAGATGTGGAAATTTGGTTATAGGACATTTGATTTGAGCGCAATCCTCAAACTTAGGTCAAAAAAGCCATTTAAGCCTTTTCACAGTGAGATCTATGCGATATGGCCGAGAAATGTAATTTTGATGTTAACTCCCAAACCGCTGCGCAGAAGTCAACCAAACTTCACCCAATAGTGTATTGTATCACATTCTAGTAGTTACATTTGAAAATTTCGTTCTAGGACATTTGGTTTGAGCGCAATCCTCAAACTTAGGTCAAAAAAGCCATTTAAGCCTTTTCACAGTGAGATCTATGCGATATGGCCGAGAAATGTAATTTTGATGTTAACTCCCAAACCGCTGCGCAGAAGTCAACCAAACTTCACCCATTAGTGTATTGTATCACAATCTAGTAGTTACATGTGGAAATTTGGTTCTAGGACATTTGATTTGAGCGCAATCCTCAAACTTAGGTCAAAAAAGCCATTTAAGCCTTTTCACAGTGAGATCTATGCGATATGGCCGAGAAATGTAATTTTGATGTTAACTCCCAAACCGCTGCGCAGAAGTAAACCAAACTTCACCCATTAGTGTATTGTATCACAATCTAGTAGTTACATGTGGAAATTTGGTTCTAGGACATTTGATTTGAGCGCAATCCTCAAACTTAGGTCAAAAAAGCCATTTAAGCCTTTTCACAGTGAGATCTATGCGATATGGCCGAGAAATGTAATTTTGATCTTAACTCCCAAACCGCTGCGCAGAAGTCAACCAAACTTCACCCAATAGTGTATTGTATCACATTCTAGTAGTTACATTTGAAAATTTCGTTCTAGGACATTTGGTTTGAGCGCAATCCTCAAACTTAGGTCAAAAAAGCCATTTAAGCCTTTTCACAGTGAGATCTATGCGATATGGCCGAGAAATGTAATTTTGATGTTAACTCCCAAACCGCTGCGCAGAAGTCAACCAAACTTCACCCAATAGTGTATTGTATCACAATCTAGTAGTTACATTTGAAAATTTTGTTCTAGGACATTTTGTTTGAACGCAATCATCAAACTTAATTAAAAAAGTCATTTAAGCCTTTTCACAGTGAGATCTATGCGATATGGCCGAGAAATGTAATTTTCATGTTAACTCCCAAACCGCTGCGCAGAAGTCAACCAAACTTCACCCAATAGTGTATTGTATCACAATCTAGTAGTTACATTTGAAAATTTTGTTCTAGGACATTTTGTTTGAGCGCAATCCTCAAACTTAGGTCAAAAAAGCCATTTAAGCCTTTTCACAGTGAGATCTATGCGATATGGCCGAGAAATGTAATTTTGATGTTAACTCCCAAACCGCTGCGCAGAAGTCAACCAAACTTCACCCATTAGTGTATTGTATCACAATCTAGTAGTTACATGTGGAAATTTGGTTATAGGACATTTGATTTGAGCGCAATCCTCAAACCTAGGTCAAAAAAGCCATTTAAGCCTTTTCACAGTGAGATCTATGCGATATGGCCGAGAAATGTAATTTTGATGTTAACTCCCAAACCGCTGCGCAGAAGTCAACCAAACTTCACCCAATAGTGTATTGTATCACATTCTAGTAGTTACATTTTAAAATTTCGTTCAAGGACATTTGGTTTGAGCGCAATTATTAAACTTAGGTCAAAAAAGCCATTTAAGCCTTTTCACAGTGAGATCTATGCGATATGGCCGAGAAATGTAATTTTGATGTTAACTCCCAAACCGCTGCGCAGAAGTCAACCAAACTTCACCCATTAGTGTATTGTATCACAATCTAGTAGTTACATGTGGAAATTTGGTTCTAGGACATTTGATTTGAGCGCAATCCTCAAACTTAGGTCAAAAAAGCCATTTAAGCCTTTTCACAGTGAGATCTATGCGATATGGCCGAGAAATGTAATTTTGATGTTAACTCCCAAACCGCTGCGCAGAAGTCAACCAAACTTCACCCAATAGTGTATTGTATCACAATCTAGTAGTTACATGTGGAAATTTGGTTATAGGACATTTGATTTGAGCGCAATCCTCAAACTTAGGTCAAAAAAGCCATTTAAGCCTTTTCACAGTGAGATCTATGCGATATGGCCGAGAAATGTAATTTTGATGTTAACTCCCAAACCGCTGCGCAGAAGTCAACCAAACTTCACCCATTAGTGTATTGTATCACAATCTAGTAGTTAGATGTGGAAATTTGGTTATAGGACATTTGATTTGAGCGCAATCCTCAAACTTAGGTCAAAAAAGCCATTTAAGCCTTTTCACAGTGAGATCTATGCGATATGGCCGAGAAATGTAATTTTGATGTTAACTCCCAAACCGCTGCGCAGAAGTCAACCAAACTTCACCCAATAGTGTATTGTATCACATTCTAGTAGTTACATTTGAAAATTTCGTTCTAGGACATTTGGTTTGAGCGCAATCCTCAAACTTAGGTCAAAAAAGCCATTTAAGCCTTTTCACAGTGAGATCTATGCGATATGGCCGAGAAATGTAATTTTGATGTTAACTCCCAAACCGCTGCGCAGAAGTCAACCAAACTTCACCCATTAGTGTATTGTATCACAATCTAGTAGTTACATGTGGAAATTTGGTTCTAGGACATTTGATTTGAGCGCAATCCTCAAACTTAGGTCAAAAAAGCCATTTAAGCCTTTTCACAGTGAGATCTATGCGATATGGCCGAGAAATGTAATTTTGATGTTAACTCCCAAACCGCTGCGCAGAAGTAAACCAAACTTCACCCATTAGTGTATTGTATCACAATCTAGTAGTTACATGTGGAAATTTGGTTCTAGGACATTTGATTTGAGCGCAATCCTCAAACTTAGGTCAAAAAAGACATTTAAGCCTTTTCACAGTGAGATCTATGCGATATGGCCGAGAAATGTAATTTTGATCTTAACTCCCAAACCGCTGCGCAGAAGTCAACCAAACTTCACCCAATAGTGTATTGTATCACATTCTAGTAGTTACATTTGAAAATTTCGTTCTAGGACATTTGGTTTGAGCGCAATCCTCAAACTTAGGTCAAAAAAGCCATTTAAGCCTTTTCACAGTGAGATCTATGCGATATGGCCGAGAAATGTAATTTTGATGTTAACTCCCAAACCGCTGCGCAGAAGTCAACCAAACTTCACCCAATAGTGTATTGTATCACAATCTAGTAGTTACATTTGAAAATTTTGTTCTAGGACATTTTGTTTGAACGCAATCATCAAACTTAATTAAAAAAGTCATTTAAGCCTTTTCACAGTGAGATCTATGCGATATGGCCGAGAAATGTAATTTTCATGTTAACTCCCAAACCGCTGCGCAGAAGTCAACCAAACTTCACCCAATAGTGTATTGTATCACAATCTAGTAGTTACATTTGAAAATTTTGTTCTAGGACATTTTGTTTGAGCGCAATCCTCAAACTTAGGTCAAAAAAGCCATTTAAGCCTTTTCACAGTGAGATCTATGCGATATGGCCGAGAAATGTAATTTTGATGTTAACTCCCAAACCGCTGCGCAGAAGTCAACCAAACTTCACCCATTAGTGTATTGTATCACAATCTAGTAGTTACATGTGGAAATTTGGTTATAGGACATTTGATTTGAGCGCAATCCTCAAACCTAGGTCAAAAAAGCCATTTAAGCCTTTTCACAGTGAGATCTATGCGATATGGCCGAGAAATGTAATTTTGATGTTAACTCCCAAACCGCTGCGCAGAAGTCAACCAAACTTCACCCAATAGTGTATTGTATCACATTCTAGTAGTTACATTTTAAAATTTCGTTCAAGGACATTTGGTTTGAGCGCAATTATTAAACTTAGGTCAAAAAAGCCATTTAAGCCTTTTCACAGTGAGATCTATGCGATATGGCCGAGAAATGTAATTTTGATGTTAACTCCCAAACCGCTGCGCAGAAGTCAACCAAACTTCACCCATTAGTGTATTGTATCACAATCTAGTAGTTACATGTGGAAATTTGGTTCTAGGACATTTGATTTGAGCGCAATCCTCAAACTTAGGTCAAAAAAGCCATTTAAGCCTTTTCACAGTGAGATCTATGCGATATGGCCGAGAAATGTAATTTTGATCTTAACTCCCAAACCGCTGCGCAGAAGTCAACCAAACTTCACCCAATAGTGTATTGTATCACATTCTAGTAGTTACATTTGAAAATTTTGTTCTAGGACATTTGGTTTGAGCGCAATTATTAAACTTAGGTCAAAAAAGCCATTTAAGCCTTTTCACAGTGAGATCTATGCGATATGGCCGAGAAATGTAATTTTGATGTTAACTCCCAAACCGCTGCGCAGAAGTAAACCAAACTTCACCCATTAGTGTATTGTATCACAATCTAGTAGTTACATGTGGAAATTTGGTTCTAGGACATTTGATTTTAGCGCAATCCTCAAACTTAGGTCAAAGAAGCCATTTAAGCCTTTTCACAGTGAGATCTATGCGATATGGCCGAGAAATGTAATTTTGATGTTAACTCCCAAACCGCTGCGCAGAAGTCAACCAAACTTCACCCATTAGTGTATTGTATCACAATCTAGTAGTTACATGTGGAAATTTGGTTATAGGACATTTGATTTGAGCGCAATCCTCAAACTTAGGTCAAAAAAGCCATTTAAGCCTTTTCACAGTGAGATCTATGCGATATGGCCGAGAAATGTAATTTTGATGTTAACTCCCAAACCGCTGCGCAGAAGTCAACCAAACTTCACCCATTAGTGTATTGTATCACAATCTAGTAGTTACATGTGGAAATTTGGTTATAGGACATTTGATTTGAGCGCAATCCTCAAACTTAGGTCAAAAAAGCCATTTAAGCCTTTTCACAGTGAGATCTATGCGATATGGCCGAGAAATGTAATTTTCATGTTAACTCCCAAACCGCTGCGCAGAAGTCAACCAAACTTCACCCAATAGTGTATTGTATCACAATCTAGTAGTTACATTTGAAAATTTTGTTCTAGGACGTTTTGTTTGAGCGCAATCCTCAAACTTAGGTCAAAAAAGCCATTTAAGCCTTTTCACAGTGAGATCTATGCGATATGGCCGAGAAATGTAATTTTGATGTTAACTCCCAAACCGCTGCGCAGAAGTCAACCAAACTTCACCCATTAGTGTATTGTATCACAATCTAGTAGTTACATGTGGAAATTTGGTTATAGGACATTTGATTTGAGCGCAATCCTCAAACCTAGGTCAAAAAAGCCATTTAAGCCTTTTCACAGTGAGATCTATGCGATATGGCCGAGAAATGTAATTTTGATGTTCACTCCCAAACCGCTGCGCAGAAGTCAACCAAACTTCACCCATTAGTGTATTGTATCACAATCTAGTAGTTACATGTGAAAATTTGGTTCTAGGACATTTGATTTGAGCGCAATCCTCAAACTTAGGTCAAAAAAGCCATTTAAGACTTTTCACAGTGAGATCTATGCGATATGGCCGAGAAATGTAATTTTGATGTTAACTCCCAAACCGCTGCGCAGAAGTCAACCAAACTTCACCCAATAGTGTATTGTATCACAATCTAGTAGTTATATTTGAAAATTTTGTTCTAGGACATTTTGTTTGAACGCAATCATCAAACTTAATTAAAAAAGTCATTTAAGCCTTTTCACAGTGAGATCTATGCGATATGGCCGAGAAATGTAATTTTGATGTTAACTCCCAAACCGCTGCGCAGAAGTCAACCAAACTTCACCCATTAGTGTATTGTATCACAATCTAGTAGTTACATGTGGAAATTTGGTTATTGGACATTTGATTTGAGCGCAATCCTCAAACTTAGGTCAAAAAAGCCATTTAAGCCTTTTCACAGTGAGATCTATGCGATATGGCCGAGAAATGTAATTTTGATGTTAACTCCCAAACCGCTGCGCAGAAGTCAACCAAACTTCACCCATTAGTGTATTGTATCACAATCTAGTAGTTAGATGTGGAAATTTGGTTATAGGACATTTGATTTGAGCGCAATCCTCAAACTTAGGTCAAAAAAGCCATTTAAGCCTTTTCACAGTGAGATCTATGCGATATGGCCGAGAAATGTAATTTTGATGTTAACTCCCAAACCGCTGCGCAGAAGTCAACCAAACTTCACCCAATAGTGTATTGTATCACATTCTAGTAGTTACATTTGAAAATTTCGTTCTAGGACATTTGGTTTGAGCGCAATCCTCAAACTTAGGTCAAAAAAGCCATTTAAGCCTTTTCACAGTGAGATCTATGCGATATGGCCGAGAAATGTAATTTTGATGTTAACTCCCAAACCGCTGCGCAGAAGTCAACCAAACTTCACCCATTAGTGTATTGTATCACAATCTAGTAGTTACATGTGGAAATTTGGTTCTAGGACATTTGATTTGAGCGCAATCCTCAAACTTAGGTCAAAAAAGCCATTTAAGCCTTTTCACAGTGAGATCTATGCGATATGGCCGAGAAATGTAATTTTGATGTTAACTCCCAAACCGCTGCGCAGAAGTAAACCAAACTTCACCCATTAGTGTATTGTATCACAATCTAGTAGTTACATGTGGAAATTTGGTTCTAGGACATTTGATTTGAGCGCAATCCTCAAACTTAGGTCAAAAAAGCCATTTAAGCCTTTTCACAGTGAGATCTATGCGATATGGCCGAGAAATGTAATTTTGATCTTAACTCCCAAACCGCTGCGCAGAAGTCAACCAAACTTCACCCAATAGTGTATTGTATCACATTCTAGTAGTTACATTTGAAAATTTCGTTCTAGGACATTTGGTTTGAGCGCAATCCTCAAACTTAGGTCAAAAAAGCCATTTAAGCCTTTTCACAGTGAGATCTATGCGATATGGCCGAGAAATGTAATTTTGATGTTAACTCCCAAACCGCTGCGCAGAAGTCAACCAAACTTCACCCAATAGTGTATTGTATCACAATCTAGTAGTTACATTTGAAAATTTTGTTCTAGGACATTTTGTTTGAACGCAATCATCAAACTTAATTAAAAAAGTCATTTAAGCCTTTTCACAGTGAGATCTATGCGATATGGCCGAGAAATGTAATTTTCATGTTAACTCCCAAACCGCTGCGCAGAAGTCAACCAAACTTCACCCAATAGTGTATTGTATCACAATCTAGTAGTTACATTTGAAAATTTTGTTCTAGGACATTTTGTTTGAGCGCAATCCTCAAACTTAGGTCAAAAAAGCCATTTAAGCCTTTTCACAGTGAGATCTATGCGATATGGCCGAGAAATGTAATTTTGATGTTAACTCCCAAACCGCTGCGCAGAAGTCAACCAAACTTCACCCATTAGTGTATTGTATCACAATCTAGTAGTTACATGTGGAAATTTGGTTATAGGACATTTGATTTGAGCGCAATCCTCAAACCTAGGTCAAAAAAGCCATTTAAGCCTTTTCACAGTGAGATCTATGCGATATGGCCGAGAAATGTAATTTTGATGTTAACTCCCAAACCGCTGCGCAGAAGTCAACCAAACTTCACCCAATAGTGTATTGTATCACATTCTAGTAGTTACATTTTAAAATTTCGTTCAAGGACATTTGGTTTGAGCGCAATTATTAAACTTAGGTCAAAAAAGCCATTTAAGCCTTTTCACAGTGAGATCTATGCGATATGGCCGAGAAATGTAATTTTGATGTTAACTCCCAAACCACTGCGCAGAAGTCAACCAAACTTCACCCATTAGTGTATTGTATCACAATCTAGTAGTTACATGTGGAAATTTGGTTCTAGGACATTTGATTTGAGCGCAATCCTCAAACTTAGGTCAAAAAAGCCATTTAAGCCTTTTCACAGTGAGATCTATGCGATATGGCCGAGAAATGTAATTTTGATCTTAACTCCCAAACCGCTGCGCAGAAGTCAACCAAACTTCACCCAATAGTGTATTGTATCACATTCTAGTAGTTACATTTGAAAATTTTGTTCTAGGACATTTGGTTTGAGCGCAATTATTAAACTTAGGTCAAAAAAGCCATTTAAGCCTTTTCACAGTGAGATCTATGTGATATGGCCGAGAAATGTAATTTTGATGTTAACTCCCAAACCGCTGCGCAGAAGTAAACCAAACTTCACCCATTAGTGTATTGTATCACAATCTAGTAGTTACATGTGGAAATTTGGTTCTAGGACATTTGATTTTAGCGCAATCCTCAAACTTAGGTCAAAGAAGCCATTTAAGCCTTTTCACAGTGAGATCTATGCGATATGGCCGAGAAATGTAATTTTGATGTTAACTCCCAAACCGCTGCGCAGAAGTCAACCAAACTTCACCCATTAGTGTATTGTATCACAATCTAGTAGTTACATGTGGAAATTTGGTTATAGGACATTTGATTTGAGCGCAATCCTCAAACTTAGGTCAAAAAAGCCATTTAAGCCTTTTCACAGTGAGATCTATGCGATATGGCCGAGAAATGTAATTTTGATGTTAACTCCCAAACCGCTGCGCAGAAGTCAACCAAACTTCACCCATTAGTGTATTGTATCACAATCTAGTAGTTACATGTGGAAATTTGGTTATAGGACATTTGATTTGAGCGCAATCCTCAAACTTAGGTCAAAAAAGCCATTTAAGCCTTTTCACAGTGAGATCTATGCGATATGGCCGAGAAATGTAATTTTGATGTTAACTCCCAAACCGCTGCGCAGAAGTCAACCAAACTTCACCCAATAGTGTATTGTATCACAATCTAGTAGTTACATGTGGAAATTTGGTTATAGGACATTTGATTTGAGCGCAATCCTCAAACTTAGGTCAAAAAAGCCATTTAAGCCTTTTCACAGTGAGATCTATGCGATATGGCCGAGAAATGTAATTTTGATGTTAACTCCCAAACCGCTGCGCAGAAGTCAACCAAACTTCACCCAATAGTGTATTGTATCACAATCTAGTAGTTACATTTGAAAATTTTGTTCTAGGACATTTTGTTTGAACGCAATCATCAAACTTAATTAAAAAAGTCATTTAAGCCTTTTCACAGTGAGATCTATGCGATATGGCCGAGAAATGTAATTTTCATGTTAACTCCCAAACCGCTGCGCAGAAGTCAACCAAACTTCACCCAATAGTGTATTGTATCACAATCTAGTAGTTACATTTGAAAATTTTGTTCTAGGACATTTTGTTTGAGCGCAATCCTCAAACTTAGGTCAAAAAAGCCATTTAAGCCTTTTCACAGTGAGATCTATGCGATATGGCCGAGAAATGTAATTTTGATGTTAACTCCCAAACCGCTGCGCAGAAGTCAACCAAACTTCACCCATTAGTGTATTGTATCACAATCTAGTAGTTACATGTGGAAATTTGGTTATAGGACATTTGATTTGAGCGCAATCCTCAAACCTAGGTCAAAAAAGCCATTTAAGCCTTTTCACAGTGAGATCTATGCGATATGGCCGAGAAATGTAATTTTGATGTTAACTCCCAAACCGCTGCGCAGAAGTAAACCAAACTTCACCCAATAGTGTATTGTATCACATTCTAGTAGTTACATTTTAAAATTTCGTTCAAGGACATTTGGTTTGAGCGCAATTATTAAACTTAGGTCAAAAAAGCCATTTAAGCCTTTTCACAGTGAGATCTATGCGATATGGCCGAGAAATGTAATTTTGATGTTAACTCCCAAACCGCTGCGCAGAAGTCAACCAAACTTCACCCATTAGTGTATTGTATCACAATCTAGTAGTTACATTTGAAAATTTTGTTCTAGGACATTTTGTTTGAACGCAATCATCAAACTTAATTAAAAAAGTCATTTAAGCCTTTTCACAGTGAGATCTATGCGATATGGCCGAGAAATGTAATTTTCATGTTAACTCCCAAACCGCTGCGCAGAAGTCAACCAAACTTCACCCATTAGTGTATTGTATCACAATCTAGTAGTTACATGTGGAAATTTGGTTCTAGGACATTTGATTTGAGCGCAATCCTCAAACTTAGGTCAAAAAAGCCATTTAAGCCTTTTCACAGTGAGATCTATGCGATATGGCCGAGAAATGTAATTTTGATCTTAACTCCCAAACCGCTGCGCAGAAGTCAACCAAACTTCACCCAATAGTGTATTGTATCACATTCTAGTAGTTACATTTGAAAATTTTGTTCTAGGACATTTGGTTTGAGCGCAATTATTAAACTTAGGTCAAAAAAGCCATTTAAGCCTTTTCACAGTGAGATCTATGCGATATGGCCGAGAAATGTAATTTTGATGTTAACTCCCAAACCGCTGCGCAGAAGTAAACCAAACTTCACCCATTAGTGTATTGTATCACAATCTAGTAGTTACATGTGGAAATTTGGTTCTAGGACATTTGATTTTAGCGCAATCCTCAAACTTAGGTCAAAGAAGCCATTTAAGCCTTTTCACAGTGAGATCTATGCGATATGGCCGAGAAATGTAATTTTGATGTTAACTCCCAAACCGCTGCGCAGAAGTCAACCAAACTTCACCCATTAGTGTATTGTATCACAATCTAGTAGTTACATGTGGAAATTTGGTTATAGGACATTTGATTTGAGCGCAATCCTCAAACTTAGGTCAAAAAAGCCATTTAAGCCTTTTCACAGTGAGATCTATGCGATATGGCCGAGAAATGTAATTTTGATGTTAACTCCCAAACCGCTGCGCAGAAGTCAACCAAACTTCACCCAATAGTGTATTGTATCACATTCTAGTAGTTACATTTTAAAATTTCGTTCAAGGACATTTGGTTTGAGCGCAATTATTAAACTTAGGTCAAAAAAGCCATTTAAGCCTTTTCACAGTGAGATCTATGCGATATGGCCGAGAAATGTAATTTTGATGTTAACTCCCAAACCGCTGCGCAGAAGTCAACCAAACTTCACCCAATAGTGTATTGTATCACATTCTAGTAGTTACATTTGAAAATTTCGTTCTAGGACATTTGGTTTGAGCGCAATCCTCAAACTTAGGTCAAAAAAGCCATTTAAGCCTTTTCACAGTGAGATCTATGCGATATGGCCGAGAAATGTAATTTTGATGTTAACTCCCAAACCGCTGCGCAGAAGTCAACCAAACTTCACCCAATAGTGTATTGTATCACAATCTAGTAGTTACATTTGAAAATTTGGTTCTAGGACATTTGATTTGAGCGCAATCCTCAAACTTAGGTCAAAAAAGCCATTTAAGCCTTTTCACAGTGAGATCTATGCGATATGGCCGAGAAATGTAATTTTGATGTTCAATCCCAAAACGCTGCGCAGAAGACAACCAAACTTCACCCATTAGTGTATTGTATCACAATCTAGTAGTTACATGTGGAAATTTGGTTATAGGACATTTGATTTGAGCGCAATCCTCAAACTTAGGTCAAAAAAGCCATTTAAGCCTTTTCACAGTGAGATCTATGCGATATGGCCGAGAAATGTAATTTTGATGTTAACTCCCAAACCGCTGCGCAGAAGTCAACCAAACTTCACCCATTAGTGTATTGTATCACAATCTAGTAGTTACATGTGGAAATTTGGTTCTAGGACATTTGATTTGAGCGCAATCCTCAAACTTAGGTCAAAAAAGCCATTTAAGCCTTTTCACAGTGAGATCTATGCGATATGGCCGAGAAATGTAATTTTGATCTTAACTCCCAAACCGCTGCGCAGAAGTCAACCAAACTTCACCCAATAGTGTATTGTATCACATTCTAGTAGTTACATTTGAAAATTTCGTTCTAGGACATTTGGTTTGAGCGCAATCCTCAAACTTAGGTCAAAAAAGCCATTTAAGCCTTTTCACAGTGAGATCTATGCGATATGGCCGAGAAATGTAATTTTGATGTTAACTCCCAAACCGCTGCGCAGAAGTCAACCAAACTTCACCCAATAGTGTATTGTATCACAATCTAGTAGTTACATTTGAAAATTTTGTTCTAGGACATTTTGTTTGAACGCAATCATCAAACTTAATTAAAAAAGTCATTTAAGCCTTTTCACAGTGAGATCTATGCGATATGGCCGAGAAATGTAATTTTCATGTTAACTCCCAAACCGCTGCGCAGAAGTCAACCAAACTTCACCCAATAGTGTATTGTATCACAATCTAGTAGTTACATTTGAAAATTTTGTTCTAGGACATTTTGTTTGAGCGCAATCCTCAAACTTAGGTCAAAAAAGCCATTTAAGCCTTTTCACAGTGAGATCTATGCGATATGGCCGAGAAATGTAATTTTGATGTTAACTCCCAAACCGCTGCGCAGAAGTCAACCAAACTTCACCCATTAGTGTATTGTATCACAATCTAGTAGTTACATGTGGAAATTTGGTTATAGGACATTTGATTTGAGCGCAATCCTCAAACCTAGGTCAAAAAAGCCATTTAAGCCTTTTCACAGTGAGATCTATGCGATATGGCCGAGAAATGTAATTTTGATGTTAACTCCCAAACCGCTGCGCAGAAGTCAACCAAACTTCACCCAATAGTGTATTGTATCACATTCTAGTAGTTACATTTTAAAATTTCGTTCAAGGACATTTGGTTTGAGCGCAATTATTAAACTTAGGTCAAAAAAGCCATTTAAGCCTTTTCACAGTGAGATCTATGCGATATGGCCGAGAAATGTAATTTTGATGTTAACTCCCAAACCGCTGCGCAGAAGTCAACCAAACTTCACCCATTAGTGTATTGTATCACAATCTAGTAGTTACATGTGGAAATTTGGTTCTAGGACATTTGATTTGAGCGCAATCCTCAAACTTAGGTCAAAAAAGCCATTTAAGCCTTTTCACAGTGAGATCTATGCGATATGGCCGAGAAATGTAATTTTGATCTTAACTCCCAAACGGCTGCGCAGAAGTCAACCAAACTTCACCCAATAGTGTATTGTATCACATTCTAGTAGTTACATTTGAAAATTTTGTTCTAGGACATTTGGTTTGAGCGCAATTATTAAACTTAGGTCAAAAAAGCCATTTAAGCCTTTTCACAGTGAGATCTATGCGATATGGCCGAGAAATGTAATTTTGATGTTAACTCCCAAACCGCTGCGCAGAAGTAAACCAAACTTCACCCATTAGTGTATTGTATCACAATCTAGTAGTTACATGTGGAAATTTGGTTCTAGGACATTTGATTTTAGCGCAATCCTCAAACTTAGGTCAAAGAAACCATTTAAGCCTTTTCACAGTGAGATCTATGCGATATGGCCGAGAAATGTAATTTTGATGTTAACTCCCAAACCGCTGCGCAGAAGTCAACCAAACTTCACCCATTAGTGTATTGTATCACAATCTAGTAGTTACATGTGGAAATTTGGTTATAGGACATTTGATTTGAGCGCAATCCTCAAACTTAGGTCAAAAAAGCCATTTAAGCCTTTTCACAGTGAGATCTATGCGATATGGCCGAGAAATGTAATTTTGATGTTAACTCCCAAACCGCTGCGCAGAAGTCAACCAAACTTCACCCATTAGTGTATTGTATCACAATCTAGTAGTTACATGTGGAAATTTGGTTATAGGACATTTGATTTGAGCGCAATCCTCAAACTTAGGTCAAAAAAGCCATTTAAGCCTTTTCACAGTGAGATCTATGCGATATGGCCGAGAAATGTAATTTTGATGTTAACTCCCAAACCGCTGCGCAGAAGTCAACCAAACTTCACCCAATAGTGTATTGTATCACAATCTAGTAGTTACATGTGGAAATTTGGTTATAGGACATTTGATTTGAGCGCAATCCTCAAACTTAGGTCAAAAAAGCCATTTAAGCCTTTTCACAGTGAGATCTATGCGATATGGCCGAGAAATGTAATTTTGATGTTAACTCCCAAACCGCTGCGCAGAAGTCAACCAAACTTCACCCAATAGTGTATTGTATCACAATCTAGTAGTTACATTTGAAAATTTTGTTCTAGGACATTTTGTTTGAACGCAATCATCAAACTTAATTAAAAAAGTCATTTAAGCCTTTTCACAGTGAGATCTATGCGATATGGCCGAGAAATGTAATTTTCATGTTAACTCCCAAACCGCTGCGCAGAAGTCAACCAAACTTCACCCAATAGTGTATTGTATCACAATCTAGTAGTTACATTTGAAAATTTTGTTCTAGGACATTTTGTTTGAGCGCAATCCTCAAACTTAGGTCAAAAAAGCCATTTAAGCCTTTTCACAGTGAGATCTATGCGATATGGCCGAGAAATGTAATTTTGATGTTAACTCCCAAACCGCTGCGCAGAAGTCAACCAAACTTCACCCATTAGTGTATTGTATCACAATCTAGTAGTTACATGTGGAAATTTGGTTATAGGACATTTGATTTGAGCGCAATCCTCAAACCTAGGTCAAAAAAGCCATTTAAGCCTTTTCACAGTGAGATCTATGCGATATGGCCGAGAAATGTAATTTTGATGTTAACTCCCAAACCGCTGCGCAGAAGTCAACCAAACTTCACCCAATAGTGTATTGTATCACATTCTAGTAGTTACATTTTAAAATTTCGTTCAAGGACATTTGGTTTGAGCGCAATTATTAAACTTAGGTCAAAAAAGCCATTTAAGCCTTTTCACAGTGAGATCTATGCGATATGGCCGAGAAATGTAATTTTGATGTTAACTCCCAAACCGCTGCGCAGAAGTCAACCAAACTTCACCCATTAGTGTATTGTATCACAATCTAGTAGTTACATGTGGAAATTTGGTTCTAGGACATTTGATTTGAGCGCAATCCTCAAACTTAGGTCAAAAAAGCCATTTAAGCCTTTTCACAGTGAGATCTATGCGATATGGCCGAGAAATGTAATTTTGATCTTAACTCCCAAACCGCTGCGCAGAAGTCAACCAAACTTCACCCAATAGTGTATTGTATCACATTCTAGTAGTTACATTTGAAAATTTTGTTCTAGGACATTTGGTTTGAGCGCAATTATTAAACTTAGGTCAAAAAAGCCATTTAAGCCTTTTCACAGTGAGATCTATGCGATATGGCCGAGAAATGTAATTTTGATGTTAACTCCCAAACCGCTGCGCAGAAGTAAACCAAACTTCACCCATTAGTGTATTGTATCACAATCTAGTAGTTACATGTGGAAATTTGGTTCTAGGACATTTGATTTTAGCGCAATCCTCAAACTTAGGTCAAAGAAGCCATTTAAGCCTTTTCACAGTGAGATCTATGCGATATGGCCGAGAAATGTAATTTTGATGTTAACTCCCAAACCGCTGCGCAGAAGTCAACCAAACTTCACCCATTAGTGTATTGTATCACAATCTAGTAGTTACATGTGGAAATTTGGTTATAGGACATTTGATTTGAGCGCAATCCTCAAACTTAGGTCAAAAAAGCCATTTAAGCCTTTTCACAGTGAGATCTATGCGATATGGCCGAGAAATGTAATTTTGATGTTAACTCCCAAACCGCTGCGCAGAAGTCAACCAAACTTCACCCATTAGTGTATTGTATCACAATCTAGTAGTTACATGTGGAAATTTGGTTATAGGACATTTGATTTGAGCGCAATCCTCAAACTTAGGTCAAAAAAGCCATTTAAGCCTTTTCACAGTGAGATCTATGCGATATGGCCGAGAAATGTAATTTTCATGTTAACTCCCAAACCGCTGCGCAGAAGTCAACCAAACTTCACCCAATAGTGTATTGTATCACAATCTAGTAGTTACATTTGAAAATTTTGTTCTAGGACATTTTGTTTGAGCGCAATCCTCAAACTTAGGTCAAAAAAGCCATTTAAGCCTTTTCACAGTGAGATCTATGCGATATGGCCGAGAAATGTAATTTTGATGTTAACTCCCAAACCGCTGCGCAGAAGTCAACCAAACTTCACCCATTAGTGTATTGTATCACAATCTAGTAGTTACATGTGGAAATTTGGTTATAGGACATTTGATTTGAGCGCAATCCTCAAACCTAGGTCAAAAAAGCCATTTAAGCCTTTTCACAGTGAGATCTATGCGATATGGCCGAGAAATGTAATTTTGATGTTAACTCCCAAACCGCTGCGCAGAAGTCAACCAAACTTCACCCATTAGTGTATTGTATCACAATCTAGTAGTTACATGTGGAAATTTGGTTATAGGACATTTGATTTGAGCGCAATCCTCAAACTTAGGTCAAAAAAGCCATTTAAGCCTTTTCACAGTGAGATCTATGCGATATGGCCGAGAAATGTAATTTTGATGTTAACTCCCAAACCGCTGCGCAGAAGTCAACCAAACTTCACCCAATAGTGTATTGTATCACAATCTAGTAGTTACATTTGAAAATTTTGTTCTAGGAAATTTTGTTTGAGCGCAATCATCAAACTTAATTAAAAAAGTCATTTAAGCCTTTTCACAGTGAGATCTATGCGATATGGCCGAGAAATGTAATTTTGATGTTAACTCCCAAACCGCTGCGCAGAAGTCAACCAAACTTCACCCATTAGTGTATTGTATCACAATCTAGTAGTTACATGTGGAAATTTGGTTCTAGGACATTTGATTTGAGCGCAGTCCTCAAACTTAGGTCAAAAAAGCCATTTAAGCCTTTTCACACTGAGATCTATGCGATATGGCCGAGAAATGTAATTTTGATGTTAACTCCCAAACCGCTGCGCAGAAGTCAACCAAACTTCACCCAATAGTGTATTGTATCACATTCTAGTAGTTACATTTTAAAATTTCGTTCTAGGACATTTGGTTTGAGCGCAATTATTAAACTTAGGTCAAAAAAGCCATTTAAGCCTTTTCACAGTGAGATCTATGCGATATGGCCGAGAAATGTAATTTTGATGTTAACTCCCAAACCGCTGCGCAGAAGTAAACCAAACTTCACCCATTAGTGTATTGTATCACAATCTAGTAGTTACATGTGGAAATTTGGTTCTAGGACATTTGATTTGAGCGCAATCCTCAAACTTAGGTCAAAAAAGCCATTTAAGCCTTTTCACAGTGAGATCTATGCGATATGGCCGAGAAATGTAATTTTGATGTTAACTCCCAAACCGCTGCGCAGAAGTCAACCAAACTTCACCCAATAGTGTATTGTATCACAATCTAGTAGTTACATTTGAAAATTTTGTTCTAGGACATTTTGTTTGAATGCATTCATCAAACTTAATTAAAAAAGTCATTTAAGCCTTTTCACAGTGAGATCTATGCGATATGGCCGAGAAATGTAATTTTGATGTTAACTCCCAAACCGCTGCGCAGAAGTCAACCAAACTTCACCCATTAGTGTATTGTATCACAATCTAGTAGTTACATGTGGAAATTTGGTTATAGGACATTTGATTTGAGCGCAATCCTCAAACTTAGGTCAAAAAAGCCATTTAAGCCTTTTCACAGTGAGATCTATGCGATATGGCCGAGAAATGTAATTTTGATGTTAACTCCCAAACCGCTGCGCAGAAGTCAACTAAACTTCACCCAATAGTGTATTGTATCACATTCTAGTAGTTACATTTGAAAATTTCGTTCTAGGACATTTGGTTTGAGCGCAATCATTAAACTTAATTAAAAAAGTCATTTAAGCCTTTTCACAGTGAGATCTATGCGATATGGCCGAGAAATGTAATTTTGATGTTAACTACCAAACCGCTGCGCAGAAGTCAACCAAACTTCACCCAATAGTGTATTGTATCACAATCTAGTAGTTACATTTGAAAATTTTGTTCTAGGACATTTTGTTTGAACGCAATCATCAAACTTAATTAAAAAAGTCATTTAAGCCTTTTCACAGTGAGATCTATGCGATATGGCCGAGAAATGTAATTTTGATGTTAACTCCCAAACCGCTGCGCAGAAGTCAACCAAACTTCACCCAATAGTGTATTGTATCACAATCTAGTAGTTATATTTGAAAATTTTGTTTTAGGAAATTTTGTTTGAGCGCAATCATCAAACTTAATTAAAAAAGTCATTTAAGCCTTTTCACAGTGAGATATATGCGATATGGCCGAGAAATGTAATTTTGATGTTCACTCCCAAACCGCTGCGCAGAAGACAACCAAACTTCACCCATTAGTGTATTGTATCACAATCTAGTAGTTACATGTGGAAATTTGGTTATAGGACATTTGATTTGAGCGCAATCCTCAAACTTAGGTCAAAAAAGCCATTTAAGCCTTTTCACAGTGAGATCTATGCGATATGGCCGAGAAATGTAATTTTGATGTTAACTCCCAAACCGCTGCGCAGAAGTCAACCAAACTTCACCCATTAGTGTATTGTATCACAATCTAGTAGTTACATTTGAAAATTTCGTTCTAGGACATTTGGTTTGAGCGCAATCTTTAAACTTAGGTCAAAAAAGCCATTTAAGCCTTTTCACAGTGAGATCTATGCGATATGGCCGAGAAATGTAATTTTGATGTTAACTCCCAAACCGCTGCGCAGAAGTAAACCAAACTTCACCCAATAGTGTATTGTATCACAATCTAGTAGTTACATTTGAAAATTTTGTTCTAGGACATTTTGTTTGAACGCAATCATCAAACTTAATTAAAAAAGTCATTTAAGCCTTTTCACAGTGAGATCTATGCGATATGGCCGAGAAATGTAATTTTGATGTTAACTCCCAAACCGCTGCGCAGAAGTCAACCAAACTTCACCCAATAGTGTATTGTATCACAATCTAGTAGTTACATTTGAAAATTTTGTTCTAGGAAATTTTGTTTGAGCGCAATCATCAAACTTAATTAAAAAAGTCATTTAAGCCTTTTCACAGTGAGATCTATGCGATATGGCCGAGAAATGTAATTTTGATGTTAACTCCCAAACCGCTGCGCAGAAGTCAACCAAACTTCACCCATTAGTGTATTTTATCACAATCTAGTAGTTACATGTGGAAATTTGGTTCTAGGACATTTGATTTGAGCGCAATCCTCAAACTTAGGTCAAAAAAGCCATTTAAGCCTTTTCACAGTGAGATCTATGCGATATGGCCGAGAAATGTAATTTTGATGTTCACTCCCAAACCGCTGCGCAGAAGTCAACCAAACTTCACCCATTAGTGTATTGTATCACAATCTAGTAGTTACATGTGGAAATTTGGTTATAGGACATTTGATTTGAGCGCAATCCTCAAACTTAGGTCAAAAAAGCCATTTTAGCCTTTTCACAGTGAGATCTATGCGATATGGCCGAGAAATGTAATTTTGATGTTAACTCCCAAACCGCTGCGCAGAAGTCAACCAAACTTCACCCAATAGTGTATTGTATCACAATCTAGTAGTTACATTTGAAAATTTTGTTCTAGGACATTTTGTTTGAACGCAATCATCAAACTTAATTAAAAAAGTCATTTAAGCCTTTTCACAGTGAGATCTATGCGATATGGCCGAGAAATGTAATTTTGATGTTAACTCCCAAACCGCTGCGCAGAAGTCAACCAAACTTCACCCAATAGTGTATTGTATCACAATCTAGTAGTTACATTTGAAAATTTTGTTCTAGGAAATTTTGTTTGAGCGCAATCATCAAACTTAATTAAAAAAGTCATTTAAGCCTTTTCACAGTGAGATCTATGCGATATGGCCGAGAAATGTAATTTTGATGTTAACTCCCAAACCGCTGCGCAGAAGTCAACCAAACTTCACCCAATAGTGTATTTTATCACAATCTAGTAGTTACATGTGGAAATTTGGTTCTAGGACATTTGATTTGAGCGCAATCCTCAAACTTAGGTCAAAAAAGCCATTTAAGCCTTTTCACAGTGAGATCTATGCGATATGGCCGAGAAATGTAATTTTGATGTTAACTCCCAAACCGCTGCGCAGAAGTCAACCAAACTTCACCCAATAGTGTATTGTATCACATTCTAGTAGTTACATTTGAAAATTTCGTTCTAGGACATTTGGTTTGAGCGCAATCCTCAAACTTAGGTCAAAAAAGCCATTTAAGCCTTTTCACAGTGAGATCTATGCGATATGGCCGAGAAATGTAATTTTGATGTTAACTCCCAAACCGCTGCGCAGAAGTCAACCAAACTTCACCCAATAGTGTATTGTATCACAATCTAGTAGTTACATTTGAAAATTTTGTTCTAGGACATTTTGTTTGAACGCAATCATCAAACTTAATTAAAAAAGTCATTTAAGCCTTTTCACAGTGAGATCTATGCGATATGGCCGAGAAATGTAATTTTCATGTTAACTCCCAAACCGCTGCGCATAAGTCAACCAAACTTCACCCAATAGTGTATTGTATCACAATCTAGTAGTTACATTTGAAAATTTTGTTCTAGGACATTTTGTTTGAGCGCAATCCTCAAACTTAGGTCAAAAAAGCCATTTAAGCCTTTTCACAGTGAGATCTATGCGATATGGCCGAGAAATGTAATTTTGATGTTAACTCCCAAACCGCTGCGCAGAAGTCAACCAAACTTCACCCATTAGTGTATTGTATCACAATCTAGTAGTTACATGTGGAAATTTGGTTATAGGACATTTGATTTGAGCGCAATCCTCAAACCTAGGTCAAAAAAGCCATTTAAGCCTTTTCACAGTGAGATCTATGCGATATGGCCGAGAAATGTAATTTTGATGTTAACTCCCAAACCGCTGCGCAGAAGTCAACCAAACTTCACCCAATAGTGTATTGTATCACATTCTAGTAGTTACATTTTAAAATTTCGTTCAAGGACATTTGGTTTGAGCGCAATTATTAAACTTAGGTCAAAAAAGCCATTTAAGCCTTTTCACAGTGAGATCTATGCGATATGGCCGAGAAATGTAATTTTGATGTTAACTCCCAAACCGCTGCGCAGAAGTCAACCAAACTTCACCCATTAGTGTATTGTATCACAATCTAGTAGTTACATGTGGAAATTTGGTTCTAGGACATTTGATTTGAGCGCAATCCTCAAACTTAGGTCAAAAAAGCCATTTAAGCCTTTTCACAGTGAGATCTATGCGATATGGCCGAGAAATGTAATTTTGATCTTAACTCCCAAACCGCTGCGCAGAAGTCAACCAAACTTCACCCAATAGTGTATTGTATCACATTCTAGTAGTTACATTTGAAAATTTTGTTCTAGGACATTTGGTTTGAGCGCAATTATTAAACTTAGGTCAAAAAAGCCATTTAAGCCTTTTCACAGTGAGATCTATGCGATATGGCCGAGAAATGTAATTTTGATGTTAACTCCCAAACCGCTGCGCAGAAGTAAACCAAACTTCACCCATTAGTGTATTGTATCACAATCTAGTAGTTACATGTGGAAATTTGGTTCTAGGACATTTGATTTTAGCGCAATCCTCAAACTTAGGTCAAAGAAGCCATTTAAGCCTTTTCACAGTGAGATCTATGCGATATGGCCGAGAAATGTAATTTTGATGTTAACTCCCAAACCGCTGCGCAGAAGTCAACCAAACTTCACCCATTAGTGTATTGTATCACAATCTAGTAGTTACATGTGGAAATTTGGTTATAGGACATTTGATTTGAGCGCAATCCTCAAACTTAGGTCAAAAAAGCCATTTAAGCCTTTTCACAGTGAGATCTATGCGATATGGCCGAGAAATGTAATTTTGATGTTAACTCCCAAACCGCTGCGCAGAAGTCAACCAAACTTCACCCAATAGTGTATTGTATCACATTCTAGTAGTTACATTTTAAAATTTCGTTCAAGGACATTTGGTTTGAGCGCAATTATTAAACTTAGGTCAAAAAAGCCATTTAAGCCTTTTCACAGTGAGATCTATGCGATATGGCCGAGAAATGTAATTTTGATGTTAACTCCCAAACCGCTGCGCAGAAGTCAACCAAACTTCACCCAATAGTGTATTGTATCACATTCTAGTAGTTACATTTGAAAATTTCGTTCTAGGACATTTGGTTTGAGCGCAATCCTCAAACTTAGGTCAAAAAAGCCATTTAAGCCTTTTCACAGTGAGATCTATGCGATATGGCCGAGAAATGTAATTTTGATGTTAACTCCCAAACCGCTGCGCAGAAGTCAACCAAACTTCACCCAATAGTGTATTGTATCACAATCTAGTAGTTACATTTGAAAATTTTGTTCTAGGACATTTTGTTTGAACGCAATCATCAAACTTAATTAAAAAAGTCATTTAAGCCTTTTCACAGTGAGATCTATGCGATATGGCCGAGAAATGTAATTTTCATGTTAACTCCCAAACCGCTGCGCAGAAGTCAACCAAACTTCACCCAATAGTGTATTGTATCACAATCTAGTAGTTACATTTGAAAATTTTGTTCTAGGACATTTTGTTTGAGCGCAATCCTCAAACTTAGGTCAAAAAAGCCATTTAAGCCTTTTCACAGTGAGATCTATGCGATATGGCCGAGAAATGTAATTTTGATGTTAACTCCCAAACCGCTGCGCAGAAGTCAACCAAACTTCACCCATTAGTGTATTGTATCACAATCTAGTAGTTACATGTGGAAATTTGGTTATAGGACATTTGATTTGAGCGCAATCCTCAAACCTAGGTCAAAAAAGCCATTTAAGCCTTTTCACAGTGAGATCTATGCGATATGGCCGAGAAATGTAATTTTGATGTTCACTCCCAAACCGCTGCGCAGAAGTCAACCAAACTTCACCCATTAGTGTATTGTATCACAATCTAGTAGTTACATGTGAAAATTTGGTTCTAGGACATTTGATTTGAGCGCAATCCTCAAACTTAGGTCAAAAAAGCCATTTAAGCCTTTTCACAGTGAGATCTATGCGATATGGCCGAGAAATGTAATTTTGATGTTAACTCCCAAACCGCTGCGCAGAAGTCAACCAAACTTCACCCAATAGTGTATTGTATCACAATCTAGTAGTTATATTTGAAAATTTTGTTCTAGGACATTTTGTTTGAGCGCAATCCTCAAACTTAGGTCAAAAAAGCCATTTAAGCCTTTTCACAGTGAGATCTATGCGATATGGCCGAGAAATGTAATTTTGATGTTAACTCCCAAACCGCTGCGCAGAAGTCAACCAAACTTCACCCAATAGTGTATTGTATCACAATCTAGTAGTTACATTTGAAAATTTTGTTCTAGGACATTTTGTTTGAACGCAATCATCAAACTTAATTAAAAAAGTCATTTAAGCCTTTTCACAGTGAGATCTATGCGATATGGCCGAGAAATGTAATTTTCATGTTAACTCCCAAACCGCTGCGCAGAAGTCAACCAAACTTCACCCATTAGTGTATTGTATCACAATCTAGTAGTTACATGTGGAAATTTGGTTATTGGACATTTGATTTGAGCGCAATCCTCAAACTTAGGTCAAAAAAGCCATTTAAGCCTTTTCACAGTGAGATCTATGCGATATGGCCGAGAAATGTAATTTTGATGTTAACTCCCAAACCGCTGCGCAGAAGTCAACCAAACTTCACCCAATAGTGTATTGTATCACAATCTAGTAGTTACATTTGAAAATTTTGTTCTAGGACATTTTGTTTGAACGCAATCATCAAACTTAATTAAAAAAGTCATTTAAGCCTTTTCACAGTGAGATCTATGCGATATGGCCGAGAAATGTAATTTTGATGTTAACTCCCAAACCGCTGCGCAGAAGTCAACCAAACTTCACCCATTAGTGTATTGTATCACAATCTAGTAGTTAGATGTGGAAATTTGGTTATAGGACATTTGATTTGAGCGCAATCCTCAAACTTAGGTCAAAAAAGCCATTTAAGCCTTTTCACAGTGAGATCTATGCGATATGGCCGAGAAATGTAATTTTGATGTTAACTCCCAAACCGCTGCGCAGAAGTCAACCAAACTTCACCCAATAGTGTATTGTATCACATTCTAGTAGTTACATTTGAAAATTTCGTTCTAGGACATTTGGTTTGAGCGCAATCCTCAAACTTAGGTCAAAAAAGCCATTTAAGCCTTTTCACAGTGAGATCTATGCGATATGGCCGAGAAATGTAATTTTGATGTTAACTCCCAAACCGCTGCGCAGAAGTCAACCAAACTTCACCCATTAGTGTATTGTATCACAATCTAGTAGTTACATGTGGAAATTTGGTTCTAGGACATTTGATTTGAGCGCAATCCTCAAACTTAGGTCAAAAAAGCCATTTAAGCCTTTTCACAGTGAGATCTATGCGATATGGCCGAGAAATGTAATTTTGATGTTAACTCCCAAACCGCTGCGCAGAAGTAAACCAAACTTCACCCATTAGTGTATTGTATCACAATCTAGTAGTTACATGTGGAAATTTGGTTCTAGGACATTTGATTTGAGCGCAATCCTCAAACTTAGGTCAAAAAAGCCATTTAAGCCTTTTCACAGTGAGATCTATGCGATATGGCCGAGAAATGTAATTTTGATGTTAACTCCCAAACCGCTGCGCAGAAGTCAACCAAACTTCACCCAATAGTGTATTGTATCACATTCTAGTAGTTACATTTGAAAATTTCGTTCTAGGACATTTGGTTTGAGCGCAATCCTCAAACTTAGGTCAAAAAAGCCATTTAAGCCTTTTCACAGTGAGATCTATGCGATATGGCCGAGAAATGTAATTTTGATGTTAACTCCCAAACCGCTGCGCAGAAGTCAACCAAACTTCACCCAATAGTGTATTGTATCACAATCTAGTAGTTACATTTGAAAATTTTGTTCTAGGACATTTTGTTTGAACGCAATCATCAAACTTAATTAAAAAAGTCATTTAAGCCTTTTCACAGTGAGATCTATGCGATATGGCCGAGAAATGTAATTTTCATGTTAACTCCCAAACCGCTGCGCAGAAGTCAACCAAACTTCACCCAATAGTGTATTGTATCACAATCTAGTAGTTACATTTGAAAATTTTGTTCTAGGACATTTTGTTTGAGCGCAATCCTCAAACTTAGGTCAAAAAAGCCATTTAAGCCTTTTCACAGTGAGATCTATGCGATATGGCCGAGAAATGTAATTTTGATGTTAACTCCCAAACCGCTGCGCAGAAGTCAACCAAACTTCACCCATTAGTGTATTGTATCACAATCTAGTAGTTACATGTGGAAATTTGGTTATAGGACATTTGATTTGAGCGCAATCCTCAAACCTAGGTCAAAAAAGCCATTTAAGCCTTTTCACAGTGAGATCTATGCGATATGGCCGAGAAATGTAATTTTGATGTTAACTCCCAAACCGCTGCGCAGAAGTCAACCAAACTTCACCCAATAGTGTATTGTATCACATTCTAGTAGTTACATTTTAAAATTTCGTTCAAGGACATTTGGTTTGAGCGCAATTATTAAACTTAGGTCAAAAAAGCCATTTAAGCCTTTTCACAGTGAGATCTATGCGATATGGCCGAGAAATGTAATTTTGATGTTAACTCCCAAACCGCTGCGCAGAAGTCAACCAAACTTCACCCATTAGTGTATTGTATCACAATCTAGTAGTTACATGTGGAAATTTGGTTCTAGGACATTTGATTTGAGCGCAATCCTCAAACTTAGGTCAAAAAAGCCATTTAAGCCTTTTCACAGTGAGATCTATGCGATATGGCCGAGAAATGTAATTTTGATCTTAACTCCCAAACCGCTGCGCAGAAGTCAACCAAACTTCACCCAATAGTGTATTGTATCACATTCTAGTAGTTACATTTGAAAATTTTGTTCTAGGACATTTGGTTTGAGCGCAATTATTAAACTTAGGTCAAAAAAGCCATTTAAGCCTTTTCACAGTGAGATCTATGCGATATGGCCGAGAAATGTAATTTTGATGTTAACTCCCAAACCGCTGCGCAGAAGTAAACCAAACTTCACCCATTAGTGTATTGTATCACAATCTAGTAGTTACATGTGGAAATTTGGTTCTAGGACATTTGATTTTAGCGCAATCCTCAAACTTAGGTCAAAGAAGCCATTTAAGCCTTTTCACAGTGAGATCTATGCGATATGGCCGAGAAATGTAATTTTGATGTTAACTCCCAAACCGCTGCGCAGAAGTCAACCAAACTTCACCCATTAGTGTATTGTATCACAATCTAGTAGTTACATGTGGAAATTTGGTTATAGGACATTTGATTTGAGCGCAATCCTCAAACTTAGGTCAAAAAAGCCATTTAAGCCTTTTCACAGTGAGATCTATGCGATATGGCCGAGAAATGTAATTTTGATGTTAACTCCCAAACCGCTGCGCAGAAGTCAACCAAACTTCACCCAATAGTGTATTGTATCACATTCTAGTAGTTACATTTTAAAATTTCGTTCAAGGACATTTGGTTTGAGCGCAATTATTAAACTTAGGTCAAAAAAGCCATTTAAGCCTTTTCACAGTGAGATCTATGCGATATGGCCGAGAAATGTAATTTTGATGTTAACTCCCAAACCGCTGCGCAGAAGTCAACCAAACTTCACCCAATAGTGTATTGTATCACATTCTAGTAGTTACATTTGAAAATTTCGTTCTAGGACATTTGGTTTGAGCGCAATCCTCAAACTTAGGTCAAAAAAGCCATTTAAGCCTTTTCACAGTGAGATCTATGCGATATGGCCGAGAAATGTAATTTTGATGTTAACTCCCAAACCGCTGCGCAGAAGTCAACCAAACTTCACCCAATAGTGTATTGTATCACAATCTAGTAGTTACATTTGAAAATTTTGTTCTAGGACATTTTGTTTGAACGCAATCATCAAACTTAATTAAAAAAGTCATTTAAGCCTTTTCACAGTGAGATCTATGCGATATGGCCGAGAAATGTAATTTTCATGTTAACTCCCAAACCGCTGCGCAGAAGTCAACCAAACTTCACCCAATAGTGTATTGTATCACAATCTAGTAGTTACATTTGAAAATTTTGTTCTAGGACATTTTGTTTGAGCGCAATCCTCAAACTTAGGTCAAAAAAGCCATTTAAGCCTTTTCACAGTGAGATCTATGCGATATGGCCGAGAAATGTAATTTTGATGTTAACTCCCAAACCGCTGCGCAGAAGTCAACCAAACTTCACCCATTAGTGTATTGTATCACAATCTAGTAGTTACATGTGGAAATTTGGTTATAGGACATTTGATTTGAGCGCAATCCTCAAACCTAGGTCAAAAAAGCCATTTAAGCCTTTTCACAGTGAGATCTATGCGATATGGCCGAGAAATGTAATTTTGATGTTCACTCCCAAACCGCTGCGCAGAAGTCAACCAAACTTCACCCATTAGTGTATTGTATCACAATCTAGTAGTTACATGTGAAAATTTGGTTCTAGGACATTTGATTTGAGCGCAATCCTCAAACTTAGGTCAAAAAAGCCATTTAAGCCTTTTCACAGTGAGATCTATGCGATATGGCCGAGAAATGTAATTTTGATGTTAACTCCCAAACCGCTGCGCAGAAGTCAACCAAACTTCACCCAATAGTGTATTGTATCACAATCTAGTAGTTATATTTGAAAATTTTGTTCTAGGACATTTTGTTTGAGCGCAATCCTCAAACTTAGGTCAAAAAAGCCATTTAAGCCTTTTCACAGTGAGATCTATGCGATATGGCCGAGAAATGTAATTTTGATGTTCACTCCCAAACCGCTGCGCAGAAGTCAACCAAACTTCAACCATTAGTGTATTGTATCACAATCTAGTAGTTACATGTGGAAATTTGGTTCTAGGACATTTGGTTTGAGCGCAATCATCAAACTTAATTAAAAAAGTCATTTAAGCCTTTTCACAGTGAGATATATGCGATATGGCCGAGAAATGTAATTTTGATGTTCAATCCCAAACCGCTGCGCAGAAGACAACCAAACTTCACCCATTAGTGTATTGTATCACAATCTAGTAGTTACATGTGGAAATTTGGTTATAGGACATTTGATTTGAGCGCAATCCTCAAACTTAGGACAAAAAAGCCATTTAAGCCTTTTCACAGTGAGATCTATGCGATATGGCCGAGAAATGTAATTTTGATGTTAACTCCCAAACCGCTGCGCAGAAGTCAACCAAACTTCACCCAATAGTGTATTGTATCACATTCTAGTAGTTACATTTGAAAATTTCGTTCTAGGACATTTGGTTTGAGCGCAATTATTAAACTTAGGTCAAAAAAGCCATTTAAGCCTTTTCACAGTGAGATCTATGCGATATGGCCGAGAAATGTAATTTTGATGTTAACTCCCAAACCGCTGCGCAGAAGTCAACCAAACTTCACCCAATAGTATATTGTATCACATTCTAGTAGTTACATTTAAAAATTTCGTTCTAGGACATTTGGTTTGAGCGCAATCTTTAAACTTAGGTCAAAAAAGCCATTTAAGCCTTTTCACAGTGAGATCTATGCGATATGGCCGAGAAATGTAATTTTGATGTTAACTCCCAAACCGCTGCGCAGAAGTCAACCAAACTTCACCCAATAGTGTATTGTATCACAATCTAGTAGTTACATTTGAAAATTTTGTTCTAGGACATTTTGTTTGAACGCAATCATCAAACTTAATTAAAAAAGTCATTTAAGCCTTTTCACAGTGAGATCTATGCGATATGGCCGAGAAATGTAATTTTGATGTTAACTCCCAAACCGCTGCGCAGAAGTCAACCAAACTTCACCCAATAGTGTATTTTATCACAATCTAGTAGTTAAATTTGGAAATTTAGTTCTAGGACATTTGATTTGAGCGCAATCTTCAAACTTAATTAAAAAAAGTCATTTAAGCCTTTTCACAGTGAGATCTATGCGATATGGCCGAGAAATGTAATTTTGATGTTCACTCCCAAACCGCTGCGCAGAAGTCAACCAAACTTCAACCATTAGTGTATTGTATCACAATCTAGTAGTTACATGTGGAAATTTGGTTCTAGGACATTTGGTTTGAGCGCAATCATTAAACTTAATTAAAAAAGTCATTTAAGCCTTTTCACAGTGAGATCTATGCGATATGGCCGAGAAATGTAATTTTGATGTTAACTCCCAAACCGCTGCGCAGAAGTCAACCAAACTTCACCCATTAGTGTATTGTATCACAATCTAGTAATTACATGTGGAAATTTGGTTCTAGGACATTTGATTTGAGCGCAATCCTCAAACTTAGGTCAAAAAAGCCATTTAAGCCTTTTCACAGTGAGATCTATGCGATATGGCCGAGAAATGTAATTTTGATGTTAACTCCCAAACCGCTGCGCAGAAGTCAACCAAACTTCACCCAATAGTGTATTGTATCACAATCTAGTAGTTACATTTGAAAATTTTGTTCTATGACATTTTGTTTGAACGCAATCATCAAACTTAATTAAAAAAGTCATTTAAGCCTTTTCACAGTGAGATCTCTGCGATATGGCCGAGAAATGTAATTTTGATGTTAACTCCCAAACCGCTGCGCAGAAGTCAACCAAACTTCACCCATTAGTGTATTGTATCACAATCTAGTAGTTACATGTGGAAATTTGGTTATTGGACATTTGATTTGAGCGCAATCCTCAAACTTAGGTCAAAAAAGCCATTTAAGCCTTTTCACAGTGAGATCTATGCGATATGGCCGAGAAATGTAATTTTGATGTTAACTCCCAAACCGCTGCGCAGAAGTCAACCAAACTTCACCCATTAGTGTATTGTATCACAATCTAGTAGTTACATGTGGAAATTTGGTTCTAGGACATTTGATTTGAGCGCAATCCTCAAACTTAGGTCAAAAAAGCCATTTAAGCCTTTTCACAGTTAGATCTATGCGATATTGCCGAGAAATGTAATTTTGACGTTAACTCCCAAACCGCTGCGCAGAAGTCAACCAAACTTCACCCAATAGTGTATTGTATCACAATCTAGTAGTTACATTTAAAAATTTTGTTCTATGACATTTTGTTTGAACGCAATCATCAAACTTAATTAAAAAAGTCATTTAAGCCTTTTCACAGTGAGATCTATGCGATATGGCCGAGAAATGTAATTTTGATGTTAACTCCCAAACCGCTGCGCAGAAGTCAACCAAACTTCACCCATTAGTGTATTGTATCACAATCTAGTAGTTACATGTGGAAATTTGGTTATTGG
Organism: Corythoichthys intestinalis; assembly: GCF_030265065.1. Classification (NCBI taxonomy): domain Eukaryota; kingdom Metazoa; phylum Chordata; class Actinopteri; order Syngnathiformes; family Syngnathidae; genus Corythoichthys; species Corythoichthys intestinalis. The sequence goes on along the minus strand of NC_080416.1, from coordinate 37,841,001 downwards.
ACATTTGGTTTGAGCGCAATCATTAAACTTAGGTCAAAAAAGCCATTTAAGCCTTTTCACAGTGAGATCTATGCGATATGGCCGAGAAATGTAATTTTGATGTTAACTCCCAAACCGCTGCGCAGAAGTCAACTAAACTTCACCCAATAGTGTATTGTATCACATTCTAGTAGTTACATTTGAAAATTTTGTTCTAGGACATTTGGTTTGAGCGCAATCATTAAACTTAATTAAAAAAGTCATTTAAGCCTTTTCACAGTGAGATCTATGCGATATGGCCGAGAAATGTAATTTTGATGTTAACTCCCAAACCGCTGCGCAGAAGTCAACCAAACTTCACCCATTAGTGTATTGTATCACAATCTAGTAATTATATGTGGAAATTTGGTTCTAGGACATTTTATTTGAGCGCAATCCTCAAACTTAGGTCAAAAAAGCCATTTAAGCCTTTTCACAGTGAGATCTATGCGATATGGCCGAGAAATGTAATTTTGATGTTAACTCCCAAACCGCTGCGCAGAAGTCAACCAAACTTCACCCAATAGTGTATTGTATCACATTCTAGTAGTTACATTTGAAAATTTCGTTCTAGGACATTTGGTTTGAGCGCAATCATTAAACTTAGGTCAAAAAAGCCATTTAAGCCTTTTCACAGTGAGATCTATGCGATATGGCCGAGAAATGTAATTTTGATGTTAACTCCCAAACCGCTGCGCAGAAGTCAACCAAACTTCACCCAATAGTGTATTGTATCACAATCTAGTAGTTACATTTGAAAATTTTGTTCTAGGAAATTTTGTTTGAGCGCAATCATCAAACTTAATTAAAAAAGTCATTTAAGCCTTTTCACAGTGAGATCAATGCGATATGGCAGAGAAATGTAATTTTGATGTTAACTCCCAAACCGCTGCGCAGAAGTCAACCAAACTTCACCCATTAGTGTATTGTATCACAATCTAGTAGTTACATGTGAAAATTTTGTTCTAGGACATTTTGTTTGAATGCAATCATCAAACTTAATTAAAAAAGTCATTTAAGCCTTTTCACAGTGAGATCTATGCGATATGGCCGAGAAATGTAATTTTGATGTTCACTCCCAAACCGCTGCGCAGAAGTCAACCAAACTTCAACCATTAGTGTATTGTATCACATTCTAGTAGTTACATTTGAAAATTTCGTTCTAGGACATTTGGTTTGAGCGCAATCATTAAACTTAGGTCAAAAAAGCCATTTAAGCCTTTTCACAGTGAGATCTATGCGATATGGCCGAGAAATGTAATTTTGATGTTAACTCCCAAACCGCTGCGCAGAAGTCAACCAAACTTCACCCAATAGTGTATTGTATCACATTCTAGTAGTTACATTTTAAAATTTCGTTCTAGGACATTTGGTTTGAGCGCAATTATTAAACTTAGGTCAAAAAAGCCATTTAAGCCTTTTCACAGTGAGATCTATGCGATATGGCCGAGAAATGTAATTTTGATGTTAACTCCCAAACCGCTAAGCAGAAGTAAACCAAACTTCACCCATTAGTGTATTGTATCACAATCTAGTAGTTACATGTGGAAATTTGGTTCTAGGACATTTAATTTGAGCGCAATCCTCAAACTTAGGTCAAAAAAGCCATTTAAGCCTTTTCACAGTGAGATCTATGCGATATGGCCGAGAAATGTAATTTTGATGTTAACTCCCAAACCGCTGCGCAGAAGTCAACCAAACTTCACCCAATAGTGTATTGTATCACAATCTAGTAGTTACATTTGAAAATTTTGTTCTAGGACATTTTGTTTGAATGCATTCATCAAACTTAATTAAAAAAGTCATTTAAGCCTTTTCACAGTGAGATCTATGCGATATGGCCGAGAAATGTAATTTTGATGTTAACTCCCAAACCGCTGCGCAGAAGTCAACCAAACTTCACCCATTAGTGTATTGTATCACAATCTAGTAGTTACATGTGGAAATTTGGTTCTAGGACATTTGATTTGAGCGCAATCCTCAAACTTAGGTCAAAAAAGCCATTTAAGCCTTTTCACAGTGAGATCTATGCGATATGGCCGAGAAATGTAATTTTGATGTTCACTCCCAAACCGCTGCGCAGGAGTCAACCAAACTTCACCCATTAGTGTATTGTATCACAATCTAGTAGTTACATGTGGAAATTTGGTTATAGGACATTTGATTTGAGCGCAATCCTCAAACTTAGGTCAAAAAAGCCATTTAAGCCTTTTCACAGTGAGATCTATGCGATATGGCCGAGAAATGTAATTTTGATGTTAACTCCCAAACCGCTGCGTAGAAGTCAACCAAACTTCACCCAATAGTGTATTGTATCACAATCTAGTAGTTACATTTGAAAATTTTGTTCTAGGACATTTTGTTTGAACGCAATCATCAAACTTAATTAAAAAAGTCATTTAAGCCTTTTCACAGTTAGATCTATGCGATATGGCCGAGAAATGTAATTTTGATGTTAACTCCCAAACCGCTGCGCAGAAGTCAACCAAACTTCACCCAATAGTGTATTGTATCACAATCTAGTAGTTACATTTGAAAATTTTGTTCTAGGACATTTTGTTTGAACGCAATCATCAAACTTAATTAAAAAAGTCATTTAAGCCTTTTCACAGTGAGATCTATGCGATATGGCCGAGAAATGTAATTTTGATGTTAACTCCCAAACCGCTGCGCAGAAGTCAACCAAACTTCACCCATTAGTGTATTGTATCACAATCTAGTAGTTACATGTGGAAATTTGGTTCTAGGACATTTGATTTGAGCGCAATCCTCAAACTTAGGTCAAAAAAGCCATTTAAGCCTTTTCACAGTGAGATCTATGCGATATGGCCGAGAAATGTAATTTTGATGTTAACTCCCAAACCGCTGCGCAGAAGTCAACCAAACTTCACCCATTAGTGTATTGTATCACAATCTAGTAGTTACATGTGGAAATTTGGTTATTGGACATTTGGTTTGAGCGCAATCTTTAAACTTAGGTCAAAAAAGCCATTTAAGCCTTTTCACAGTGAGATCTATGCGATATGGCCGAGAAATGTAATTTTGATGTTAACTCCCAAACCGCTGCGCAGAAGTCAACCAAACTTCACCCAATAGTGTATTGTATCACAATCTAGTAGTTACATTTGAAAATTTTGTTCTAGGACATTTTGTTTGAACGCAATCATCAAACTTAATTAAAAAAGTCATTTAAGCCTTTTCACAGTGAGATCTATGCGATATGGCCGAGAAATGTAATTTTGATGTTAACTCCCAAACCGCTGCGCAGAAGTCAACCAAACTTCACCCAATAGTGTATTTTATCACAATCTAGTAGTTAAATTTGGAAATTTAGTTCTAGGACATTTGATTTGAGCGCAATCTTCAAACTTAATTAAAAAAAGTCATTTAAGCCTTTTCACAGTGAGATCTATGCGATATGGCCGAGAAATGTAATTTTGATGTTCACTCCCAAACCGCTGCGCAGAAGTCAACCAAACTTCAACCATTAGTGTATTGTATCACAATCTAGTAGTTACATGTGGAAATTTGGTTCTAGGACATTTGGTTTGAGCGCAATCATTAAACTTAATTAAAAAAGTCATTTAAGCCTTTTCACAGTGAGATCTATGCGATATGGCCGAGAAATGTAATTTTGATGTTAACTCCCAAACCGCTGCGCAGAAGTCAACCAAACTTCACCCATTAGTGTATTGTATCACAATCTAGTAATTACATGTGGAAATTTGGTTCTAGGACATTTGATTTGAGCGCAATCCTCAAACTTAGGTCAAAAAAGCCATTTAAGCCTTTTCACAGTGAGATCTATGCGATATGGCCGAGAAATGTAATTTTGATGTTAACTCCCAAACCGCTGCGCAGAAGTCAACCAAACTTCACCCAATAGTGTATTGTATCACAATCTAGTAGTTACATTTGAAAATTTTGTTCTATGACATTTTGTTTGAACGCAATCATCAAACTTAATTAAAAAAGTCATTTAAGCCTTTTCACAGTGAGATCTCTGCGATATGGCCGAGAAATGTAATTTTGATGTTAACTCCCAAACCGCTGCGCAGAAGTCAACCAAACTTCACCCATTAGTGTATTGTATCACAATCTAGTAGTTACATGTAGAAATTTGGTTATTGGACATTTGATTTGAGCGCAATCCTCAAACTTAGGTCAAAAAAGCCATTTAAGCCTTTTCACAGTGAGATCTATGCGATATGGCCGAGAAATGTAATTTTGATGTTAACTCCCAAACCGCTGCGCAGAAGTCAACCAAACTTCACCCATTAGTGTATTGTATCACAATCTAGTAGTTACATGTGGAAATTTGGTTATTGGACATTTGATTTGAGCGCAATTATTAAACTTAGGTCAAAAAAGCCATTTAAGCCTTTTCACAGTGAGATCTATGCGATATGGCCGAGAAATGTAATTTTGATGTTAACTCCCAAACCGCTGCGCAGAAGTCAACCAAACTTCACCCATTAGTGTATTGTATCACAATCTAGTAGTTACATGTGGAAATTTGGTTATAGGACATTTGATTTGAGCGCAATCCTCAAACTTAGGTCAAAAAAGCCATTTAAGCCTTTTCACAGTGAGATCTATGCGATATGGCCGAGAAATGTAATTTTGATGTTAACTCCCAAACCGCTGCGCAGAAGTCAACCAAACTTCACCCAATAGTGTATTGTATCACAATCTAGTAGTTACATTTGAAAATTTTGTTCTAGGAAATTTTGTTTGAGCGCAATCATCAAACTTAATTAAAAAAGTCATTTAAGCCTTTTCACAGTGAGATCAATGCGATATGGCCGAGAAATGTAATTTTGATGTTAACTCCCAAACCGCTGCGCAGAAGTCAACCAAACTTCACCCATTAGTGTATTGTATCACAATCTAGTAGTTACATGTGAAAATTTTGTTCTAGGACATTTTGTTTGAATGCAATCATCAAACTTAATTAAAAAAGTCATTTAAGCCTTTTCACAGTGAGATCTATGCGATATGGCCGAGAAATGTAATTTTGATGTTCACTCCCAAACCGCTGCGCAGAAGTCAACCAAACTTCAACCATTAGTGTATTGTATCACATTCTAGTAGTTACATTTGAAAATTTCGTTCTAGGACATTTGGTTTGAGCGCAATCATTAAACTTAGGTCAAAAAAGCCATTTAAGCCTTTTCACAGTGAGATCTATGCGATATGGCCGAGAAATGTAATTTTGATGTTAACTCCCAAACCGCTGCGCAGAAGTCAACCAAACTTCACCCAATAGTGTATTGTATCACATTCTAGTAGTTACATTTTAAAATTTCGTTCTAGGACATTTGGTTTGAGCGCAATTATTAAACTTAGGTCAAAAAAGCCATTTAAGCCTTTTCACAGTGAGATCTATGCGATATGGCCGAGAAATGTAATTTTGATGTTAACTCCCAAACCGCTAAGCAGAAGTAAACCAAACTTCACCCATTAGTGTATTGTATCACAATCTAGTAGTTACATGTGGAAATTTGGTTCTAGGACATTTAATTTGAGCGCAATCCTCAAACTTAGGTCAAAAAAGCCATTTAAGCCTTTTCACAGTGAGATCTATGCGATATGGCCGAGAAATGTAATTTTGATGTTAACTCCCAAACCGCTGCGCAGAAGTCAACCAAACTTCACCCAATAGTGTATTGTATCACAATCTAGTAGTTACATTTGAAAATTTTGTTCTAGGACATTTTGTTTGAATGCATTCATCAAACTTAATTAAAAAAGTCATTTAAGCCTTTTCACAGTGAGATCTATGCGATATGGCCGAGAAATGTAATTTTGATGTTAACTCCCAAACCGCTGCGCAGAAGTCAACCAAACTTCACCCATTAGTGTATTGTATCACAATCTAGTAGTTACATGTGGAAATTTGGTTATAGGACATTTGATTTGAGCGCAATCCTCAAACTTAGGTCAAAAAAGCCATTTAAGCCTTTTCACAGTGAGATCTATGCGATATGGCCGAGAAATGTAATTTTGATGTTAACTCCCAAACCGCTGCGCAGAAGTCAACTAAACTTCACCCAATAGTGTATTGTATCACATTCTAGTAGTTACATTTGAAAATTTCGTTCTAGGACATTTGGTTTGAGCGCAATCATTAAACTTAATTAAAAAAGTCATTTAAGCCTTTTCACAGTGAGATCTATGCGATATGGCCGAGAAATGTAATTTTGATGTTAACTACCAAACCGCTGCGCAGAAGTCAACCAAACTTCACCCAATAGTGTATTGTATCACAATCTAGTAGTTACATTTGAAAATTTTGTTCTAGGACATTTTGTTTGAACGCAATCATCAAACTTAATTAAAAAAGTCATTTAAGCCTTTTCACAGTGAGATCTATGCGATATGGCCGAGAAATGTAATTTTGATGTTAACTCCCAAACCGCTGCGCAGAAGTCAACCAAACTTCACCCAATAGTGTATTGTAACACAATCTAGTAGTTACATTTGAAAATTTTGTTTTAGGAAATTTTGTTTGAGCGCAATCATCAAACTTAATTAAAAAAGTCATTTAAGCCTTTTCACAGTGAGATATATGCGATATGGCCGAGAAATGTAATTTTGATGTTCAATCCCAAAACGCTGCGCAGAAGACAACCAAACTTCACCCATTAGTGTATTGTATCACAGTCTAGTAGTTACGTGTGGAAATTTGGTTATAGGACATTTGATTTGAGCGCAATCCTCAAACTTAGGTCAAAAAAGCCATTTAAGCCTTTTCACAGTGAGATCTATGCGATATGGCCGAGAAATGTAATTTTGATGTTAACTCCCAAACCGCTGCGCAGAAGTCAACCAAACTTCACCCAATAGTGTATTGTATCACATTCTAGTAGTTACATTTGAAAATTTCGTTCTAGGACATTTGGTTTGAGCGCAATTATTAAACTTAGGTCAAAAAAGCCATTTAAGCCTTTTCACAGTGAGATCTATGCGATATGGCCGAGAAATGTAATTTTGATGTTAACTCCCAAACCGCTGCGCTGAAGTAAACCAAACTTCACCCATTAGTGTATTGTATCACAATCTAGTAGTTACATGTGGAAATTTGGTTCTAGGACATTTGATTTTAGCGCAATCCTCAAACTTAGGTCAAAAAAGCCATTTAAGCCTTTTCACAGTGAGATCTATGCGATATGGCCGAGAAATGTAATTTTGATGTTAACTCCCAAACCGCTGCGCAGAAGTCAACCAAACTTCACCCAATAGTGTATTGTATCACAATCTAGTAGTTACATTTGAAAATTTTGTTCTAGGACATTTTGTTTGAACGCAATCATCAAACTTAATTAAAAAAGTCATTTAAGCCTTTTCACAGTGAGATCTATGCGATATGGCCGAGAAATGTAATTTTGATGTTAACTCCCAAACCGCTGCGCAGAAGTCAACCAAACTTCACCCATTAGTGTATTGTATCACAATCTAGTAGTTACATGTGGAAATTTGGTTCTAGGACATTTGATTTGAGCGCAATCCTCAAACTTAGGTCAAAAAAGCCATTTAAGCCTTTTCACAGTGAGATCTATGCGATATGGCCGAGAAATGTAATTTTGATGTTAACTCCCAAACCGCTGCGCAGAAGTCAACCAAACTTCACCCAATAGTGTATTGTATCACAATCTAGTAGTTACATTTGAAAATTTTGTTCTAGGAAATTTTGTTTGAGCGCAATCATCAAACTTAATTAAAAAAGTCATTTAAGCCTTTTCACAGTGAGATCTATGCGATATGGCCGAGAAATGTAATTTTGATGTTAACTCCCAAACCGCTGCGCAGAAGTCAACCAAACTTCACCCATTAGTGTATTTTATCACAATCTAGTAGTTACATGTGGAAATTTGGTTCTAGGACATTTGATTTGAGCGCAATCCTCAAACTTAGGTCAAAAAAGCCATTTAAGCCTTTTCACAGTGAGATCTATGCGATATGGCCGAGAAATGTAATTTTGATGTTCACTCCCAAACCGCTGCGCAGGAGTCAACCAAACTTCACCCATTAGTGTATTGTATCACAATCTAGTAGTTACATGTGGAAATTTGGTTATAGGACATTTGATTTGAGCGCAATCCTCAAACTTAGGTCAAAAAAGCCATTTAAGCCTTTTCACAGTGAGATCTATGCGATATGGCCGAGAAATGTAATTTTGATGTTAACTCCCAAACCGCTGCGCAGAAGTCAACCAAACTTCACCCAATAGTGTATTGTATCACAATCTAGTAGTTACATTTGAAAATTTTGTTCTAGGACATTTTGTTTGAACGCAATCATCAAACTTAATTAAAAAAGTCATTTAAGCCTTTTCACAGTTAGATCTATGCGATATGGCCGAGAAATGTAATTTTGATGTTAACTCCCAAACCGCTGCGCAGAAGTCAACCAAACTTCACCCAATAGTGTATTGTATCACAATCTAGTAGTTACATTTGAAAATTTTGTTCTAGGACATTTTGTTTGAACGCAATCATCAAACTTAATTAAAAAAGTCATTTAAGCCTTTTCACAGTGAGATCTATGCGATATGGCCGAGAAATGTAATTTTGATGTTAACTCCCAAACCGCTGCGCAGAAGTCAACCAAACTTCACCCATTAGTGTATTGTATCACAATCTAGTAGTTACATGTGGAAATTTGGTTCTAGGACATTTGATTTGAGCGCAATCCTCAAACTTAGGTCAAAAAAGCCATTTAAGCCTTTTCACAGTGAGATCTATGCGATATGGCCGAGAAATGTAATTTTGATGTTAACTCCCAAACCGCTGCGCAGAAGTCAACCAAACTTCACCCAATAGTGTATTGTATCACAATCTAGTAGTTACATTTGAAAATTTTGTTCTAGGAAATTTTGTTTGAGCGCAATCATCAAACTTAATTAAAAAAGTCATTTAAGCCTTTTCACAGTGAGATCTATGCGATATGGCCGAGAAATGTAATTTTGATGTTAACTCCCAAACCGCTGCGCAGAAGTCAACCAAACTTCACCCAATAGTGTATTGTATCACAATCTAGTAGTTACATTTGAAAATTTTGTTCTAGGACATTTTGTTTGAACGCAATCATCAAACTTAATTAAAAAAGTCATTAAAGCCTTTTCACAGTGAGATCTATGCGATATGGCCGAGAAATGTAATTTTGATGTTAACTCCCAAACCGCTGCGCAGAAGTCAACCAAACTTCACCCATTAGTGTATTGTATCACAATCTAGTAGTTACATGTGGAAATTTGGTTCTAGGACATTTGATTTGAGCGCAATCCTCAAACTTAGGTCAAAAAAGCCATTTAAGCCTTTTCACAGTGAGATCTATGCGATATGGCCGAGAAATGTAATTTTGATGTTAACTCCCAAACCGCTGCGCAGAAGTCAACCAAACTTCACCCAATAGTGTATTGTATCACAATCTAGTAGTTACATTTGAAAATTTTGTTCTAGGAAATTTTGTTTGAGCGCAATCATCAAACTTAATTAAAAAAGTCATTTAAGCCTTTTCACAGTGAGATCTATGCGATATGGCCGAGAAATGTAATTTTGATGTTAACTCCCAAACCGCTGCGCAGAAGTCAACCAAACTTCACCCATTAGTGTATTTTATCACAATCTAGTAGTTACATGTGGAAATTTGGTTCTAGGACATTTGATTTGAGCGCAATCCTCAAACTTAGGTCAAAAAAGCCATTTAAGCCTTTTCACAGTGAGATCTATGCGATATGGCCGAGAAATGTAATTTTGATGTTCACTCCCAAACCGCTGCGCAGGAGTCAACCAAACTTCACCCATTAGTGTATTGTATCACAATCTAGTAGTTACATGTGGAAATTTGGTTATAGGACATTTGATTTGAGCGCAATCCTCAAACTTAGGTCAAAAAAGCCATTTAAGCCTTTTCACAGTGAGATCTATGCGATATGGCCGAGAAATGTAATTTTGATGTTAACTCCCAAACCGCTGCGCAGAAGTCAACCAAACTTCACCCAATAGTGTATTGTATCACAATCTAGTAGTTACATTTGAAAATTTTGTTCTAGGACATTTTGTTTGAACGCAATCATCAAACTTAATTAAAAAAGTCATTTAAGCCTTTTCACAGTGAGATCTATGCGATATGGCCGAGAAATGTAATTTTCATGTTAACTCCCAAACCGCTGCGCAGAAGTCAACCAAACTTCACCCAATAGTGTATTGTATCACAATCTAGTAGTTACATTTGAAAATTTTGTTCTAGGAAATTTTGTTTGAGCGCAATCATCAAACTTAATTAAAAAAGTCATTTAAGCCTTTTCACAGTGAGATCTATGCGATATGACCGAGAAATGTAATTTTGATGTTAACTCCCAAACCGCTGCGCAGAAGTCAACCAAACTTCACCCATTAGTGTATTTTATCACAATCTAGTAGTTACATGTGGAAATTTGGTTATAGGACATTTGATTTGAGCGCAATCCTCAAACTTAGGTCAAAAAAGCCATTTAAGCCTTTTCACAGTGAGATCTATGCGATATGGCCGAGAAATGTAATTTTGATGTTAACTCCCAAACCGCTGCGCAGAAGTCAACCAAACTTCACCCAATAGTGTATTGTATCACAATCTAGTAGTTACATTTGAAAATTTTGTTCTAGGAAATTTTGTTTGAGCGCAATCATCAAACTTAATTAAAAAAGTCATTTAAGCCTTTTCACAGTGAGATCTATGCGATATGACCGAGAAATGTAATTTTGATGTTAACTCCCAAACCGCTGCGCAGAAGTCAACCAAACTTCACCCATTAGTGTATTTTATCACAATCTAGTAGTTACATGTGGAAATTTGGTTCTAGGACATTTGATTTGAGCGCAATCCTCAAACTTAGGTCAAAAAAGCCATTTAAGCCTTTTCACAGTGAGATCTATGCGATATGGCCGAGAAATGTAATTTTGATGTTAACTCCCAAACCGCTGCGCAGAAGTCAACTAAACTTCACCCAATAGTGTATTGTATCACATTCTAGTAGTTACATTTGAAAATTTCGTTCTAGGACATTTGGTTTGAGCGCAATCATTAAACTTAATTAAAAAAGTCATTTAAGCCTTTTCACAGTGAGATCTATGCGATATGGCCGAGAAATGTAATTTTGATGTTAACTACCAAACCGCTGCGCAGAAGTCAACCAAACTTCACCCAATAGTGTATTGTATCACAATCTAGTAGTTACATTTGAAAATTTTGTTCTAGGACATTTTGTTTGAACGCAATCATCAAACTTAATTAAAAAAGTCATTTAAGCCTTTTCACAGTGAGATCTATGCGATATGGCCGAGAAATGTAATTTTGATGTTAACTCCCAAACCGCTGCGCAGAAGTCAACCAAACTTCACCCAATAGTGTATTGTAACACAATCTAGTAGTTACATTTGAAAATTTTGTTTTAGGAAATTTTGTTTGAGCGCAATCATCAAACTTAATTAAAAAAGTCATTTAAGCCTTTTCACAGTGAGATATATGCGATATGGCCGAGAAATGTAATTTTGATGTTCAATCCCAAAACGCTGCGCAGAAGACAACCAAACTTCACCCATTAGTGTATTGTATCACAGTCTAGTAGTTACGTGTGGAAATTTGGTTATAGGACATTTGATTTGAGCGCAATCCTCAAACTTAGGTCAAAAAAGCCATTTAAGCCTTTTCACAGTGAGATCTATGCGATATGGCCGAGAAATGTAATTTTGATGTTAACTCCCAAACCGCTGCGCAGAAGTCAACCAAACTTCACCCAATAGTGTATTGTATCACATTCTAGTAGTTACATTTGAAAATTTCGTTCTAGGACATTTGGTTTGAGCGCAATTATTAAACTTAGGTCAAAAAAGCCATTTAAGCCTTTTCACAGTGAGATCTATGCGATATGGCCGAGAAATGTAATTTTGATGTTAACTCCCAAACCGCTGCGCTGAAGTAAACCAAACTTCACCCATTAGTGTATTGTATCACAATCTAGTAGTTACATGTGGAAATTTGGTTCTAGGACATTTGATTTTAGCGCAATCCTCAAACTTAGGTCAAAAAAGCCATTTAAGCCTTTTCACAGTGAGATCTATGCGATATGGCCGAGAAATGTAATTTTGATGTTAACTCCCAAACCGCTGCGCAGAAGTCAACCAAACTTCACCCAATAGTGTATTGTATCACAATCTAGTAGTTACATTTGAAAATTTTGTTCTAGGACATTTTGTTTGAACGCAATCATCAAACTTAATTAAAAAAGTCATTTAAGCCTTTTCACAGTGAGATCTATGCGATATGGCCGAGAAATGTAATTTTGATGTTAACTCCCAAACCGCTGCGCAGAAGTCAACCAAACTTCACCCATTAGTGTATTGTATCACAATCTAGTAGTTACATGTGGAAATTTGGTTCTAGGACATTTGATTTGAGCGCAATCCTCAAACTTAGGTCAAAAAAGCCATTTAAGCCTTTTCACAGTGAGATCTATGCGATATGGCCGAGAAATGTAATTTTGATGTTAACTCCCAAACCGCTGCGCAGAAGTCAACCAAACTTCACCCAATAGTGTATTGTATCACAATCTAGTAGTTACATTTGAAAATTTTGTTCTAGGAAATTTTGTTTGAGCGCAATCATCAAACTTAATTAAAAAAGTCATTTAAGCCTTTTCACAGTGAGATCTATGCGATATGGCCGAGAAATGTAATTTTGATGTTAACTCCCAAACCGCTGCGCAGAAGTCAACCAAACTTCACCCATTAGTGTATTTTATCACAATCTAGTAGTTACATGTGGAAATTTGGTTCTAGGACATTTGATTTGAGCGCAATCCTCAAACTTAGGTCAAAAAAGCCATTTAAGCCTTTTCACAGTGAGATCTATGCGATATGGCCGAGAAATGTAATTTTGATGTTCACTCCCAAACCGCTGCGCAGGAGTCAACCAAACTTCACCCATTAGTGTATTGTATCACAATCTAGTAGTTACATGTGGAAATTTGGTTATAGGACATTTGATTTGAGCGCAATCCTCAAACTTAGGTCAAAAAAGCCATTTAAGCCTTTTCACAGTGAGATCTATGCGATATGGCCGAGAAATGTAATTTTGATGTTAACTCCCAAACCGCTGCGCAGAAGTCAACCAAACTTCACCCAATAGTGTATTGTATCACAATCTAGTAGTTACATTTGAAAATTTTGTTCTAGGACATTTTGTTTGAACGCAATCATCAAACTTAATTAAAAAAGTCATTTAAGCCTTTTCACAGTTAGATCTATGCGATATGGCCGAGAAATGTAATTTTGATGTTAACTCCCAAACCGCTGCGCAGAAGTCAACCAAACTTCACCCAATAGTGTATTGTATCACAATCTAGTAGTTACATTTGAAAATTTTGTTCTAGGACATTTTGTTTGAACGCAATCATCAAACTTAATTAAAAAAGTCATTTAAGCCTTTTCACAGTGAGATCTATGCGATATGGCCGAGAAATGTAATTTTGATGTTAACTCCCAAACCGCTGCGCAGAAGTCAACCAAACTTCACCCATTAGTGTATTGTATCACAATCTAGTAGTTACATGTGGAAATTTGGTTCTAGGACATTTGATTTGAGCGCAATCCTCAAACTTAGGTCAAAAAAGCCATTTAAGCCTTTTCACAGTGAGATCTATGCGATATGGCCGAGAAATGTAATTTTGATGTTAACTCCCAAACCGCTGCGCAGAAGTCAACCAAACTTCACCCAATAGTGTATTGTATCACAATCTAGTAGTTACATTTGAAAATTTTGTTCTAGGAAATTTTGTTTGAGCGCAATCATCAAACTTAATTAAAAAAGTCATTTAAGCCTTTTCACAGTGAGATCTATGCGATATGGCCGAGAAATGTAATTTTGATGTTAACTCCCAAACCGCTGCGCAGAAGTCAACCAAACTTCACCCAATAGTGTATTGTATCACAATCTAGTAGTTACATTTGAAAATTTTGTTCTAGGACATTTTGTTTGAACGCAATCATCAAACTTAATTAAAAAAGTCATTTAAGCCTTTTCACAGTGAGATCTATGCGATATGGCCGAGAAATGTAATTTTGATGTTAACTCCCAAACCGCTGCGCAGAAGTCAACCAAACTTCACCCATTAGTGTATTGTATCACAATCTAGTAGTTACATGTGGAAATTTGGTTCTAGGACATTTGATTTGAGCGCAATCCTCAAACTTAGGTCAAAAAAGCCATTTAAGCCTTTTCACAGTGAGATCTATGCGATATGGCCGAGAAATGTAATTTTGATGTTAACTCCCAAACCGCTGCGCAGAAGTCAACCAAACTTCACCCAATAGTGTATTGTATCACAATCTAGTAGTTACATTTGAAAATTTTGTTCTAGGAAATTTTGTTTGAGCGCAATCATCAAACTTAATTAAAAAAGTCATTTAAGCCTTTTCACAGTGAGATCTATGCGATATGGCCGAGAAATGTAATTTTGATGTTAACTCCCAAACCGCTGCGCAGAAGTCAACCAAACTTCACCCATTAGTGTATTTTATCACAATCTAGTAGTTACATGTGGAAATTTGGTTCTAGGACATTTGATTTGAGCGCAATCCTCAAACTTAGGTCAAAAAAGCCATTTAAGCCTTTTCACAGTGAGATCTATGCGATATGGCCGAGAAATGTAATTTTGATGTTCACTCCCAAACCGCTGCGCAGGAGTCAACCAAACTTCACCCATTAGTGTATTGTATCACAATCTAGTAGTTACATGTGGAAATTTGGTTATAGGACATTTGATTTGAGCGCAATCCTCAAACTTAGGTCAAAAAAGCCATTTAAGCCTTTTCACAGTGAGATCTATGCGATATGGCCGAGAAATGTAATTTTGATGTTAACTCCCAAACCGCTGCGCAGAAGTCAACCAAACTTCACCCAATAGTGTATTGTATCACAATCTAGTAGTTACATTTGAAAATTTTGTTCTAGGACATTTTGTTTGAACGCAATCATCAAACTTAATTAAAAAAGTCATTTAAGCCTTTTCACAGTGAGATCTATGCGATATGGCCGAGAAATGTAATTTTGATGTTAACTCCCAAACCGCTGCGCAGAAGTCAACCAAACTTCACCCAATACTGTATTGTATCACAATCTAGTAGTTACATTTGAAAATTTTGTTCTAGGAAATTTTGTTTGAGCGCAATCATCAAACTTAATTAAAAAAGTCATTTAAGCCTTTTCACAGTGAGATCTATGCGATATGACCGAGAAATGTAATTTTGATGTTAACTCCCAAACCGCTGCGCAGAAGTCAACCAAACTTCACCCATTAGTGTATTTTATCACAATCTAGTAGTTACATGTGGAAATTTGGTTCTAGGACATTTGATTTGAGCGCAATCCTCAAACTTAGGTCAAAAAAGCCATTTAAGCCTTTTCACAGTGAGATCTATGCGATATGGCCGAGAAATGTAATTTTGATGTTAACTCCCAAACCGCTGCGCAGAAGTCAACCAAACTTCACCCAATAGTGTATTGTATCACAATCTAGTAGTTACATTTAAAAATTTTGTTCTAGGACATTTTGTTTGAACGCAATCATCAAACTTAATTAAAAAAGTCATTTAAGCCTTTTCACAGTGAGATCTATGCGATATGGCCGAGAAATGTAATTTTGATGTTAACTCCCAAACCGCTGCGCAGAAGTCAACCAAACTTCACCCATTAGTGTATTGTATCACAATCTAGTAGTTACATGTGGAAATTTGGTTCTAGGACATTTGATTTGAGCGCAATCCTCAAACTTAGGTCAAAAAAGCCATTTAAGCCTTTTCACAGTGAGATCTATGCGATATGGCCGAGAAATGTAATTTTGATGTTAACTCCCAAACCGCTGCGCAGAAGTCAACCAAACTTCACCCAATAGTGTATTGTATCACAATCTAGTAGTTACATTTGAAAATTTTGTTCTAGGAAATTTTGTTTGAGCGCAATCATCAAACTTAATTAAAAAAGTCATTTAAGCCTTTTCACAGTGAGATCTATGCGATATGGCCGAGAAATGTAATTTTGATGTTAACTCCCAAACCGCTGCGCAGAAGTCAACCAAACTTCACCCATTAGTGTATTGTATCACAATCTAGTAGTTACATGTGGAAATTTGGTTCTAGGAAATTTGATTTGAGCGCAGTCCTCAAACTTAGGTCAAAAAAGCCATTT
The DNA here is from genome assembly GCF_030265065.1 of Corythoichthys intestinalis. NCBI lineage: Eukaryota > Metazoa > Chordata > Actinopteri > Syngnathiformes > Syngnathidae > Corythoichthys > Corythoichthys intestinalis. Next base: position 37,824,756 of record NC_080416.1, on the reverse strand, counting down.
AAGCCTTTTCACAGTGAGATCTATGCGATATGTCCGAGAAATGTAATTTTGATGTTAACTCCCAAACCGCTGCGCAGAAGTCAACCAAACTTCACCCAATAGTGTATTGTATCACATTCTAGTAGTTACATTTTAAAATTTCGTTCTAGGACATTTGGTTTGAGCGCAATTATTAAACTTAGGTCAAAAAAGCCATTTAAGCCTTTTCACAGTGAGATCTATGCGATATGGCCGAGAAATGTAATTTTGATGTTAACTCCCAAACCGCTGCGCAGAAGTAAACCAAACTTCACCCATTAGTGTATTGTATCACTATCTAGTAGTTACATGTGGAAATTTGGTTCTAGGACATTTGATTTGAGCGCAATCCTCAAACTTAGGTCAAAAAAGCCATTTAAGCCTTTTCACAGTGAGATCTATGCGATATGGCCGAGAAATGTAATTTTGATGTTAACTCCCAAACCGCTGCGCAGAAGTCAACCAAACTTCACCCATTAGTGTATTGTATCACAATCTAGTAGTTACATGTGGAAATTTGGTTATAGGACATTTTGTTTGAACGCAATCATCAAACTTAATTAAAAAAGTCATTTAAGCCTTTTCACAGTGAGATCTATGCGATATGGCCGAGAAATGTAATTTTGATGTTAACTCCCAAACCGCTGCGCAGAAGTCAACCAAACTTCACCCAATAGTGTATTGTATCACAATCTAGTAGTTACATTTGAAAATTTTGTTTTAGGAAATTTTGTTTGAGCGCAATCATCAAACTTAATTAAAAAAGTCATTTAAGCCTTTTCACAGTGAGATATATGCGATATGGCCGAGAAATGTAATTTTGATGTTCAATCCCAAAACGCTGCGCAGAAGACAACCAAACTTCACCCATTAGTGTATTGTATCACAATCTAGTAGTTACATGTGGAAATTTGGTTATAGGACATTTGATTTGAGCGCAATCCTCAAACTTAGGTCAAAAAAGCCATTTAAGCCTTTTCACAGTGAGATCTATGCGATATGGCCGAGAAATGTAATTTTGATGTTAACTCCCAAACCGCTGCGCAGAAGTCAACCAAACTTCACCCAATAGTGTATTGTATCACATTCTAGTAGTTACATTTGAAAATTTCGTTCTAGGACATTTGGTTTGAGCGCAATTATTAAACTTAGGTCAAAAAAGCCATTTAAGCCTTTTCACAGTGAGATCTATGCGATATGGCCGAGAAATGTAATTTTGATGTTAACTCCCAAACCGCTGCGCTGAAGTAAACCAAACTTCACCCATTAGTGTATTGTATCACAATCTAGTAGTTACATGTGGAAATTTGGTTCTAGGACATTTGATTTTAGCGCAATCCTCAAACTTAGGTCAAAAAAGCCATTTAAGCCTTTTCACAGTGAGATCTATGCGATATGGCCGAGAAATGTAATTTTGATGTTAACTCCCAAACCGCTGCGCAGAAGTCAACCAAACTTCACCCAATAGTGTATTGTATCACAATCTAGTAGTTACATTTGTAAATTTTGTTCTAGGACATTTTGTTTGAACGCAATCATCAAACTTAATTAAAAAAGTCATTTAAGCCTTTTCACAGTGAGATCTATGCGATATGGCCGAGAAATGTAATTTTGATGTTAACTCCCAAACCGCTGCGCAGAAGTCAACCAAACTTCACCCATTAGTGTATTGTATCACAATCTAGTAGTTACATGTGGAAATTTGGTTCTAGGACATTTGATTTGAGCGCAATCCTCAAACTTAGGTAAAAAAAGCCATTTAAGCCTTTTCACAGTGAGATCTATGCGATATGGCCGAGAAATGTAATTTTGATGTTAACTCCCAAACCGCTGCGCAGAAGTCAACCAAACTTCACCCAATAGTGTATTGTATCACAATCTAGTAGTTACATTTGAAAATTTTGTTCTAGGAAATTTTGTTTGAGCGCAATCATCAAACTTAATTAAAAAAGTCATTTAAGCCTTTTCACAGTGAGATCTATGCGATATGGCCGAGAAATGTAATTTTGATGTTAACTCCCAAACCGCTGCGCAGAAGTCAACCAAACTTCACCCATTAGTGTATTTTATCACAATCTAGTAGTTACATGTGGAAATTTGGTTCTAGGACATTTGATTTGAGCGCAATCCTCAAACTTAGGTCAAAAAAGCCATTTAAGCCTTTTCACAGTGAGATCTATGCGATATGGCCGAGAAATGTAATTTTGATGTTCACTCCCAAACCGCTGCGCAGAAGTCAACCAAACTTCACCCATTAGTGTATTGTATCACAATCTAGTAGTTACATGTGGAAATTTGGTTCTAGGACATTTGATTTGAGCGCAATCCTCAAACTTAGGTCAAAAAAGCCATTTAAGCCTTTTCACAGTGAGATCTATGCGATATGGCCGAGAAATGTAATTTTGATGTTAACTCCCAAACCGCTGCGCAGAAGTCAACCAAACTTCACCCAATAGTGTATTGTATCAAAATCTAGTAGTTACATTTGAAAATTTTGTTCTAGGACATTTTGTTTGAACGCAATCATCAAACTTAATTAAAAAAGTCATTTAAGCCTTTTCACAGTGAGATCTATGCGATATGGCCGAGAAATGTAATTTTGATGTTAACTCCCAAACCGCTGCGCAGAAGTCAACCAAACTTCACCCAATAGTGTATTGTATCACAATCTAGTAGTTACATTTGAAAATTTTGTTCTAGGAAATTTTGTTTGAGCGCAATCATCAAACTTAATTAAAAAAGTCATTTAAGCCTTTTCACAGTGAGATCTATGCGATATGGCCGAGAAATGTAATTTTGATGTTAACTCCCAAACCGCTGCGCAGAAGTCAACTAAACTTCACCCAATAGTGTATTGTATCACATTCTAGTAGTTACATTTGAAAATTTTGTTCTAGGACATTTGGTTTGAGCGCAATCATTAAACTTAATTAAAAAAGTCATTTAAGCCTTTTCACAGTGAGATCTATGCGATATGGCCGAGAAATGTAATTTTGATGTTAACTCCCAAACCGCTGCGCAGAAGTCAACCAAACTTCACCCATTAGTGTATTGTATCACAATCTAGTAATTATATGTGGAAATTTGGTTCTAGGACATTTTATTTGAGCGCAATCCTCAAACTTAGGTCAAAAAAGCCATTTAAGCCTTTTCACAGTGAGATCTATGCGATATGGCCGAGAAATGTAATTTTGATGTTAACTCCCAAACCGCTGCGCAGAAGTCAACCAAACTTCACCCAATAGTGTATTGTATCACATTCTAGTAGTTACATTTGAAAATTTCGTTCTAGGACATTTGGTTTGAGCGCAATCATTAAACTTAGGTCAAAAAAGCCATTTAAGCCTTTTCACAGTGAGATCTATGCGATATGGCCGAGAAATGTAATTTTGATGTTAACTCCCAAACCGCTGCGCAGAAGTCAACCAAACTTCACCCAATAGTGTATTGTATCACAATCTAGTAGTTACATTTGAAAATTTTGTTCTAGGAAATTTTGTTTGAGCGCAATCATCAAACTTAATTAAAAAAGTCATTTAAGCCTTTTCACAGTGAGATCAATGCGATATGGCCGAGAAATGTAATTTTGATGTTAACTCCCAAACCGCTGCGCAGAAGTCAACCAAACTTCACCCATTAGTGTATTGTATCACAATCTAGTAGTTACATGTGAAAATTTTGTACTAGGACATTTTGTTTGAATGCAATCATCAAACTTAATTAAAAAAGTCATTTAAGCCTTTTCACAGTGAGATCTATGCGATATGGCCGAGAAATGTAATTTTGATGTTCACTCCCAAACCGCTGCGCAGAAGTCAACCAAACTTCAACCATTAGTGTATTGTATCACATTCTAGTAGTTACATTTGAAAATTTCGTTCTAGGACATTTGGTTTGAGCGCAATCATTAAACTTAGGTCAAAAAAGCCATTTAAGCCTTTTCACAGTGAGATCTATGCGATATGGCCGAGAAATGTAATTTTGATGTTAACTCCCAAACCGCTGCGCAGAAGTCAACCAAACTTCACCCAATAGTGTATTGTATCACATTCTAGTAGTTACATTTTAAAATTTCGTTCTAGGACATTTGGTTTGAGCGCAATTATTAAACTTAGGTCAAAAAAGCCATTTAAGCCTTTTCACAGTGAGATCTATGCGATATGGCCGAGAAATGTAATTTTGATGTTAACTCCCAAACCGCTAAGCAGAAGTAAACCAAACTTCACCCATTAGTGTATTGTATCACAATCTAGTAGTTACATGTGGAAATTTGGTTCTAGGACATTTAATTTGAGCGCAATCCTCAAACTTAGGTCAAAAAAGCCATTTAAGCCTTTTCACAGTGAGATCTATGCGATATGGCCGAGAAATGTAATTTTGATGTTAACTCCCAAACCGCTGCGCAGAAGTCAACCAAACTTCACCCAATAGTGTATTGTATCACAATCTAGTAGTTACATTTGAAAATTTTGTTCTAGGACATTTTGTTTGAATGCATTCATCAAACTTAATTAAAAAAGTCATTTAAGCCTTTTCACAGTGAGATCTATGCGATATGGCCGAGAAATGTAATTTTGATGTTAACTCCCAAACCGCTGCGCAGAAGTCAACCAAACTTCACCCATTAGTGTATTGTATCACAATCTAGTAGTTACATGTGGAAATTTGGTTATAGGACATTTTGTTTGAACGCAATCATCAAACTTAATTAAAAAAGTCATTTAAGCCTTTTCACAGTGAGATCTATGCGATATGGCCGAGAAATGTAATTTTGATGTTAACTCCCAAACCGCTGCGCAGAAGTCAACCAAACTTCACCCAATAGTGTATTGTATCACAATCTAGTAGTTACATTTGAAAATTTTGTTTTAGGAAATTTTGTTTGAGCGCAATCATCAAACTTAATTAAAAAAGTCATTTAAGCCTTTTCACAGTGAGATATATGCGATATGGCCGAGAAATGTAATTTTGATGTTCAATCCCAAAACGCTGCGCAGAAGACAACCAAACTTCACCCATTAGTGTATTGTATCACAATCTAGTAGTTACATGTGGAAATTTGGTTATAGGACATTTGATTTGAGCGCAATCCTCAAACTTAGGTCAAAAAAGCCATTTAAGCCTTTTCACAGTGAGATCTATGCGATATGGCCGAGAAATGTAATTTTGATGTTAACTCCCAAACCGCTGCGCAGAAGTCAACCAAACTTCACCCAATAGTGTATTGTATCACATTCTAGTAGTTACATTTGAAAATTTCGTTCTAGGACATTTGGTTTGAGCGCAATTATTAAACTTAGGTCAAAAAAGCCATTTAAGCCTTTTCACAGTGAGATCTATGCGATATGGCCGAGAAATGTAATTTTGATGTTAACTCCCAAACCGCTGCGCTGAAGTAAACCAAACTTCACCCATTAGTGTATTGTATCACAATCTAGTAGTTACATGTGGAAATTTGGTTCTAGGACATTTGATTTTAGCGCAATCCTCAAACTTAGGTCAAAAAAGCCATTTAAGCCTTTTCACAGTGAGATCTATGCGATATGGCCGAGAAATGTAATTTTGATGTTAACTCCCAAACCGCTGCGCAGAAGTCAACCAAACTTCACCCAATAGTGTATTGTATCACAATCTAGTAGTTACATTTGTAAATTTTGTTCTAGGACATTTTGTTTGAACGCAATCATCAAACTTAATTAAAAAAGTCATTTAAGCCTTTTCACAGTGAGATCTATGCGATATGGCCGAGAAATGTAATTTTGATGTTAACTCCCAAACCGCTGCGCAGAAGTCAACCAAACTTCACCCATTAGTGTATTGTATCACAATCTAGTAGTTACATGTGGAAATTTGGTTCTAGGACATTTGATTTGAGCGCAATCCTCAAACTTAGGTAAAAAAAGCCATTTAAGCCTTTTCACAGTGAGATCTATGCGATATGGCCGAGAAATGTAATTTTGATGTTAACTCCCAAACCGCTGCGCAGAAGTCAACCAAACTTCACCCAATAGTGTATTGTATCACAATCTAGTAGTTACATTTGAAAATTTTGTTCTAGGAAATTTTGTTTGAGCGCAATCATCAAACTTAATTAAAAAAGTCATTTAAGCCTTTTCACAGTGAGATCTATGCGATATGGCCGAGAAATGTAATTTTGATGTTAACTCCCAAACCGCTGCGCAGAAGTCAACCAAACTTCACCCATTAGTGTATTTTATCACAATCTAGTAGTTACATGTGGAAATTTGGTTCTAGGACATTTGATTTGAGCGCAATCCTCAAACTTAGGTCAAAAAAGCCATTTAAGCCTTTTCACAGTGAGATCTATGCGATATGGCCGAGAAATGTAATTTTGATGTTCACTCCCAAACCGCTGCGCAGAAGTCAACCAAACTTCACCCATTAGTGTATTGTATCACAATCTAGTAGTTACATGTGGAAATTTGGTTATAGGACATTTGATTTGAGCGCAATCCTCAAACTTAGGTCAAAAAAGCCATTTAAGCCTTTTCACAGTGAGATCTATGCGATATGGCCGAGAAATGTAATTTTGATGTTAACTCCCAAACCGCTGCGCAGAAGTCAACCAAACTTCACCCAATAGTGTATTGTATCAAAATCTAGTAGTTACATTTGAAAATTTTGTTCTAGGACATTTTGTTTGAACGCAATCATCAAACTTAATTAAAAAAGTCATTTAAGCCTTTTCACAGTGAGATCTATGCGATATGGCCGAGAAATGTAATTTTGATGTTAACTCCCAAACCGCTGCGCAGAAGTCAACCAAACTTCACCCAATAGTGTATTGTATCACAATCTAGTAGTTACATTTGAAAATTTTGTTCTAGGAAATTTTGTTTGAGCGCAATCATCAAACTTAATTAAAAAAGTCATTTAAGCCTTTTCACAGTGAGATCTATGCGATATGGCCGAGAAATGTAATTTTGATGTTAACTCCCAAACCGCTGCGCAGAAGTCAACTAAACTTCACCCAATAGTGTATTGTATCACATTCTAGTAGTTACATTTGAAAATTTTGTTCTAGGACATTTGGTTTGAGCGCAATCATTAAACTTAATTAAAAAAGTCATTTAAGCCTTTTCACAGTGAGATCTATGCGATATGGCCGAGAAATGTAATTTTGATGTTAACTCCCAAACCGCTGCGCAGAAGTCAACCAAACTTCACCCATTAGTGTATTGTATCACAATCTAGTAATTATATGTGGAAATTTGGTTCTAGGACATTTTATTTGAGCGCAATCCTCAAACTTAGGTCAAAAAAGCCATTTAAGCCTTTTCACAGTGAGATCTATGCGATATGGCCGAGAAATGTAATTTTGATGTTAACTCCCAAACCGCTGCGCAGAAGTCAACCAAACTTCACCCAATAGTGTATTGTATCACATTCTAGTAGTTACATTTGAAAATTTCGTTCTAGGACATTTGGTTTGAGCGCAATCATTAAACTTAGGTCAAAAAAGCCATTTAAGCCTTTTCACAGTGAGATCTATGCGATATGGCCGAGAAATGTAATTTTGATGTTAACTCCCAAACCGCTGCGCAGAAGTCAACCAAACTTCACCCAATAGTGTATTGTATCACAATCTAGTAGTTACATTTGAAAATTTTGTTCTAGGAAATTTTGTTTGAGCGCAATCATCAAACTTAATTAAAAAAGTCATTTAAGCCTTTTCACAGTGAGATCAATGCGATATGGCCGAGAAATGTAATTTTGATGTTAACTCCCAAACCGCTGCGCAGAAGTCAACCAAACTTCACCCATTAGTGTATTGTATCACAATCTAGTAGTTACATGTGAAAATTTTGTACTAGGACATTTTGTTTGAATGCAATCATCAAACTTAATTAAAAAAGTCATTTAAGCCTTTTCACAGTGAGATCTATGCGATATGGCCGAGAAATGTAATTTTGATGTTCACTCCCAAACCGCTGCGCAGAAGTCAACCAAACTTCAACCATTAGTGTATTGTATCACATTCTAGTAGTTACATTTGAAAATTTCGTTCTAGGACATTTGGTTTGAGCGCAATCATTAAACTTAGGTCAAAAAAGCCATTTAAGCCTTTTCACAGTGAGATCTATGCGATATGGCCGAGAAATGTAATTTTGATGTTAACTCCCAAACCGCTGCGCAGAAGTCAACCAAACTTCACCCAATAGTGTATTGTATCACATTCTAGTAGTTACATTTTAAAATTTCGTTCTAGGACATTTGGTTTGAGCGCAATTATTAAACTTAGGTCAAAAAAGCCATTTAAGCCTTTTCACAGTGAGATCTATGCGATATGGCCGAGAAATGTAATTTTGATGTTAACTCCCAAACCGCTAAGCAGAAGTAAACCAAACTTCACCCATTAGTGTATTGTATCACAATCTAGTAGTTACATGTGGAAATTTGGTTCTAGGACATTTAATTTGAGCGCAATCCTCAAACTTAGGTCAAAAAAGCCATTTAAGCCTTTTCACAGTGAGATCTATGCGATATGGCCGAGAAATGTAATTTTGATGTTAACTCCCAAACCGCTGCGCAGAAGTCAACCAAACTTCACCCAATAGTGTATTGTATCACAATCTAGTAGTTACATTTGAAAATTTTGTTCTAGGACATTTTGTTTGAATGCATTCATCAAACTTAATTAAAAAAGTCATTTAAGCCTTTTCACAGTGAGATCTATGCGATATGGCCGAGAAATGTAATTTTGATGTTAACTCCCAAACCGCTGCGCAGAAGTCAACCAAACTTCACCCATTAGTGTATTGTATCACAATCTAGTAGTTACATGTGGAAATTTGGTTATAGGACATTTGATTTGAGCGCAATCCTCAAACTTAGGTCAAAAAAGCCATTTAAGCCTTTTCACAGTGAGATCTATGCGATATGGCCGAGAAATGTAATTTTGATGTTAACTCCCAAACCGCTGCGCAGAAGTCAACTAAACTTCACCCAATAGTGTATTGTATCACATTCTAGTAGTTACATTTGAAAATTTCGTTCTAGGACATTTGGTTTGAGCGCAATCATTAAACTTAATTAAAAAAGTCATTTAAGCCTTTTCACAGTGAGATCTATGCGATATGGCCGAGAAATGTAATTTTGATGTTAACTACCAAACCGCTGCGCAGAAGTCAACCAAACTTCACCCAATAGTGTATTGTATCACAATCTAGTAGTTACATTTGAAAATTTTGTTCTAGGACATTTTGTTTGAACGCAATCATCAAACTTAATTAAAAAAGTCATTTAAGCCTTTTCACAGTGAGATCTATGCGATATGGCCGAGAAATGTAATTTTGATGTTAACTCCCAAACCGCTGCGCAGAAGTCAACCAAACTTCACCCAATAGTGTATTGTAACACAATCTAGTAGTTACATTTGAAAATTTTGTTTTAGGAAATTTTGTTTGAGCGCAATCATCAAACTTAATTAAAAAAGTCATTTAAGCCTTTTCACAGTGAGATATATGCGATATGGCCGAGAAATGTAATTTTGATGTTCAATCCCAAAACGCTGCGCAGAAGACAACCAAACTTCACCCATTAGTGTATTGTATCACAGTCTAGTAGTTACGTGTGGAAATTTGGTTATAGGACATTTGATTTGAGCGCAATCCTCAAACTTAGGTCAAAAAAGCCATTTAAGCCTTTTCACAGTGAGATCTATGCGATATGGCCGAGAAATGTAATTTTGATGTTAACTCCCAAACCGCTGCGCAGAAGTCAACCAAACTTCACCCAATAGTGTATTGTATCACATTCTAGTAGTTACATTTGAAAATTTCGTTCTAGGACATTTGGTTTGAGCGCAATTATTAAACTTAGGTCAAAAAAGCCATTTAAGCCTTTTCACAGTGAGATCTATGCGATATGGCCGAGAAATGTAATTTTGATGTTAACTCCCAAACCGCTGCGCTGAAGTAAACCAAACTTCACCCATTAGTGTATTGTATCACAATCTAGTAGTTACATGTGGAAATTTGGTTCTAGGACATTTGATTTTAGCGCAATCCTCAAACTTAGGTCAAAAAAGCCATTTAAGCCTTTTCACAGTGAGATCTATGCGATATGGCCGAGAAATGTAATTTTGATGTTAACTCCCAAACCGCTGCGCAGAAGTCAACCAAACTTCACCCAATAGTGTATTGTATCACAATCTAGTAGTTACATTTGAAAATTTTGTTCTAGGACATTTTGTTTGAACGCAATCATCAAACTTAATTAAAAAAGTCATTTAAGCCTTTTCACAGTGAGATCTATGCGATATGGCCGAGAAATGTAATTTTGATGTTAACTCCCAAACCGCTGCGCAGAAGTCAACCAAACTTCACCCATTAGTGTATTGTATCACAATCTAGTAGTTACATGTGGAAATTTGGTTCTAGGACATTTGATTTGAGCGCAATCCTCAAACTTAGGTCAAAAAAGCCATTTAAGCCTTTTCACAGTGAGATCTATGCGATATGGCCGAGAAATGTAATTTTGATGTTAACTCCCAAACCGCTGCGCAGAAGTCAACCAAACTTCACCCAATAGTGTATTGTATCACAATCTAGTAGTTACATTTGAAAATTTTGTTCTAGGAAATTTTGTTTGAGCGCAATCATCAAACTTAATTAAAAAAGTCATTTAAGCCTTTTCACAGTGAGATCTATGCGATATGGCCGAGAAATGTAATTTTGATGTTAACTCCCAAACCGCTGCGCAGAAGTCAACCAAACTTCACCCATTAGTGTATTTTATCACAATCTAGTAGTTACATGTGGAAATTTGGTTCTAGGACATTTGATTTGAGCGCAATCCTCAAACTTAGGTCAAAAAAGCCATTTAAGCCTTTTCACAGTGAGATCTATGCGATATGGCCGAGAAATGTAATTTTGATGTTCACTCCCAAACCGCTGCGCAGGAGTCAACCAAACTTCACCCATTAGTGTATTGTATCACAATCTAGTAGTTACATGTGGAAATTTGGTTATAGGACATTTGATTTGAGCGCAATCCTCAAACTTAGGTCAAAAAAGCCATTTAAGCCTTTTCACAGTGAGATCTATGCGATATGGCCGAGAAATGTAATTTTGATGTTAACTCCCAAACCGCTGCGCAGAAGTCAACCAAACTTCACCCAATAGTGTATTGTATCACAATCTAGTAGTTACATTTGAAAATTTTGTTCTAGGACATTTTGTTTGAACGCAATCATCAAACTTAATTAAAAAAGTCATTTAAGCCTTTTCACAGTTAGATCTATGCGATATGGCCGAGAAATGTAATTTTGATGTTAACTCCCAAACCGCTGCGCAGAAGTCAACCAAACTTCACCCAATAGTGTATTGTATCACAATCTAGTAGTTACATTTGAAAATTTTGTTCTAGGACATTTTGTTTGAACGCAATCATCAAACTTAATTAAAAAAGTCATTTAAGCCTTTTCACAGTGAGATCTATGCGATATGGCCGAGAAATGTAATTTTGATGTTAACTCCCAAACCGCTGCGCAGAAGTCAACCAAACTTCACCCATTAGTGTATTGTATCACAATCTAGTAGTTACATGTGGAAATTTGGTTCTAGGACATTTGATTTGAGCGCAATCCTCAAACTTAGGTCAAAAAAGCCATTTAAGCCTTTTCACAGTGAGATCTATGCGATATGGCCGAGAAATGTAATTTTGATAACTCCCAAACCGCTGCGCAGAAGTCAACCAAACTTCACCCAATAGTGTATTGTATCACAATCTAGTAGTTACATTTGAAAATTTTGTTCTAGGAAATTTTGTTTGAGCGCAATCATCAAACTTAATTAAAAAAGTCATTTAAGCCTTTTCACAGTGAGATCTATGCGATATGGCCGAGAAATGTAATTTTGATGTTAACTCCCAAACCGCTGCGCAGAAGTCAACCAAACTTCACCCAATAGTGTATTGTATCACAATCTAGTAGTTACATTTGAAAATTTTGTTCTAGGACATTTTGTTTGAACGCAATCATCAAACTTAATTAAAAAAGTCATTTAAGCCTTTTCACAGTGAGATCTATGCGATATGGCCGAGAAATGTAATTTTGATGTTAACTCCCAAACCGCTGCGCAGAAGTCAACCAAACTTCACCCATTAGTGTATTGTATCACAATCTAGTAGTTACATGTGGAAATTTGGTTCTAGGACATTTGATTTGAGCGCAATCCTCAAACTTAGGTCAAAAAAGCCATTTAAGCCTTTTCACAGTGAGATCTATGCGATATGGCCGAGAAATGTAATTTTGATGTTAACTCCCAAACCGCTGCGCAGAAGTCAACCAAACTTCACCCAATAGTGTATTGTATCACAATCTAGTAGTTACATTTGAAAATTTTGTTCTAGGAAATTTTGTTTGAGCGCAATCATCAAACTTAATTAAAAAAGTCATTTAAGCCTTTTCACAGTGAGATCTATGCGATATGGCCGAGAAATGTAATTTTGATGTTAACTCCCAAACCGCTGCGCAGAAGTCAACCAAACTTCACCCATTAGTGTATTTTATCACAATCTAGTAGTTACATGTGGAAATTTGGTTCTAGGACATTTGATTTGAGCGCAATCCTCAAACTTAGGTCAAAAAAGCCATTTAAGCCTTTTCACAGTGAGATCTATGCGATATGGCCGAGAAATGTAATTTTGATGTTCACTCCCAAACCGCTGCGCAGGAGTCAACCAAACTTTACCCATTAGTGTATTGTATCACAATCTAGTAGTTACATGTGGAAATTTGGTTATAGGACATTTGATTTGAGCGCAATCCTCAAACTTAGGTCAAAAAAGCCATTTAAGCCTTTTCACAGTGAGATCTATGCGATATGGCCGAGAAATGTAATTTTGATGTTAACTCCCAAACCGCTGCGCAGAAGTCAACCAAACTTCACCCAATAGTGTATTGTATCACAATCTAGTAGTTACATTTGAAAATTTTGTTCTAGGACATTTTGTTTGAACGCAATCATCAAACTTAATTAAAAAAGTCATTTAAGCCTTTTCACAGTGAGATCTATGCGATATGGCCGAGAAATGTAATTTTGATGTTAACTCCCAAACCGCTGCGCAGAAGTCAACCAAACTTCACCCAATAGTGTATTGTATCACAATCTAGTAGTTACATTTGAAAATTTTGTTCTAGGAAATTTTGTTTGAGCGCAATCATCAAACTTAATTAAAAAAGTCATTTAAGCCTTTTCACAGTGAGATCTATGCGATATGACCGAGAAATGTAATTTTGATGTTAACTCCCAAACCGCTGCGCAGAAGTCAACCAAACTTCACCCATTAGTGTATTTTATCACAATCTAGTAGTTACATGTGGAAATTTGGTTATAGGACATTTGATTTGAGCGCAATCCTCAAACTTAGGTCAAAAAAGCCATTTAAGCCTTTTCACAGTGAGATCTATGCGATATGGCCGAGAAATGTAATTTTGATGTTAACTCCCAAACCGCTGCGCAGAAGTCAACCAAACTTCACCCAATAGTGTATTGTATCACAATCTAGTAGTTACATTTGAAAATTTTGTTCTAGGAAATTTTGTTTGACCGCAATCATCAAACTTAATTAAAAAAGTCATTTAAGCCTTTTCACAGTGAGATCTATGCGATATGACCGAGAAATGTAATTTTGATGTTAACTCCCAAACCGCTGCGCAGAAGTCAACCAAACTTCACCCATTAGTGTATTTTATCACAATCTAGTAGTTACATGTGGAAATTTGGTTCTAGGACATTTGATTTGAGCGCAATCCTCAAACTTAGGTCAAAAAAGCCATTTAAGCCTTTTCACAGTGAGATCTATGCGATATGGCCGAGAAATGTAATTTTGATGTTAACTCCCAAACCGCTGCGCAGAAGTCAACCAAACTTCACCCAATAGTGTATTGTATCACAATCTAGTAGTTACATTTAAAAATTTTGTTCTAGGACATTTTGTTTGAACGCAATCATCAAACTTAATTAAAAAAGTCATTTAAGCCTTTTCACAGTGAGATCTATGCGATATGGCCGAGAAATGTAATTTTGATGTTAACTCCCAAACCGCTGCGCAGAAGTCAACCAAACTTCACCCATTAGTGTATTGTATCACAATCTAGTAGTTACATGTGGAAATTTGGTTCTAGGACATTTGATTTGAGCGCAATCCTCAAACTTAGGTCAAAAAAGCCATTTAAGCCTTTTCACAGTGAGATCTATGCGATATGGCCGAGAAATGTAATTTTGATGTTAACTCCCAAACCGCTGCGCAGAAGTCAACCAAACTTCACCCAATAGTGTATTGTATCACAATCTAGTAGTTACATTTGAAAATTTTGTTCTAGGAAATTTTGTTTGAGCGCAATCATCAAACTTAATTAAAAAAGTCATTTAAGCCTTTTCACAGTGAGATCTATGCGATATGGCCGAGAAATGTAATTTTGATGTTAACTCCCAAACCGCTGCGCAGAAGTCAACCAAACTTCACCCATTAGTGTATTGTATCACAATCTAGTAGTTACATGTGGAAATTTGGTTCTAGGAAATTTGATTTGAGCGCAGTCCTCAAACTTAGGTCAAAAAAGCCATTTAAGCCTTTTCACAGTGAGATCTATGCGATATGGCCGAGAAATGTAATTTTGATGTTAACTCCCAAACCGCTGCGCAGAAGTCAACCAAACTTCACCCAATAGTGTATTGTATCACATTCTAGTAGTTACATTTTAAAATTTCGTTCTAGGACATTTGGTTTGAGCGCAATTATTAAACTTAGGTCAAAAAAGCCATTTAAGCCTTTTCACAGTGAGATCTATGCGATATGGCCGAGAAATGTAATTTTGATGTTAACTCCCAAACCGCTGCGCAGAAGTAAACCAAACTTCACCCATTAGTGTATTGTATCACTATCTAGTAGTTACATGTGGAAATTTGGTTCTAGGACATTTGATTTGAGCGCAATCCTCAAACTTAGGTCAAAAAAGCCATTTAAGCCTTTTCACAGTGAGATCTATGCGATATGGCCGAGAAATGTAATTTTGATGTTAACTCCCAAACCGCTGCGCAGAAGTCAACCAAACTTCACCCAATAGTGTATTGTATCACAATCTAGTAGTTACATTTGAAAATTTTGTTCTAGGACATTTTGTTTGAATGCATTCATCAAACTTAATTAAAAAAGTCATTTAAGCCTTTTCACAGTGAGATCTATGCGATATGGCCGAGAAATGTAATTTTGATGTTAACTCCCAAACCGCTGCGCAGAAGTCAACCAAACTTCACCCATTAGTGTATTGTATCACAATCTAGTAGTTACATGTGGAAATTTGGTTATAGGACATTTTGTTTGAACGCAATCATCAAACTTAATTAAAAAAGTCATTTAAGCCTTTTCACAGTGAGATCTATGCGATATGGCCGAGAAATGTAATTTTGATGTTAACTCCCAAACCGCTGCGCAGAAGTCAACCAAACTTCACCCAATAGTGTATTGTATCACAATCTAGTAGTTACATTTGAAAATTTTGTTTTAGGAAATTTTGTTTGAGCGCAATCATCAAACTTAATTAAAAAAGTCATTTAAGCCTTTTCACAGTGAGATATATGCGATATGGCCGAGAAATGTAATTTTGATGTTCAATCCCAAAACGCTGCGCAGAAGACAACCAAACTTCACCCATTAGTGTATTGTATCACAATCTAGTAGTTACATGTGGAAATTTGGTTATAGGACATTTGATTTGAGCGCAATCCTCAAACTTAGGTCAAAAAAGCCATTTAAGCCTTTTCACAGTGAGATCTATGCGATATGGCCGAGAAATGTAATTTTGATGTTAACTCCCAAACCGCTGCGCAGAAGTCAACCAAACTTCACCCAATAGTGTATTGTATCACATTCTAGTAGTTACATTTGAAAATTTCGTTCTAGGACATTTGGTTTGAGCGCAATTATTAAACTTAGGTCAAAAAAGCCATTTAAGCCTTTTCACAGTGAGATCTATGCGATATGGCCGAGAAATGTAATTTTGATGTTAACTCCCAAACCGCTGCGCTGAAGTAAACCAAACTTCACCCATTAGTGTATTGTATCACAATCTAGTAGTTACATGTGGAAATTTGGTTCTAGGACATTTGATTTTAGCGCAATCCTCAAACTTAGGTCAAAAAAGCCATTTAAGCCTTTTCACAGTGAGATCTATGCGATATGGCCGAGAAATGTAATTTTGATGTTAACTCCCAAACCGCTGCGCAGAAGTCAACCAAACTTCACCCAATAGTGTATTGTATCACAATCTAGTAGTTACATTTGTAAATTTTGTTCTAGGACATTTTGTTTGAACGCAATCATCAAACTTAATTAAAAAAGTCATTTAAGCCTTTTCACAGTGAGATCTATGCGATATGGCCGAGAAATGTAATTTTGATGTTAACTCCCAAACCGCTGCGCAGAAGTCAACCAAACTTCACCCATTAGTGTATTGTATCACAATCTAGTAGTTACATGTGGAAATTTGGTTCTAGGACATTTGATTTGAGCGCAATCCTCAAACTTAGGTCAAAAAAGCCATTTAAGCCTTTTCACAGTGAGATCTATGCGATATGGCCGAGAAATGTAATTTTGATGTTAACTCCCAAACCGCTGCGCAGAAGTCAACCAAACTTCACCCAATAGTGTATTGTATCACAATCTAGTAGTTACATTTGAAAATTTTGTTCTAGGAAATTTTGTTTGAGCGCAATCATCAAACTTAATTAAAAAAGTCATTTAAGCCTTTTCACAGTGAGATCTATGCGATATGGCCGAGAAATGTAATTTTGATGTTAACTCCCAAACCGCTGCGCAGAAGTCAACCAAACTTCACCCATTAGTGTATTTTATCACAATCTAGTAGTTACATGTGGAAATTTGGTTCTAGGACATTTGATTTGAGCGCAATCCTCAAACTTAGGTCAAAAAAGCCATTTAAGCCTTTTCACAGTGAGATCTATGCGATATGGCCGAGAAATGTAATTTTGATGTTCACTCCCAAACCGCTGCGCAGAAGTCAACCAAACTTCACCCATTAGTGTATTGTATCACAATCTAGTAGTTACATGTGGAAATTTGGTTATAGGACATTTGATTTGAGCGCAATCCTCAAACTTAGGTCAAAAAAGCCATTTAAGCCTTTTCACAGTGAGATCTATGCGATATGGCCGAGAAATGTAATTTTGATGTTAACTCCCAAACCGCTGCGCAGAAGTCAACCAAACTTCACCCAATAGTGTATTGTATCAAAATCTAGTAGTTACATTTGAAAATTTTGTTCTAGGACATTTTGTTTGAACGCAATCATCAAACTTAATTAAAAAAGTCATTTAAGCCTTTTCACAGTGAGATCTATGCGATATGGCCGAGAAATGTAATTTTGATGTTAACTCCCAAACCGCTGCGCAGAAGTCAACCAAACTTCACCCAATAGTGTATTGTATCACAATCTAGTAGTTACATTTGAAAATTTTGTTCTAGGAAATTTTGTTTGAGCGCAATCATCAAACTTAATTAAAAAAGTCATTTAAGCCTTTTCACAGTGAGATCTATGCGATATGACCGAGAAATGTAATTTTGATGTTAACTCCCAAACCGCTGCGCAGAAGTCAACCAAACTTCACCCATTAGTGTATTTTATCACAATCTAGTAGTTACATGTGGAAATTTGGTTATAGGACATTTGATTTGAGCGCAATCCTCAAACTTAGGTCAAAAAAGCCATTTAAGCCTTTTCACAGTGAGATCTATGCGATATGGCCGAGAAATGTAATTTTGATGTTAACTCCCAAACCGCTGCGCAGAAGTCAACCAAACTTCACCCAATAGTGTATTGTATCACAATCTAGTAGTTACATTTGAAAATTTTGTTCTAGGAAATTTTGTTTGAGCGCAATCATCAAACTTAATTAAAAAAGTCATTTAAGCCTTTTCACAGTGAGATCTATGCGATATGACCGAGAAATGTAATTTTGATGTTAACTCCCAAACCGCTGCGCAGAAGTCAACCAAACTTCACCCATTAGTGTATTTTATCACAATCTAGTAGTTACATGTGGAAATTTGGTTCTAGGACATTTGATTTGAGCGCAATCCTCAAACTTAGGTCAAAAAAGCCATTTAAGCCTTTTCACAGTGAGATCTATGCGATATGGCCGAGAAATGTAATTTTGATGTTAACTCCCAAACCGCTGCGCAGAAGTCAACCAAACTTCACCCAATAGTGTATTGTATCACATTCTAGTAGTTACATTTGAAAATTTCGTTCTAGGACATTTGGTTTGAGCGCAATTATTAAACTTAGGTCAAAAAAGCCATTTAAGCCTTTTCACAGTGAGATCTATGCGATATGGCCGAGAAATGTAATTTTGATGTTAACTCCCAAACCGCTGCGCTGAAGTAAACCAAACTTCACCCATTAGTGTATTGTATCACAATCTAGTAGTTACATGTGGAAATTTGGTTCTAGGACATTTGATTTTAGCGCAATCCTCAAACTTAGGTCAAAAAAGCCATTTAAGCCTTTTCACAGTGAGATCTATGCGATATGGCCGAGAAATGTAATTTTGATGTTAACTCCCAAACCGCTGCGCAGAAGTCAACCAAACTTCACCCAATAGTGTATTGTATCACAATCTAGTAGTTACATTTGAAAATTTTGTTCTAGGACATTTTGTTTGAATGCATTCATCAAACTTAATTAAAAAAGTCATTTAAGCCTTTTCACAGTGAGATCTATGCGATATGGCCGAGAAATGTAATTTTGATGTTAACTCCCAAACCGCTGCGCAGAAGTCAACCAAACTTCACCCATTAGTGTATTGTATCACAATCTAGTAGTTACATGTGGAAATTTGGTTATAGGACATTTGATTTGAGCGCAATCCTCAAACTTAGGTCAAAAAAGCCATTTAAGCCTTTTCACAGTGAGATCTATGCGATATGGCCGAGAAATGTAATTTTGATGTTAACTCCCAAACCGCTGCGCAGAAGTCAACTAAACTTCACCCAATAGTGTATTGTATCACATTCTAGTAGTTACATTTGAAAATTTCGTTCTAGGACATTTGGTTTGAGCGCAATCATTAAACTTAATTAAAAAAGTCATTTAAGCCTTTTCACAGTGAGATCTATGCGATATGGCCGAGAAATGTAATTTTGATGTTAACTACCAAACCGCTGCGCAGAAGTCAACCAAACTTCACCCAATAGTGTATTGTATCACAATCTAGTAGTTACATTTGAAAATTTTGTTCCAGGACATTTTGTTTGAACGCAATCATCAAACTTAATTAAAAAAGTCATTTAAGCCTTTTCACAGTGAGATCTATGCGATATGGCCGAGAAATGTAATTTTGATGTTAACTCCCAAACCGCTGCGCAGAAGTCAACCAAACTTCACCCAATAGTGTATTGTATCACAATCTAGTAGTTACATTTGAAAATTTTGTTTTAGGAAATTTTGTTTGAGCGCAATCATCAAACTTAATTAAAAAAGTCATTTAAGCCTTTTCACAGTGAGATATATGCGATATGGCCGAGAAATGTAATTTTGATGTTCAATCCCAAACCGCTGCGCAGAAGACAACCAAACTTCACCCATTAGTGTATTGTATCACAATCTAGTAGTTACATGTGGAAATTTGGTTATAGGACATTTGATTTGAGCGCAATCCTCAAACTTAGGACAAAAAAGCCATTTAAGCCTTTTCACAGAGAGATCTATGCGATATGGCCGAGAAATGTAATTTTGATGTTAACTCCCAAACCGCTGCGCAGAAGTCAACCAAACTTCACCCAATAGTGTATTGTATCACATTCTAGTAGTTACATTTGAAAATTTCGTTCTAGGACATTTGGTTTGAGCGCAATTATTAAACTTAGGTCAAAAAAGCCATTTAAGCCTTTTCACAGTGAGATCTATGCGATATGGCCGAGAAATGTAATTTTGATGTTAACTCCCAAACCGCTGCGCTGAAGTAAACCAAACTTCACCCATTAGTGTATTGTATCACAATCTAGTAGTTACATGTGGAAATTTGGTTCTAGGACATTTGATTTTAGCGCAATCCTCAAACTTAGGTCAAAAAAGCCATTTAAGCCTTTTCACAGTGAGATCTATGCGATATGGCCGAGAAATGTAATTTTGATGTTAACTCCCAAACCGCTGCGCAGAAGTCAACCAAACTTCACCCAATAGTGTATTGTATCACAATCTAGTAGTTACATTTGAAAATTTTGTTCTAGGACATTTTGTTTGAACGCAATCATCAAACTTAATTAAAAAAGTCATTTAAGCCTTTTCACAGTGAGATCTATGCGATATGGCCGAGAAATGTAATTTTGATGTTAACTCCCAAACCGCTGCGCAGAAGTCAACCAAACTTCACCCATTAGTGTATTGTATCACAATCTAGTAGTTACATGTGGAAATTTGGTTCTAGGACATTTGATTTGAGCGCAATCCTCAAACTTAGGTCAAAAAAGCCATTTAAGCCTTTTCACAGTGAGATCTATGCGATATGGCCGAGAAATGTAATTTTGATGTTAACTCCCAAACCGCTGCGCAGAAGTCAACCAAACTTCACCCAATAGTGTATTGTATCACAATCTAGTAGTTACATTTGAAAATTTTGTTCTAGGAAATTTTGTTTGAGCGCAATCATCAAACTTAATTAAAAAAGTCATTTAAGCCTTTTCACAGTGAGATCTATGCGATATGGCCGAGAAATGTAATTTTGATGTTAACTCCCAAACCGCTGCGCAGAAGTCAACCAAACTTCACCCATTAGTGTA
The DNA here is from genome assembly GCF_030265065.1 of Corythoichthys intestinalis. Classification (NCBI taxonomy): domain Eukaryota; kingdom Metazoa; phylum Chordata; class Actinopteri; order Syngnathiformes; family Syngnathidae; genus Corythoichthys; species Corythoichthys intestinalis. The sequence continues at coordinate 37,803,912 of NC_080416.1, read as the reverse complement.
TTTTATCACAATCTAGTAGTTACATGTGGAAATTTGGTTCTAGGACATTTGATTTGAGCGCAATCCTCAAACTTAGGTCAAAAAAGCCATTTAAGCCTTTTCACAGTGAGATCTATGCGATATGGCCGAGAAATGTAATTTTGATGTTCACTCCCAAACAGCTGCGCAGAAGTCAACCAAACTTCACCCATTAGTGTATTGTATCACAATCTAGTAGTTACATGTGGAAATTTGGTTATAGGACATTTGATTTGAGCGCAATCCTCAAACTTAGGTCAAAAAAGCCATTTAAGCCTTTTCACAGTGAGATCTATGCGATATGGCCGAGAAATGTAATTTTGATGTTAACTCCCAAACCGCTGCGCAGAAGTCAACCAAACTTCACCCAATAGTGTATTGTATCACAATCTAGTAGTTACATTTAAAAATTTTGTTCTAGGACATTTTGTTTGAACGCAATCATCAAACTTAATTAAAAAAGTCATTTAAGCCTTTTCACAGTGAGATCTATGCGATATGGCCGAGAAATGTAATTTTGATGTTAACTCCCAAACCGCTGCGCAGAAGTCAACCAAACTTCACCCATTAGTGTATTGTATCACAATCTAGTAGTTACATGTGGAAATTTGGTTCTAGGACATTTGATTTGAGCGCAATCCTCAAACTTAGGTCAAAAAAGCCATTTAAGCCTTTTCACAGTGAGATCTATGCGATATGGCCGAGAAATGTAATTTTGATGTTAACTCCCAAACCGCTGCGCAGAAGTCAACCAAACTTCACCCAATAGTGTATTGTATCACAATCTAGTAGTTACATTTGAAAATTTTGTTCTAGGAAATTTTGTTTGAGCGCAATCATCAAACTTAATTAAAAAAGTCATTTAAGCCTTTTCACAGTGAGATCTATGCGATATGGCCGAGAAATGTAATTTTGATGTTAACTCCCAAACCGCTGCGCAGAAGTCAACCAAACTTCACCCATTAGTGTATTTTATCACAATCTAGTAGTTACATGTGGAAATTTGGTTCTAGGACATTTGATTTGAGCGCAATCCTCAAACTTAGGTCAAAAAAGCCATTTAAGCCTTTTCACAGTGAGATCTATGCGATATGGCCGAGAAATGTAATTTTGATGTTAACTCCCAAACCGCTGCGCAGAAGTCAACCAAACTTCACCCAATAGTGTATTGTATCACAATCTAGTAGTTACATTTAAAAATTTTGTTCTAGGACATTTTGTTTGAACGCAATCATCAAACTTAATTAAAAAAGTCATTTAAGCCTTTTCACAGTGAGATCTATGCGATATGGCCGAGAAATGTAATTTTGATGTTAACTCCCAAACCGCTGCGCAGAAGTCAACCAAACTTCACCCATTAGTGTATTGTATCACAATCTAGTAGTTACATGTGGAAATTTGGTTATAGGACATTTGATTTGAGCGCAATCCTCAAACTTAGGTCAAAAAAGCCATTTAAGCCTTTTCACAGTGAGATCTATGCGATATGGCCGAGAAATGTAATTTTGATGTTAACTCCCAAACCGCTGCGCAGAAGTCAACCAAACTTCACCCAATAGTGTATTGTATCACAATCTAGTAGTTACATTTGAAAATTTTGTTCTAGGAAATTTTGTTTGAGCGCAATCATCAAACTTAATTAAAAAAGTCATTTAAGCCTTTTCACAGTGAGATCTATGCGATATGGCCGAGAAATGTAATTTTGATGTTAACTCCCAAACCGCTGCGCAGAAGTCAACCAAACTTCACCCATTAGTGTATTGTATCACAATCTAGTAGTTACATGTGGAAATTTGGTTCTAGGACATTTGATTTGAGCGCAGTCCTCAAACTTAGGTCAAAAAAGCCATTTAAGCCTTTTCACAGTGAGATCTATGCGATATGGCCGAGAAATGTAATTTTGATGTTAACTCCCAAACCGCTGCGCAGAAGTCAACCAAACTTCACCCAATAGTGTATTGTATCACATTCTAGTAGTTACATTTTAAAATTTCGTTCTAGGACATTTGGTTTGAGCGCAATTATTAAACTTAGGTCAAAAAAGCCATTTAAGCCTTTTCACAGTGAGATCTATGCGATATGGCCGAGAAATATAATTTTGATGTTAACTCCCAAACCGCTGCGCAGAAGTAAACCAAACTTCACCCATTAGTGTATTGTATCACAATCTAGTAGTTACATGTGGAAATTTGGTTCTAGGACATTTGATTTGAGCGCAATCCTCAAACTTAGGTCAAAAAAGCCATTTAAGCCTTTTCACAGTGAGATCTATGCGATATGGCCGAGAAATGTAATTTTGATGTCAACTCCCAAACCGCTGCGCAGAAGTCAACCAAACTTCACCCAATAGTGTATTGTATCACAATCTAGTAGTTACATTTAAAAATTTTGTTCTAGGACATTTTGTTTGAACGCAATCATCAAACTTAATTAAAAAAGTCATTTAAGCCTTTTCACAGTGAGATCTATGCGATATGGCCGAGAAATGTAATTTTGATGTTAACTCCCAAACCGCTGCGCAGAAGTCAACCAAACTTCACCCATTAGTGTATTGTATCACAATCTAGTAGTTACATGTGGAAATTTGGTTATAGGACATTTGATTTGAGCGCAATCCTCAAACTTAGGTCAAAAAAGCCATTTAAGCCTTTTCACAGTGAGATCTATGCGATATGGCCGAGAAATGTAATTTTGATGTTAACTCCCAAACCGCTGCGCAGAAGTCAACCAAACTTCACCCAATAGTGTATTGTATCACAATCTAGTAGTTACATTTGAAAATTTTGTTCTAGGAAATTTTGTTTGAGCGCAATCATCAAACTTAATTAAAAAAGTCATTTAAGCCTTTTCACAGTGAGATCTATGCGATATGGCCGAGAAATGTAATTTTGATGTTAACTCCCAAACCGCTGCGCAGAAGTCAACCAAACTTCACCCATTAGTGTATTTTATCACAATCTAGTAGTTACATGTGGAAATTTGGTTCTAGGACATTTGATTTGAGCGCAATCCTCAAACTTAGGTCAAAAAAGCCATTTAAGCCTTTTCACAGTGAGATCTATGCGATATGGCCGAGAAATGTAATTTTGATGTTAACTCCCAAACCGCTGCGCAGAAGTCAACCAAACTTCACCCAATAGTGTATTGTATCACAATCTAGTAGTTACATTTAAAAATTTTGTTCTAGGACATTTAGTTTGAACGCAATCATCAAACTTAATTAAAAAAGTCATTTAAGCCTTTTCACAGTGAGATCTATGCGATATGGCCGAGAAATGTAATTTTGATGTTAACTCCCAAACCGCTGCGCAGAAGTCAACCAAACTTCACCCATTAGTGTATTGTATCACAATCTAGTAGTTACATGTGGAAATTTGGTTATAGGACATTTGATTTGAGCGCAATCCTCAAACTTAGGTCAAAAAAGCCATTTAAGCCTTTTCACAGTGAGATCTATGCGATATGGCCGAGAAATGTAATTTTGATGTTAACTCCCAAACCGCTGCGCAGAAGTCAACCAAACTTCACCCAATAGTGTATTGTATCACATTCTATAGTTACATTTTAAAATTTCGTTCTAGGACATTTGGTTTGAGCGCAATTATTAAACTTAGGTCAAAAAAGCCATTTAAGCCTTTTCACAGTGAGATCTATGCGATATGGCCGAGAAATGTAATTTTGATGTTAACTCCCAAACCGCTGCGCAGAAGTAAACCAAACTTCACCCATTAGTGTATTGTATCACAATCTAGTAGTTACATGTGGAAATTTGGTTCTAGGACATTTGATTTGAGCGCAATCCTCAAACTTAGGTCAAAAAAGCCATTTAAGCCTTTTCACAGTGAGATCTATGCGATATGGCCGAGAAATGTAATTTTGATGTTAACTCCCAAACCGCTGCGCAGAAGTCAACCAAACTTCACCCAATAGTGTATTGTATCACAATCTAGTAGTTACATTTGAAAATTTTGTTCTAGGACATTTTGTTTGAATGCATTCATCAAACTTAATTAAAAAAGTCATTTAAGCCTTTTCACAGTGAGATCTATGCGATATGGCCGAGAAATGTAATTTTGATGTTAACTCCCAAACCGCTGCGCAGAAGTCAACCAAACTTCACCCATTAGTGTATTGTATCACAATCTAGTAGTTACATGTGGAAATTTGGTTATAGGACATTTGATTTGAGCGCAATCCTCAAACTTAGGTCAAAAAAGCCATTTAAGCCTTTTCACAGTGAGATCTATGCGATATGGCCGAGAAATGTAATTTTGATGTTAACTCCCAAACCGCTGCGCAGAAGTCAACTAAACTTCACCCAATAGTGTATTGTATCACATTCTAGTAGTTACATTTGAAAATTTCGTTCTAGGACATTTGGTTTGAGCGCAATCATTAAACTTAATTAAAAAAGTCATTTAAGCCTTTTCACAGTGAGATCTATGCGATATGGCCGAGAAATGTAATTTTGATGTTAACTCCCAAACCGCTGCGCAGAAGTCAACCAAACTTCACCCAATAGTGTATTGTATCACAATCTAGTAGTTACATTTGAAAATTTTGTTCTAGGAAATTTTGTTTGAGCGCAATCATCAAACTTAATTAAAAAAGTCATTTAAGCCTTTTCAAAGTGAGATCTATGCGATATGGCCGAGAAATGTAATTTTGATGTTAACTCCCAAACCGCTGCGCAGAAGTCAACCAAACTTCACCCATTAGTGTATTTTATCACAATCTAGTAGTTACATGTGGAAATTTGGTTCTAGGACATTTGATTTGAGCGCAATCCTCAAACTTAGGTCAAAAAAGCCATTTAAGCCTTTTCACAGTGAGATCTATGCGATATGGCCGAGAAATGTAATTTTGATGTTAACTCCCAAACCGCTGCGCAGAAGTCAACCAAACTTCACCCAATAGTGTATTGTATCACAATCTAGTAGTTACATTTAAAAATTTTGTTCTAGGACATTTTGTTTGAACGCAATCATCAAACTTAATTAAAAAAGTCATTTAAGCCTTTTCACAGTGAGATCTATGCGATATGGCCGAGAAATGTAATTTTGATGTTAACTCCCAAACCGCTGCGCAGAAGTCAACCAAACTTCACCCATTAGTGTATTGTATCACAATCTAGTAGTTACATGTGGAAATTTGGTTATAGGACATTTGATTTGAGCGCAATCCTCAAACTTAGGTCAAAAAAGCCATTTAAGCCTTTTCACAGTGAGATCTATGCGATATGGCCGAGAAATGTAATTTTGATGTTAACTCCCAAACCGCTGCGCAGAAGTCAACCAAACTTCACCCAATAGTGTATTGTATCACATTCTAGTAGTTACATTTTAAAATTTCGTTCTAGGACATTTGGTTTGAGCGCAATTATTAAACTTAGGTCAAAAAAGCCATTTAAGCCTTTTCACAGTGAGATCTATGCGATATGGCCGAGAAATGTAATTTTGATGTTAACTCCCAAACCGCTGCGCAGAAGTAAACCAAACTTCACCCATTAGTGTATTGTATCACAATCTAGTAGTTACATGTGGAAATTTGGTTCTAGGACATTTGATTTGAGCGCAATCCTCAAACTTAGGTCAAAAAAGCCATTTAAGCCTTTTCACAGTGAGATCTATGCGATATGGCCGAGAAATGTAATTTTGATGTTAACTCCCAAACCGCTGCGCAGAAGTCAACCAAACTTCACCCAATAGTGTATTGTATCACAATCTAGTAGTTACATTTGAAAATTTTGTTCTATGACATTTTGTTTGAATGCATTCATCAAACTTAATTAAAAAAGTCATTTAGGCCTTTTCACAGTGAGATCTATGCGATATGGCCGAGAAATGTAATTTTGATGTTAACTCCCAAACCGCTGCGCAGAAGTCAACCAAACTTCACCCATTAGTGTATTGTATCACAATCTAGTAGTTACATGTGGAAATTTGGTTATAGGACATTTGATTTGAGCGCAATCCTCAAACTTAGGTCAAAAAAGCCATTTAAGCCTTTTCACAGTGAGATCTATGCGATATGGCCGAGAAATGTAATTTTGATGTTAACTCCCAAACCGCTGCGCAGAAGTCAACTAAACTTCACCCAATAGTGTATTGTATCACATTCTAGTAGTTACATTTGAAAATTTCGTTCTAGGACATTTGGTTTGAGCGCAATCATTAAACTTAATTAAAAAAGTCATTTAAGCCTTTTCACAGTGAGATCTATGCGATATGGCCGAGAAATGTAATTTTGATGTTAACTCCCAAACCGCTGCGCAGAAGTCAACCAAACTTCACCCAATAGTGTATTGTATCACAATCTAGTAGTTACATTTGAAAATTTTGTTCTAGGAAATTTTGTTTGAGCGCAATCATCAAACTTAATTAAAAAAGTCATTTAAGCCTTTTCAAAGTGAGATCTATGCGATATGGCCGAGAAATGTAATTTTGATGTTAACTCCCAAACCGCTGCGCAGAAGTCAACCAAACTTCACCCATTAGTGTATTTTATCACAATCTAGTAGTTACATGTGGAAATTTGGTTCTAGGACATTTGATTTGAGCGCAATCCTCAAACTTAGGTCAAAAAAGCCATTTAAGCCTTTTCACAGTGAGATCTATGCGATATGGCCGAGAAATGTAATTTTGATGTTAACTCCCAAACCGCTGCGCAGAAGTCAACCAAACTTCACCCAATAGTGTATTGTATCACAATCTAGTAGTTACATTTAAAAATTTTGTTCTAGGACATTTTGTTTGAACGCAATCATCAAACTTAATTAAAAAAGTCATTTAAGCCTTTTCACAGTGAGATCTATGCGATATGGCCGAGAAATGTAATTTTGATGTTAACTCCCAAACCGCTGCGCAGAAGTCAACCAAACTTCACCCATTAGTGTATTGTATCACAATCTAGTAGTTACATGTGGAAATTTGGTTATAGGACATTTGATTTGAGCGCAATCCTCAAACTTAGGTCAAAAAAGCCATTTAAGCCTTTTCACAGTGAGATCTATGCGATATGGCCGAGAAATGTAATTTTGATGTTAACTCCCAAACCGCTGCGCAGAAGTCAACCAAACTTCACCCAATAGTGTATTGTATCACATTCTAGTAGTTACATTTTAAAATTTCGTTCTAGGACATTTGGTTTGAGCGCAATTATTAAACTTAGGTCAAAAAAGCCATTTAAGCCTTTTCACAGTGAGATCTATGCGATATGGCCGAGAAATGTAATTTTGATGTTAACTCCCAAACCGCTGCGCAGAAGTAAACCAAACTTCACCCATTAGTGTATTGTATCACAATCTAGTAGTTACATGTGGAAATTTGGTTCTAGGACATTTGATTTGAGCGCAATCCTCAAACTTAGGTCAAAAAAGCCATTTAAGCCTTTTCACAGTGAGATCTATGCGATATGGCCGAGAAATGTAATTTTGATGTTAACTCCCAAACCGCTGCGCAGAAGTCAACCAAACTTCACCCAATAGTGTATTGTATCACAATCTAGTAGTTACATTTGAAAATTTTGTTCTATGACATTTTGTTTGAATGCATTCATCAAACTTAATTAAAAAAGTCATTTAGGCCTTTTCACAGTGAGATCTATGCGATATGGCCGAGAAATGTAATTTTGATGTTAACTCCCAAACCGCTGCGCAGAAGTCAACCAAACTTCACCCAATAGTGTATTGTATCACAATCTAGTAGTTACATTTGAAAATTTTGTTCTAGGACATTTTGTTTGAACGCAATCATCAAACTTAATTAAAAAAGTCATTTAAGCCTTTTCACAGTGAGATCTATGCGATATGGCCGAGAAATGTAATTTTGATGTTAACTCCCAAACCGCTGCGCAGAAGTCAACCAAACTTCACCCAATAGTGTATTGTATCACAATGTAGTAGTTACATTTGAAAATTTTGTTTTAGGAAATTTTGTTTGAGCGCAATCATCAAACTTAATTAAAAAAGTCATTTCAGCCTTTTCACAGTGAGATATATGCGATATGGCCGAGAAATGTAATTTTGATGTTCACTCCCAAACCGCTGCGCAGAAGACAACCAAACTTCACCCATTAGTGTATTGTATCACAATCTAGTAGTTACATGTGGAAATTTGGTTATAGGACATTTGATTTGAGCGCAATCCTCAAACTTAGGTCAAAAAAGCCATTTAAGCCTTTTCACAGTGAGATCTATGCGATATGGCCGAGAAATGTAATTTTGATGTTAACTCCCAAACCGCTGCGCAGAAGTCAACCAAACTTCACCCATTAGTGTATTGTATCACAATCTAGTAGTTACATTTGAAAATTTCGTTCTAGGACATTTGGTTTGAGCGCAATCTTTAAACTTAGGTCAAAAAAGCCATTTAAGCCTTTTCACAGTGAGATCTATGCGATATGGCCGAGAAATGTAATTTTGATGTTAACTCCCAAACCGCTGCGCAGAAGTCAACCAAACTTCACCCAATAGTGTATTGTATCACAATCTAGTAGTTACATTTGAAAATTTTGTTCTAGGACATTTTGTTTGAACGCAATCATCAAACTTAATTAAAAAAGTCATTTAAGCCTTTTCACAGTGAGATCTATGCGATATGGCCGAGAAATGTAATTTTGATGTTAACTCCCAAACCGCTGCGCAGAAGTCAACCAAACTTCACCCAATAGTGTATTGTATCACAATCTAGTAGTTACATTTGAAAATTTTGTTCTAGGAAATTTTGTTTGAGCGCAATCATCAAACTTAATTAAAAAAGTCATTTAAGCCTTTTCACAGTGAGATCTATGCGATATGGCCGAGAAATGTAATTTTGATGTTAACTCCCAAACCGCTGCGCAGAAGTCAACCAAACTTCACCCATTAGTGTATTTTATCACAATCTAGTAGTTACATGTGGAAATTTGGTTCTAGGACATTTGATTTGAGCGCAATCCTCAAACTTAGGTCAAAAAAGCCATTTAAGCCTTTTCACAGTGAGATCTATGCGATATGGCCGAGAAATGTAATTTTGATGTTCACTCCCAAACCGCTGCGCAGAAGTCAACCAAACTTCACCCATTAGTGTATTGTATCACAATCTAGTAGTTACATGTGGAAATTTGGTTATAGGACATTTGATTTGAGCGCAATCCTCAAACTTAGGTCAAAAAAGCCATTTAAGCCTTTTCACAGTGAGATCTATGCGATATGGCCGAGAAATGTAATTTTGATGTTAACTCCCAAACCGCTGCGCAGAAGTCAACCAAACTTCACCCAATAGTGTATTGTATCACAATCTAGTAGTTACATTTGAAAATTTTGTTCTAGGACATTTTGTTTGAACGCAATCATCAAACTTAATTAAAAAAGTCATTTAAGCCTTTTCACAGTGAGATCTATGCGATATGGCCGAGAAATGTAATTTTGATGTTAACTCCCAAACCGCTGCGCAGAAGTCAACCAAACTTCACCCAATAGTGTATTGTATCACAATCTAGTAGTTACATTTGAAAATTTTGTTCTAGGAAATTTTGTTTGAGCGCAATCATCAAACTTAATTAAAAAAGTCATTTAAGCCTTTTCACAGTGAGATCTATGCGATATGGCCGAGAAATGTAATTTTGATGTTAACTCCCAAACCGCTGCGCAGAAGTCAACCAAACTTCACCCATTAGTGTATTTTATCACAATCTAGTAGTTACATGTGGAAATTTGGTTCTAGGACATTTGATTTGAGCGCAATCCTCAAACTTAGGTCAAAAAAGCCATTTAAGCCTTTTCACAGTGAGATCTATGCGATATGGCCGAGAAATGTAATTTTGATGTTAACTCCCAAACCGCTGCGCAGAAGTCAACCAAACTTCACCCAATAGTGTATTGTATCACAATCTAGTAGTTACATTTGAAAATTTTGTTCTAGGAAATTTTGTTTGAGCGCAATCATCAAACTTAATTAAAAAAGTCATTTAAGCCTTTTCACAGTGAGATCTATGCGATATGGCCGAGAAATGTAATTTTGATGTTAACTCCCAAACCGCTGCGCAGAAGTCAACCAAACTTCACCCATTAGTGTATTTTATCACAATCTAGTAGTTACATGTGGAAATTTGGTTCTAGGACATTTGGTTTGAGCGCAATCCTCAAACTTAGGTCAAAAAAGCCATTTAAGCCTTTTCACAGTGAGATCTATGCGATATAGCCGAGAAATGTAATTTTGATGTTAACTCCCAAACCGCTGCGCAGAAGTCAACCAAACTTCACCCATTAGTGTATTGTATCACAATCTAGTAGTTACATGTGGAAATTTGGTTATAGGACATTTGATTTAAGCGCAATCCTCAAACCTAGGTCAAAAAAGCCATTTAAGCCTTTTCACAGTGAGATCTATGCGATATGGCCGAGAAATGTAATTTTGATGTTAACTCCCAAACCGCTGCGCAGAAGTCAACCAAACTTCACCCAATAGTGTATTGTATCACATTCTAGTAGTTACATTTTAAAATTTCGTTCAAGGACATTTGGTTTGAGCGCAATTATTAAACTTAGGTCAAAAAAGCCATTTAAGCCTTTTCACAGTGAGATCTATGCGATATGGCCGAGAAATGTAATTTTGATGTTAACTCCCAAACCGCTGCGCAGAAGTAAACCAAACTTCACCCATTAGTGTATTGTATCACAATCTAGTAGTTACATGTGGAAATTTGGTTCTAGGACATTTGATTTGAGCGCAATCCTCAAACTTAGGTCAAAAAAGCCATTTAAGCCTTTTCACAGTGAGATCTATGCGATATGGCCGAGAAATGTAATTTTGATCTTAACTCCCAAACCGCTGCGCAGAAGTCAACCAAACTTCACCCAATAGTGTATTGTATCACATTCTAGTAGTTACATTTGAAAATTTCGTTCTAGGACATTTGGTTTGAGCGCAATTATTAAACTTAGGTCAAAAAAGCCATTTAAGCCTTTTCACAGTGAGATCTATGCGATATGGCCGAGAAATGTAATTTTGATGTTAACTCCCAAACCGCTGCGCAGAAGTAAACCAAACTTCACCCATTAGTGTATTGTATCACAATCTAGTAGTTACATGTAGAAATTTGGTTCTAGGACATTTGATTTTAGCGCAATCCTCAAACTTAGGTCAAAAAAGCCATTTAAGCCTTTTCACAGTGAGATCTATGCGATATGGCCGAGAAATGTAATTTTGATGTTAACTCCCAAACCGCTGCGCAGAAGTCAACCAAACTTCACCCATTAGTGTATTGTATCACAATCTAGTAGTTACATGTGGAAATTTGGTTATAGGACATTTGATTTGAGCGCAATCCTCAAACTTAGGTCAAAAAAGCCATTTAAGCCTTTTCACAGTGAGATCTATGCGATATGGCCGAGAAATGTAATTTTGATGTTAACTCCCAAACCGCTGCGCAGAAGTCAACCAAACTTCACCCAATAGTGTATTGTATCACATTCTAGTAGTTACATTTTAAAATTTCGTTCAAGGACATTTGGTTTGAGCGCAATTATTAAACTTAGGTCAAAAAAGCCATTTAAGCCTTTTCACAGTGAGATCTATGCGATATGGCCGAGAAATGTAATTTTGATGTTAACTCCCAAACCGCTGCGCAGAAGTAAACCAAACTTCACCCATTAGTGTATTGTATCACAATCTAGTAGTTACATGTGGAAATTTGGTTCTAGGACATTTGATTTGAGCGCAATCCTCAAACTTAGGTCAAAAAAGCCATTTAAGCCTTTTCACAGTGAGATCTATGCGATATGGCCGAGAAATGTAATTTTGATGTTAACTCCCAAACCGCTGCGCAGAAGTCAACCAAACTTCACCCAATAGTGTATTGTATCACATTCTAGTAGTTACATTTGAAAATTTCGTTCTAGGACATTTGGTTTGAGCGCAATTATTAAACTTAGGTCAAAAAAGCCATTTAAGCCTTTTCACAGTGAGATCTATGCGATATGGCCGAGAAATGTAATTTTGATGTTAACTCCCAAACCGCTGCGCTGAAGTAAACCAAACTTCACCCATTAGTGTATTGTATCACAATCTAGTAGTTACATGTGGAAATTTGGTTCTAGGACATTTGATTTTAGCGCAATCCTCAAACTTAGGTCAAAAAAGCCATTTAAGCCTTTTCACAGTGAGATCTATGCGATATGGCCGAGAAATGTAATTTTGATGTTAACTCCCAAACCGCTGCGCAGAAGTCAACCAAACTTCACCCAATAGTGTATTGTATCACAATCTAGTAGTTACATTTGAAAATTTTGTTCTAGGACATTTTGTTTGAACGCAATCATCAAACTTAATTAAAAAAGTCATTTAAGCCTTTTCACAGTGAGATCTATGCGATATGGCCGAGAAATGTAATTTTGATGTTAACTCCCAAACCGCTGCGCAGAAGTCAACCAAACTTCACCCATTAGTGTATTGTATCACAATCTAGTAGTTACATGTGGAAATTTGGTTATAGGACATTTGATTTGAGCGCAATCCTCAAACTTAGGTCAAAAAAGCCATTTAAGCCTTTTCACAGTGAGATCTATGCGATATGGCCGAGAAATGTAATTTTGATGTTAACTCCCAAACCGCTGCGCAGAAGTCAACCAAACTTCACCCAATAGTGTATTGTATCACAATCTAGTAGTTACATTTGAAAATTTTGTTCTAGGACATTTTGTTTGAACGCAATCATCAAACTTAATTAAAAAAGTCATTTAAGCCTTTTCACAGTGAGATCTATGCGATATGGCCGAGAAATGTAATTTTGATGTTAACTCCCAAACCGCTGCGCAGAAGTCAACCAAACTTCACCCAATAGTGTATTGTATCACAATCTAGTAGTTACATTTGAAAATTTTGTTCTAGGAAATTTTGTTTGAGCGCAATCATCAAACTTAATTAAAAAAGTCATTTAAGCCTTTTCACAGTGAGATCTATGCGATATGGCCGAGAAATGTAATTTTGATGTTAACTCCCAAACCGCTGCGCAGAAGTCAACCAAACTTCACCCATTAGTGTATTTTATCACAATCTAGTAGTTACATGTGGAAATTTGGTTCTAGGACATTTGATTTGAGCGCAATCCTCAAACTTAGGTCAAAAAAGCCATTTAAGCCTTTTCACAGTGAGATCTATGCGATATGGCCGAGAAATGTAATTTTGATGTTAACTCCCAAACCGCTGCGCAGAAGTCAACCAAACTTCACCCAATAGTGTATTGTATCACAATCTAGTAGTTACATTTAAAAATTTTGTTCTAGGACATTTTGTTTGAACGCAATCATCAAACTTAATTAAAAAAGTCATTTAAGCCTTTTCACAGTGAGATCTATGCGATATGGCCGAGAAATGTAATTTTGATGTTAACTCCCAAACCGCTGCGCAGAAGTCAACCAAACTTCACCCATTAGTGTATTGTATCACAATCTAGTAGTTACATGTGGAAATTTGGTTATAGGACATTTGATTTGAGCGCAATCCTCAAACCTAGGTCAAAAAAGCCATTTAAGCCTTTTCACAGTGAGATCTATGCGATATGGCCGAGAAATGTAATTTTGATGTTAACTCCCAAACCGCTGCGCAGAAGTCAACCAAACTTCACCCAATAGTGTATTGTATCACAATCTAGTAGTTACATTTGAAAATTTTGTTCTAGGAAATTTTGTTTGAGCGCAATCATCAAACTTAATTAAAAAAGTCATTTAAGCCTTTTCACAGTGAGATCTATGCGATATGGCCGAGAAATGTAATTTTGATGTTAACTCCCAAACCGCTGCGCAGAAGTCAACCAAACTTCACCCATTAGTGTATTTTATCACAATCTAGTAGTTACATGTGGAAATTTGGTTCTAGGACATTTGATTTGAGCGCAATCCTCAAACTTAGGTCAAAAAAGCCATTTAAGCCTTTTCACAGTGAGATCTATGCGATATGGCCGAGAAATGTAATTTTGATGTTCACTCCCAAACCGCTGCGCAGGAGTCAACCAAACTTCACCCATTAGTGTATTGTATCACAATCTAGTAGTTACATGTGGAAATTTGGTTATAGGACATTTGATTTGAGCGCAATCCTCAAACTTAGGTCAAAAAAGCCATTTAAGCCTTTTCACAGTGAGATCTATGCGATATGGCCGAGAAATGTAATTTTGATGTTAACTCCCAAACCGCTGCGCAGAAGTCAACCAAACTTCACCCAATAGTGTATTGTATCACAATCTAGTAGTTACATTTGAAAATTTTGTTCTAGGACATTTTGTTTGAACGCAATCATCAAACTTAATTAAAAAAGTCATTTAAGCCTTTTCACAGTTAGATCTATGCGATATGGCCGAGAAATGTAATTTTGATGTTAACTCCCAAACCGCTGCGCAGAAGTCAACCAAACTTCACCCAATAGTGTATTGTATCACAATCTAGTAGTTACATTTGAAAATTTTGTTCTAGGACATTTTGTTTGAACGCAATCATCAAACTTAATTAAAAAAGTCATTTAAGCCTTTTCACAGTGAGATCTATGCGATATGGCCGAGAAATGTAATTTTGATGTTAACTCCCAAACCGCTGCGCAGAAGTCAACCAAACTTCACCCATTAGTGTATTGTATCACAATCTAGTAGTTACATGTGGAAATTTGGTTCTAGGACATTTGATTTGAGCGCAATCCTCAAACTTAGGTCAAAAAAGCCATTTAAGCCTTTTCACAGTGAGATCTATGCGATATGGCCGAGAAATGTAATTTTGATGTTAACTCCCAAACCGCTGCGCAGAAGTCAACCAAACTTCACCCAATAGTGTATTGTATCACAATCTAGTAGTTACATTTGAAAATTTTGTTCTAGGAAATTTTGTTTGAGCGCAATCATCAAACTTAATTAAAAAAGTCATTTAAGCCTTTTCACAGTGAGATCTATGCGATATGGCCGAGAAATGTAATTTTGATGTTAACTCCCAAACCGCTGCGCAGAAGTCAACCAAACTTCACCCAATAGTGTATTGTATCACAATCTAGTAGTTACATTTGAAAATTTTGTTCTAGGACATTTTGTTTGAACGCAATCATCAAACTTAATTAAAAAAGTCATTTAAGCCTTTTCACAGTGAGATCTATGCGATATGGCCGAGAAATGTAATTTTGATGTTAACTCCCAAACCGCTGCGCAGAAGTCAACCAAACTTCACCCATTAGTGTATTGTATCACAATCTAGTAGTTACATGTGGAAATTTGGTTCTAGGACATTTGATTTGAGCGCAATCCTCAAACTTAGGTCAAAAAAGCCATTTAAGCCTTTTCACAGTGAGATCTATGCGATATGGCCGAGAAATGTAATTTTGATGTTAACTCCCAAACCGCTGCGCAGAAGTCAACCAAACTTCACCCAATAGTGTATTGTATCACAATCTAGTAGTTACATTTGAAAATTTTGTTCTAGGAAATTTTGTTTGAGCGCAATCATCAAACTTAATTAAAAAAGTCATTTAAGCCTTTTCACAGTGAGATCTATGCGATATGGCCGAGAAATGTAATTTTGATGTTAACTCCCAAACCGCTGCGCAGAAGTCAACCAAACTTCACCCATTAGTGTATTTTATCACAATCTAGTAGTTACATGTGGAAATTTGGTTCTAGGACATTTGATTTGAGCGCAATCCTCAAACTTAGGTCAAAAAAGCCATTTAAGCCTTTTCACAGTGAGATCTATGCGATATGGCCGAGAAATGTAATTTTGATGTTCACTCCCAAACCGCTGCGCAGGAGTCAACCAAACTTCACCCATTAGTGTATTGTATCACAATCTAGTAGTTACATGTGGAAATTTGGTTATAGGACATTTGATTTGAGCGCAATCCTCAAACTTAGGTCAAAAAAGCCATTTAAGCCTTTTCACAGTGAGATCTATGCGATATGGCCGAGAAATGTAATTTTGATGTTAACTCCCAAACCGCTGCGCAGAAGTCAACCAAACTTCACCCAATAGTGTATTGTATCACAATCTAGTAGTTACATTTGAAAATTTTGTTCTAGGACATTTTGTTTGAACGCAATCATCAAACTTAATTAAAAAAGTCATTTAAGCCTTTTCACAGTGAGATCTATGCGATATGGCCGAGAAATGTAATTTTGATGTTAACTCCCAAACCGCTGCGCAGAAGTCAACCAAACTTCACCCAATAGTGTATTGTATCACAATCTAGTAGTTACATTTGAAAATTTTGTTCTAGGAAATTTTGTTTGAGCGCAATCATCAAACTTAATTAAAAAAGTCATTTAAGCCTTTTCACAGTGAGATCTATGCGATATGACCGAGAAATGTAATTTTGATGTTAACTCCCAAACCGCTGCGCAGAAGTCAACCAAACTTCACCCATTAGTGTATTTTATCACAATCTAGTAGTTACATGTGGAAATTTGGTTATAGGACATTTGATTTGAGCGCAATCCTCAAACTTAGGTCAAAAAAGCCATTTAAGCCTTTTCACAGTGAGATCTATGCGATATGGCCGAGAAATGTAATTTTGATGTTAACTCCCAAACCGCTGCGCAGAAGTCAACCAAACTTCACCCAATAGTGTATTGTATCACAATCTAGTAGTTACATTTGAAAATTTTGTTCTAGGAAATTTTGTTTGAGCGCAATCATCAAACTTAATTAAAAAAGTCATTTAAGCCTTTTCACAGTGAGATCTATGCGATATGACCGAGAAATGTAATTTTGATGTTAACTCCCAAACCGCTGCGCAGAAGTCAACCAAACTTCACCCATTAGTGTATTTTATCACAATCTAGTAGTTACATGTGGAAATTTGGTTCTAGGACATTTGATTTGAGCGCAATCCTCAAACTTAGGTCAAAAAAGCCATTTAAGCCTTTTCACAGTGAGATCTATGCGATATGGCCGAGAAATGTAATTTTGATGTTAACTCCCAAACCGCTGCGCAGAAGTCAACCAAACTTCACCCAATAGTGTATTGTATCACAATCTAGTAGTTACATTTAAAAATTTTGTTCTAGGAAATTTTGTTTGAGCGCAATCATCAAACTTAATTAAAAAAGTCATTTAAGCCTTTTCACAGTGAGATCTATGCGATATGGCCGAGAAATGTAATTTTGATGTTAACTCCCAAACCGCTGCGCAGAAGTCAACCAAACTTCACCCATTAGTGTATTTTATCACAATCTAGTAGTTACATGTGGAAATTTGGTTCTAGGACATTTGATTTGAGCGCAATCCTCAAACTTAGGTCAAAAAAGCCATTTAAGCCTTTTCACAGTGAGATCTATGCGATATGGCCGAGAAATGTAATTTTGATGTTCACTCCCAAACCGCTGCGCAGGAGTCAACCAAACTTCACCCATTAGTGTATTGTATCACAATCTAGTAGTTACATGTGGAAATTTGGTTATAGGACATTTGATTTGAGCGCAATCCTCAAACTTAGGTCAAAAAAGCCATTTAAGCCTTTTCACAGTGAGATCTATGCGATATGGCCGAGAAATGTAATTTTGATGTTAACTCCCAAACCGCTGCGCAGAAGTCAACCAAACTTCACCCAATAGTGTATTGTATCACAATCTAGTAGTTACATTTGAAAATTTTGTTCTAGGACATTTTGTTTGAACGCAATCATCAAACTTAATTAAAAAAGTCATTTAAGCCTTTTCACAGTTAGATCTATGCGATATGGCCGAGAAATGTAATTTTGATGTTAACTCCCAAACCGCTGCGCAGAAGTCAACCAAACTTCACCCAATAGTGTATTGTATCACAATCTAGTAGTTACATTTGAAAATTTTGTTCTAGGACATTTTGTTTGAACGCAATCATCAAACTTAATTAAAAAAGTCATTTAAGCCTTTTCACAGTGAGATCTATGCGATATGGCCGAGAAATGTAATTTTGATGTTAACTCCCAAACCGCTGCGCAGAAGTCAACCAAACTTCACCCATTAGTGTATTGTATCACAATCTAGTAGTTACATGTGGAAATTTGGTTCTAGGACATTTGATTTGAGCGCAATCCTCAAACTTAGGTCAAAAAAGCCATTTAAGCCTTTTCACAGTGAGATCTATGCGATATGGCCGAGAAATGTAATTTTGATGTTAACTCCCAAACCGCTGCGCAGAAGTCAACCAAACTTCACCCAATAGTGTATTGTATCACAATCTAGTAGTTACATTTGAAAATTTTGTTCTAGGAAATTTTGTTTGAGCGCAATCATCAAACTTAATTAAAAAAGTCATTTAAGCCTTTTCACAGTGAGATCTATGCGATATGGCCGAGAAATGTAATTTTGATGTTAACTCCCAAACCGCTGCGCAGAAGTCAACCAAACTTCACCCAATAGTGTATTGTATCACAATCTAGTAGTTACATTTGAAAATTTTGTTCTAGGACATTTTGTTTGAACGCAATCATCAAACTTAATTAAAAAAGTCATTTAAGCCTTTTCACAGTGAGATCTATGCGATATGGCCGAGAAATGTAATTTTGATGTTAACTCCCAAACCGCTGCGCAGAAGTCAACCAAACTTCACCCATTAGTGTATTGTATCACAATCTAGTAGTTACATGTGGAAATTTGGTTCTAGGACATTTGATTTGAGCGCAATCCTCAAACTTAGGTCAAAAAAGCCATTTAAGCCTTTTCACAGTGAGATCTATGCGATATGGCCGAGAAATGTAATTTTGATGTTAACTCCCAAACCGCTGCGCAGAAGTCAACCAAACTTCACCCAATAGTGTATTGTATCACAATCTAGTAGTTACATTTGAAAATTTTGTTCTAGGAAATTTTGTTTGAGCGCAATCATCAAACTTAATTAAAAAAGTCATTTAAGCCTTTTCACAGTGAGATCTATGCGATATGGCCGAGAAATGTAATTTTGATGTTAACTCCCAAACCGCTGCGCAGAAGTCAACCAAACTTCACCCATTAGTGTATTTTATCACAATCTAGTAGTTACATGTGGAAATTTGGTTCTAGGACATTTGATTTGAGCGCAATCCTCAAACTTAGGTCAAAAAAGCCATTTAAGCCTTTTCACAGTGAGATCTATGCGATATGGCCGAGAAATGTAATTTTGATGTTCACTCCCAAACCGCTGCGCAGGAGTCAACCAAACTTCACCCATTAGTGTATTGTATCACAATCTAGTAGTTACATGTGGAAATTTGGTTATAGGACATTTGATTTGAGCGCAATCCTCAAACTTAGGTCAAAAAAGCCATTTAAGCCTTTTCACAGTGAGATCTATGCGATATGGCCGAGAAATGTAATTTTGATGTTAACTCCCAAACCGCTGCGCAGAAGTCAACCAAACTTCACCCATTAGTGTATTTTATCACAATCTAGTAGTTACATGTGGAAATTTGGTTATAGGACATTTGATTTGAGCGCAATCCTCAAACTTAGGTCAAAAAAGCCATTTAAGCCTTTTCACAGTGAGATCTATGCGATATGGCCGAGAAATGTAATTTTGATGTTAACTCCCAAACCGCTGCGCAGAAGTCAACCAAACTTCACCCAATAGTGTATTGTATCACAATCTAGTAGTTACATTTGAAAATTTTGTTCTAGGAAATTTTGTTTGAGCGCAATCATCAAACTTAATTAAAAAAGTCATTTAAGCCTTTTCACAGTGAGATCTATGCGATATGACCGAGAAATGTAATTTTGATGTTAACTCCCAAACCGCTGCGCAGAAGTCAACCAAACTTCACCCATTAGTGTATTTTATCACAATCTAGTAGTTACATGTGGAAATTTGGTTCTAGGACATTTGATTTGAGCGCAATCCTCAAACTTAGGTCAAAAAAGCCATTTAAGCCTTTTCACAGTGAGATCTATGCGATATGGCCGAGAAATGTAATTTTGATGTTAACTCCCAAACCGCTGCGCAGAAGTCAACCAAACTTCACCCAATAGTGTATTGTATCACAATCTAGTAGTTACATTTAAAAATTTTGTTCTAGGACATTTTGTTTGAACGCAATCATCAAACTTAATTAAAAAAGTCATTTAAGCCTTTTCACAGTGAGATCTATGCGATATGGCCGAGAAATGTAATTTTGATGTTAACTCCCAAACCGCTGCGCAGAAGTCAACCAAACTTCACCCATTAGTGTATTGTATCACAATCTAGTAGTTACATGTGGAAATTTGGTTCTAGGACATTTGATTTGAGCGCAATCCTCAAACTTAGGTCAAAAAAGCCATTTAAGCCTTTTCACAGTGAGATCTATGCGATATGGCCGAGAAATGTAATTTTGATGTTAACTCCCAAACCGCTGCGCAGAAGTCAACCAAACTTCACCCAATAGTGTATTGTATCACAATCTAGTAGTTACATTTGAAAATTTTGTTCTAGGAAATTTTGTTTGAGCGCAATCATCAAACTTAATTAAAAAAGTCATTTAAGCCTTTTCACAGTGAGATCTATGCGATATGGCCGAGAAATGTAATTTTGATGTTAACTCCCAAACCGCTGCGCAGAAGTCAACCAAACTTCACCCATTAGTGTATTGTATCACAATCTAGTAGTTACATGTGGAAATTTGGTTCTAGGAAATTTGATTTGAGCGCAGTCCTCAAACTTAGGTCAAAAAAGCCATTTAAGCCTTTTCACAGTGAGATCTATGCGATATGGCCGAGAAATGTAATTTTGATGTTAACTCCCAAACCGCTGCGCAGAAGTCAACCAAACTTCACCCAATAGTGTATTGTATCACATTCTAGTAGTTACATTTTAAAATTTCGTTCTAGGACATTTGGTTTGAGCGCAATTATTAAACTTAGGTCAAAAAAGCCATTTAAGCCTTTTCACAGTGAGATCTATGCGATATGGCCGAGAAATGTAATTTTGATGTTAACTCCCAAACCGCTGCGCAGAAGTAAACCAAACTTCACCCATTAGTGTATTGTATCACTATCTAGTAGTTACATGTGGAAATTTGGTTCTAGGACATTTGATTTGAGCGCAATCCTCAAACTTAGGTCAAAAAAGCCATTTAAGCCTTTTCACAGTGAGATCTATGCGATATGGCCGAGAAATGTAATTTTGATGTTAACTCCCAAACCGCTGCGCAGAAGTCAACCAAACTTCACCCAATAGTGTATTGTATCACAATCTAGTAGTTACATTTGAAAATTTTGTTCTAGGACATTTTGTTTGAATGCATTCATCAAACTTAATTAAAAAAGTCATTTAAGCCTTTTCACAGTGAGATCTATGCGATATGGCCGAGAAATGTAATTTTGATGTTAACTCCCAAACCGCTGCGCAGAAGTCAACCAAACTTCACCCATTAGTGTATTGTATCACAATCTAGTAGTTACATGTGGAAATTTGGTTATAGGACATTTTGTTTGAACGCAATCATCAAACTTAATTAAAAAAGTCATTTAAGCCTTTTCACAGTGAGATCTATGCGATATGGCCGAGAAATGTAATTTTGATGTTAACTCCCAAACCGCTGCGCAGAAGTCAACCAAACTTCACCCAATAGTGTATTGTATCACAATCTAGTAGTTACATTTGAAAATTTTGTTTTAGGAAATTTTGTTTGAGCGCAATCATCAAACTTAATTAAAAAAGTCATTTAAGCCTTTTCACAGTGAGATATATGCGATATGGCCGAGAAATGTAATTTTGATGTTCAATCCCAAAACGCTGCGCAGAAGACAACCAAACTTCACCCATTAGTGTATTGTATCACAATCTAGTAGTTA
Organism: Corythoichthys intestinalis; assembly: GCF_030265065.1. Lineage (NCBI taxonomy): Eukaryota > Metazoa > Chordata > Actinopteri > Syngnathiformes > Syngnathidae > Corythoichthys > Corythoichthys intestinalis. Next base: position 37,782,159 of record NC_080416.1, on the reverse strand, counting down.
CATGTGGAAATTTGGTTATAGGACATTTGATTTGAGCGCAATCCTCAAACTTAGGTCAAAAAAGCCATTTAAGCCTTTTCACAGTGAGATCTATGCGATATGGCCGAGAAATGTAATTTTGATGTTAACTCCCAAACCGCTGCGCAGAAGTCAACCAAACTTCACCCAATAGTGTATTGTATCACAATCTAGTAGTTACATTTGAAAATTTTGTTCTAGGAAATTTTGTTTGAGCGCAATCATCAAACTTAATTAAAAAAGTCATTTAAGCCTTTTCACAGTGAGATCTATGCGATATGGCCGAGAAATGTAATTTTGATGTTAACTCCCAAACCGCTGCGCAGAAGTCAACCAAACTTCACCCATTAGTGTATTTTATCACAATCTAGTAGTTACATGTGGAAATTTGGTTCTAGGACATTTGATTTGAGCGCAATCCTCAAACTTAGGTCAAAAAAGCCATTTAAGCCTTTTCACAGTGAGATCTATGCGATATGGCCGAGAAATGTAATTTTGATGTTCACTCCCAAACCGCTGCGCAGAAGTCAACCAAACTTCACCCATTAGTGTATTGTATCACAATCTAGTAGTTACATGTGGAAATTTGGTTATAGGACATTTGATTTGAGCGCAATCCTCAAACTTAGGTCAAAAAAGCCATTTAAGCCTTTTCACAGTGAGATCTATGCGATATGGCCGAGAAATGTAATTTTGATGTTAACTCCCAAACCGCTGCGCAGAAGTCAACCAAACTTCACCCAATAGTGTATTGTATCAAAATCTAGTAGTTACATTTGAAAATTTTGTTCTAGGACATTTTGTTTGAACGCAATCATCAAACTTAATTAAAAAAGTCATTTAAGCCTTTTCACAGTGAGATCTATGCGATATGGCCGAGAAATGTAATTTTGATGTTAACTCCCAAACCGCTGCGCAGAAGTCAACCAAACTTCACCCAATAGTGTATTGTATCACAATCTAGTAGTTACATTTGAAAATTTTGTTCTAGGACATTTGGTTTGAGCGCAATTATTAAACTTAGGTCAAAAAAGCCATTTAAGCCTTTTCACAGTGAGATCTATGCGATATGACCGAGAAATGTAATTTTGATGTTAACTCCCAAACCGCTGCGCAGAAGTCAACCAAACTTCACCCATTAGTGTATTTTATCACAATCTAGTAGTTACATGTGGAAATTTGGTTATAGGACATTTGATTTGAGCGCAATCCTCAAACTTAGGTCAAAAAAGCCATTTAAGCCTTTTCACAGTGAGATCTATGCGATATGGCCGAGAAATGTAATTTTGATGTTAACTCCCAAACCGCTGCGCAGAAGTCAACCAAACTTCACCCAATAGTGTATTGTATCACAATCTAGTAGTTACATTTGAAAATTTTGTTCTAGGAAATTTTGTTTGAGCGCAATCATCAAACTTAATTAAAAAAGTCATTTAAGCCTTTTCACAGTGAGATCTATGCGATATGACCGAGAAATGTAATTTTGATGTTAACTCCCAAACCGCTGCGCAGAAGTCAACCAAACTTCACCCATTAGTGTATTTTATCACAATCTAGTAGTTACATGTGGAAATTTGGTTCTAGGACATTTGATTTGAGCGCAATCCTCAAACTTAGGTCAAAAAAGCCATTTAAGCCTTTTCACAGTGAGATCTATGCGATATGGCCGAGAAATGTAATTTTGATGTTAACTCCCAAACCGCTGCGCAGAAGTCAACCAAACTTCACCCAATAGTGTATTGTATCACATTCTAGTAGTTACATTTGAAAATTTCGTTCTAGGACATTTGGTTTGAGCGCAATTATTAAACTTAGGTCAAAAAAGCCATTTAAGCCTTTTCACAGTGAGATCTATGCGATATGGCCGAGAAATGTAATTTTGATGTTAACTCCCAAACCGCTGCGCTGAAGTAAACCAAACTTCACCCATTAGTGTATTGTATCACAATCTAGTAGTTACATGTGGAAATTTGGTTCTAGGACATTTGATTTTAGCGCAATCCTCAAACTTAGGTCAAAAAAGCCATTTAAGCCTTTTCACAGTGAGATCTATGCGATATGGCCGAGAAATGTAATTTTGATGTTAACTCCCAAACCGCTGCGCAGAAGTAAACCAAACTTCACCCAATAGTGTATTGTATCACAATCTAGTAGTTACATTTGAAAATTTTGTTCTAGGACATTTTGTTTGAACGCAATCATCAAACTTAATTAAAAAAGTCATTTAAGCCTTTTCACAGTGAGATCTATGCGATATGGCCGAGAAATGTAATTTTGATGTTAACTCCCAAACCGCTGCGCAGAAGTCAACCAAACTTCACCCAATAGTGTATTGTATCACAATCTAGTAGTTACATTTGAAAATTTTGTTCTAGGAAATTTTGTTTGAGCGCAATCATCAAACTTAATTAAAAAAGTCATTTAAGCCTTTTCACAGTGAGATCTATGCGATATGACCGAGAAATGTAATTTTGATGTTAACTCCCAAACCGCTGCGCAGAAGTCAACCAAACTTCACCCATTAGTGTATTTTATCACAATCTAGTAGTTACATGTGGAAATTTGGTTATAGGACATTTGATTTGAGCGCAATCCTCAAACTTAGGTCAAAAAAGCCATTTAAGCCTTTTCACAGTGAGATCTATGCGATATGGCCGAGAAATGTAATTTTGATGTTAACTCCCAAACCGCTGCGCAGAAGTCAACCAAACTTCACCCAATAGTGTATTGTATCACAATCTAGTAGTTACATTTGAAAATTTTGTTCTAGGAAATTTTGTTTGAGCGCAATCATCAAACTTAATTAAAAAAGTCATTTAAGCCTTTTCACAGTGAGATCTATGCGATATGACCGAGAAATGTAATTTTGATGTTAACTCCCAAACCGCTGCGCAGAAGTCAACCAAACTTCACCCATTAGTGTATTTTATCACAATCTAGTAGTTACATGTGGAAATTTGGTTCTAGGACATTTGATTTGAGCGCAATCCTCAAACTTAGGTCAAAAAAGCCATTTAAGCCTTTTCACAGTGAGATCTATGCGATATGGCCGAGAAATGTAATTTTGATGTTAACTCCCAAACCGCTGCGCAGAAGTCAACCAAACTTCACCCAATAGTGTATTGTATCACAATCTAGTAGTTACATTTAAAAATTTTGTTCTAGGACATTTTGTTTGAACGCAATCATCAAACTTAATTAAAAAAGTCATTTAAGCCTTTTCACAGTGAGATCTATGCGATATGGCCGAGAAATGTAATTTTGATGTTAACTCCCAAACCGCTGCGCAGAAGTCAACCAAACTTCACCCATTAGTGTATTGTATCACAATCTAGTAGTTACATGTGGAAATTTGGTTCTAGGACATTTGATTTGAGCGCAATCCTCAAACTTAGGTCAAAAAAGCCATTTAAGCCTTTTCACAGTGAGATCTATGCGATATGGCCGAGAAATGTAATTTTGATGTTAACTCCCAAACCGCTGCGCAGAAGTCAACCAAACTTCACCCAATAGTGTATTGTATCACAATCTAGTAGTTACATTTGAAAATTTTGTTCTAGGAAATTTTGTTTGAGCGCAATCATCAAACTTAATTAAAAAAGTCATTTAAGCCTTTTCACAGTGAGATCTATGCGATATGGCCGAGAAATGTAATTTTGATGTTAACTCCCAAACCGCTGCGCAGAAGTCAACCAAACTTCACCCATTAGTGTATTGTATCACAATCTAGTAGTTACATGTGGAAATTTGGTTCTAGGAAATTTGATTTGAGCGCAGTCCTCAAACTTAGGTCAAAAAAGCCATTTAAGCCTTTTCACAGTGAGATCTATGCGATATGGCCGAGAAATGTAATTTTGATGTTAACTCCCAAACCGCTGCGCAGAAGTCAACCAAACTTCACCCAATAGTGTATTGTATCACATTCTAGTAGTTACATTTTAAAATTTCGTTCTAGGACATTTGGTTTGAGCGCAATTATTAAACTTAGGTCAAAAAAGCCATTTAAGCCTTTTCACAGTGAGATCTATGCGATATGGCCGAGAAATGTAATTTTGATGTTAACTCCCAAACCGCTGCGCAGAAGTAAACCAAACTTCACCCATTAGTGTATTGTATCACTATCTAGTAGTTACATGTGGAAATTTGGTTCTAGGACATTTGATTTGAGCGCAATCCTCAAACTTAGGTCAAAAAAGCCATTTAAGCCTTTTCACAGTGAGATCTATGCGATATGGCCGAGAAATGTAATTTTGATGTTAACTCCCAAACCGCTGCGCAGAAGTCAACCAAACTTCACCCAATAGTGTATTGTATCACAATCTAGTAGTTACATTTGAAAATTTTGTTCTAGGACATTTTGTTTGAATGCATTCATCAAACTTAATTAAAAAAGTCATTTAAGCCTTTTCACAGTGAGATCTATGCGATATGGCCGAGAAATGTAATTTTGATGTTAACTCCCAAACCGCTGCGCAGAAGTCAACCAAACTTCACCCATTAGTGTATTGTATCACAATCTAGTAGTTACATGTGGAAATTTGGTTATAGGACATTTTGTTTGAACGCAATCATCAAACTTAATTAAAAAAGTCATTTAAGCCTTTTCACAGTGAGATCTATGCGATATGGCCGAGAAATGTAATTTTGATGTTAACTCCCAAACCGCTGCGCAGAAGTCAACCAAACTTCACCCAATAGTGTATTGTATCACAATCTAGTAGTTACATTTGAAAATTTTGTTTTAGGAAATTTTGTTTGAGCGCAATCATCAAACTTAATTAAAAAAGTCATTTAAGCCTTTTCACAGTGAGATATATGCGATATGGCCGAGAAATGTAATTTTGATGTTCAATCCCAAAACGCTGCGCAGAAGACAACCAAACTTCACCCATTAGTGTATTGTATCACAATCTAGTAGTTACATGTGGAAATTTGGTTATAGGACATTTGATTTGAGCGCAATCCTCAAACTTAGGTCAAAAAAGCCATTTAAGCCTTTTCACAGTGAGATCTATGCGATATGGCCGAGAAATGTAATTTTGATGTTAACTCCCAAACCGCTGCGCAGAAGTCAACCAAACTTCACCCAATAGTGTATTGTATCACAATCTAGTAGTTACATTTGAAAATTTTGTTCTAGGAAATTTTGTTTGAGCGCAATCATCAAACTTAATTAAAAAAGTCATTTAAGCCTTTTCACAGTGAGATCTATGCGATATGGCCGAGAAATGTAATTTTGATGTTAACTCCCAAACCGCTGCGCAGAAGTCAACCAAACTTCACCCATTAGTGTATTTTATCACAATCTAGTAGTTACATGTGGAAATTTGGTTCTAGGACATTTGATTTGAGCGCAATCCTCAAACTTAGGTCAAAAAAGCCATTTAAGCCTTTTCACAGTGAGATCTATGCGATATGGCCGAGAAATGTAATTTTGATGTTCACTCCCAAACCGCTGCGCAGAAGTCAACCAAACTTCACCCATTAGTGTATTGTATCACAATCTAGTAGTTACATGTGGAAATTTGGTTATAGGACATTTGATTTGAGCGCAATCCTCAAACTTAGGTCAAAAAAGCCATTTAAGCCTTTTCACAGTGAGATCTATGCGATATGGCCGAGAAATGTAATTTTGATGTTAACTCCCAAACCGCTGCGCAGAAGTCAACCAAACTTCACCCAATAGTGTATTGTATCAAAATCTAGTAGTTACATTTGAAAATTTTGTTCTAGGACATTTTGTTTGAACGCAATCATCAAACTTAATTAAAAAAGTCATTTAAGCCTTTTCACAGTGAGATCTATGCGATATGGCCGAGAAATGTAATTTTGATGTTAACTCCCAAACCGCTGCGCAGAAGTCAACCAAACTTCACCCAATAGTGTATTGTATCACAATCTAGTAGTTACATTTGAAAATTTTGTTCTAGGACATTTGGTTTGAGCGCAATTATTAAACTTAGGTCAAAAAAGCCATTTAAGCCTTTTCACAGTGAGATCTATGCGATATGACCGAGAAATGTAATTTTGATGTTAACTCCCAAACCGCTGCGCAGAAGTCAACCAAACTTCACCCATTAGTGTATTTTATCACAATCTAGTAGTTACATGTGGAAATTTGGTTATAGGACATTTGATTTGAGCGCAATCCTCAAACTTAGGTCAAAAAAGCCATTTAAGCCTTTTCACAGTGAGATCTATGCGATATGGCCGAGAAATGTAATTTTGATGTTAACTCCCAAACCGCTGCGCAGAAGTCAACCAAACTTCACCCAATAGTGTATTGTATCACAATCTAGTAGTTACATTTGAAAATTTTGTTCTAGGAAATTTTGTTTGAGCGCAATCATCAAACTTAATTAAAAAAGTCATTTAAGCCTTTTCACAGTGAGATCTATGCGATATGACCGAGAAATGTAATTTTGATGTTAACTCCCAAACCGCTGCGCAGAAGTCAACCAAACTTCACCCATTAGTGTATTTTATCACAATCTAGTAGTTACATGTGGAAATTTGGTTCTAGGACATTTGATTTGAGCGCAATCCTCAAACTTAGGTCAAAAAAGCCATTTAAGCCTTTTCACAGTGAGATCTATGCGATATGGCCGAGAAATGTAATTTTGATGTTAACTCCCAAACCGCTGCGCAGAAGTCAACCAAACTTCACCCAATAGTGTATTGTATCACATTCTAGTAGTTACATTTGAAAATTTCGTTCTAGGACATTTGGTTTGAGCGCAATTATTAAACTTAGGTCAAAAAAGCCATTTAAGCCTTTTCACAGTGAGATCTATGCGATATGGCCGAGAAATGTAATTTTGATGTTAACTCCCAAACCGCTGCGCTGAAGTAAACCAAACTTCACCCATTAGTGTATTGTATCACAATCTAGTAGTTACATGTGGAAATTTGGTTCTAGGACATTTGATTTTAGCGCAATCCTCAAACTTAGGTCAAAAAAGCCATTTAAGCCTTTTCACAGTGAGATCTATGCGATATGGCCGAGAAATGTAATTTTGATGTTAACTCCCAAACCGCTGCGCAGAAGTCAACCAAACTTCACCCAATAGTGTATTGTATCACAATCTAGTAGTTACATTTGAAAATTTTGTTCTAGGACATTTTGTTTGAATGCATTCATCAAACTTAATTAAAAAAGTCATTTAAGCCTTTTCACAGTGAGATCTATGCGATATGGCCGAGAAATGTAATTTTGATGTTAACTCCCAAACCGCTGCGCAGAAGTCAACCAAACTTCACCCATTAGTGTATTGTATCACAATCTAGTAGTTACATGTGGAAATTTGGTTATAGGACATTTGATTTGAGCGCAATCCTCAAACTTAGGTCAAAAAAGCCATTTAAGCCTTTTCACAGTGAGATCTATGCGATATGGCCGAGAAATGTAATTTTGATGTTAACTCCCAAACCGCTGCGCAGAAGTCAACTAAACTTCACCCAATAGTGTATTGTATCACATTCTAGTAGTTACATTTGAAAATTTCGTTCTAGGACATTTGGTTTGAGCGCAATCATTAAACTTAATTAAAAAAGTCATTTAAGCCTTTTCACAGTGAGATCTATGCGATATGGCCGAGAAATGTAATTTTGATGTTAACTACCAAACCGCTGCGCAGAAGTCAACCAAACTTCACCCAATAGTGTATTGTATCACAATCTAGTAGTTACATTTGAAAATTTTGTTCTAGGACATTTTGTTTGAACGCAATCATCAAACTTAATTAAAAAAGTCATTTAAGCCTTTTCACAGTGAGATCTATGCGATATGGCCGAGAAATGTAATTTTGATGTTAACTCCCAAACCGCTGCGCAGAAGTCAACCAAACTTCACCCAATAGTGTATTGTATCACAATCTAGTAGTTACATTTGAAAATTTTGTTTTAGGAAATTTTGTTTGAGCGCAATCATCAAACTTAATTAAAAAAGTCATTTAAGCCTTTTCACAGTGAGATATATGCGATATGGCCGAGAAATGTAATTTTGATGTTCAATCCCAAACCGCTGCGCAGAAGACAACCAAACTTCACCCATTAGTGTATTGTATCACAATCTAGTAGTTACATGTGGAAATTTGGTTATAGGACATTTGATTTGAGCGCAATCCTCAAACTTAGGACAAAAAAGCCATTTAAGCCTTTTCACAGTGAGATCTATGCGATATGGCCGAGAAATGTAATTTTGATGTTAACTCCCAAACCGCTGCGCAGAAGTCAACCAAACTTCACCCAATAGTGTATTGTATCACATTCTAGTAGTTACATTTGAAAATTTCGTTCTAGGACATTTGGTTTGAGCGCAATTATTAAACTTAGGTCAAAAAAGCCATTTAAGCCTTTTCACAGTGAGATCTATGCGATATGGCCGAGAAATGTAATTTTGATGTTAACTCCCAAACCGCTGCGCTGAAGTAAACCAAACTTCACCCATTAGTGTATTGTATCACAATCTAGTAGTTACATGTGGAAATTTGGTTCTAGGACATTTGATTTTAGCGCAATCCTCAAACTTAGGTCAAAAAAGCCATTTAAGCCTTTTCACAGTGAGATCTATGCGATATGGCCGAGAAATGTAATTTTGATGTTAACTCCCAAACCGCTGCGCAGAAGTCAACCAAACTTCACCCAATAGTGTATTGTATCACAATCTAGTAGTTACATTTGAAAATTTTGTTCTAGGACATTTTGTTTGAACGCAATCATCAAACTTAATTAAAAAAGTCATTTAAGCCTTTTCACAGTGAGATCTATGCGATATGGCCGAGAAATGTAATTTTGATGTTAACTCCCAAACCGCTGCGCAGAAGTCAACCAAACTTCACCCATTAGTGTATTGTATCACAATCTAGTAGTTACATGTGGAAATTTGGTTCTAGGACATTTGATTTGAGCGCAATCCTCAAACTTAGGTCAAAAAAGCCATTTAAGCCTTTTCACAGTGAGATCTATGCGATATGGCCGAGAAATGTAATTTTGATGTTAACTCCCAAACCGCTGCGCAGAAGTCAACCAAACTTCACCCAATAGTGTATTGTATCACAATCTAGTAGTTACATTTGAAAATTTTGTTCTAGGAAATTTTGTTTGAGCGCAATCATCAAACTTAATTAAAAAAGTCATTTAAGCCTTTTCACAGTGAGATCTATGCGATATGGCCGAGAAATGTAATTTTGATGTTAACTCCCAAACCGCTGCGCAGAAGTCAACCAAACTTCACCCATTAGTGTATTTTATCACAATCTAGTAGTTACATGTGGAAATTTGGTTCTAGGACATTTGATTTGAGCGCAATCCTCAAACTTAGGTCAAAAAAGCCATTTAAGCCTTTTCACAGTGAGATCTATGCGATATGGCCGAGAAATGTAATTTTGATGTTCACTCCCAAACAGCTGCGCAGAAGTCAACCAAACTTCACCCATTAGTGTATTGTATCACAATCTAGTAGTTACATGTGGAAATTTGGTTATAGGACATTTGATTTGAGCGCAATCCTCAAACTTAGGTCAAAAAAGCCATTTAAGCCTTTTCACAGTGAGATCTATGCGATATGGCCGAGAAATGTAATTTTGATGTTAACTCCCAAACCGCTGCGCAGAAGTCAACCAAACTTCACCCAATAGTGTATTGTATCACAATCTAGTAGTTACATTTAAAAATTTTGTTCTAGGACATTTTGTTTGAACGCAATCATCAAACTTAATTAAAAAAGTCATTTAAGCCTTTTCACAGTGAGATCTATGCGATATGGCCGAGAAATGTAATTTTGATGTTAACTCCCAAACCGCTGCGCAGAAGTCAACCAAACTTCACCCATTAGTGTATTGTATCACAATCTAGTAGTTACATGTGGAAATTTGGTTATAGGACATTTGATTTGAGCGCAATCCTCAAACTTAGGTCAAAAAAGCCATTTAAGCCTTTTCACAGTGAGATCTATGCGATATGGCCGAGAAATGTAATTTTGATGTTAACTCCCAAACCGCTGCGCAGAAGTCAACCAAACTTCACCCAATAGTGTATTGTATCACAATCTAGTAGTTACATTTGAAAATTTTGTTCTAGGAAATTTTTTTTCAGCGCAATCATCAAACTTAATTAAAAAAGTCATTTAAGCCTTTTCACAGTGAGATCTATGCGATATGGCCGAGAAATGTAATTTTGATGTTAACTCCCAAACCGCTGCGCAGAAGTCAACCAAACTTCACCCATTAGTGTATTTTATCACAATCTAGTAGTTACATGTGGAAATTTGGTTCTAGGACATTTGATTTGAGCGCAATCCTCAAACTTAGGTCAAAAAAGCCATTTAAGCCTTTTCACAGTGAGATCTATGCGATATGGCCGAGAAATGTAATTTTGATGTTAACTCCCAAACCACTGCGCAGAAGTCAACCAAACTTCACCCAATAGTGTATTGTATCACAATCTAGTAGTTACATTTAAAAATTTTGTTCTAGGACATTTTGTTTGAACGCAATCATCAAACTTAATTAAAAAAGTCATTTAAGCCTTTTCACAGTGAGATCTATGCGATATGGCCGAGAAATGTAATTTTGATGTTAACTCCCAAACCGCTGCGCAGAAGTCAACCAAACTTCACCCATTAGTGTATTGTATCACAATCTAGTAGTTACATGTGGAAATTTGGTTATAGGACATTTGATTTGAGCGCAATCCTCAAACTTAGGTCAAAAAAGCCATTTAAGCCTTTTCACAGTGAGATCTATGCGATATGGCCGAGAAATGTAATTTTGATGTTAACTCCCAAACCGCTGCGCAGAAGTCAACCAAACTTCACCCAATAGTGTATTGTATCACAATCTAGTAGTTACATTTGAAAATTTTGTTCTAGGAAATTTTGTTTGAGCGCAATCATCAAACTTAATTAAAAAAGTCATTTAAGCCTTTTCACAGTGAGATCTATGCGATATGGCCGAGAAATGTAATTTTGATGTTAACTCCCAAACCGCTGCGCAGAAGTCAACCAAACTTCACCCATTAGTGTATTGTATCACAATCTAGTAGTTACATGTGGAAATTTGGTTCTAGGACATTTGATTTGAGCGCAGTCCTCAAACTTAGGTCAAAAAAGCCATTTAAGCCTTTTCACAGTGAGATCTATGCGATATGGCCGAGAAATGTAATTTTGATGTTAACTCCCAAACCGCTGCGCAGAAGTCAACCAAACTTCACCCAATAGTGTATTGTATCACATTCTAGTAGTTACATTTTAAAATTTCGTTCTAGGACATTTGGTTTGAGCGCAATTATTAAACTTAGGTCAAAAAAGCCATTTAAGCCTTTTCACAGTGAGATCTATGCGATATGGCCGAGAAATATAATTTTGATGTTAACTCCCAAACCGCTGCGCAGAAGTAAACCAAACTTCACCCATTAGTGTATTGTATCACAATCTAGTAGTTACATGTGGAAATTTGGTTCTAGGACATTTGATTTGAGCGCAATCCTCAAACTTAGGTCAAAAAAGCCATTTAAGCCTTTTCACAGTGAGATCTATGCGATATGGCCGAGAAATGTAATTTTGATGTTAACTCCCAAACCGCTGCGCAGAAGTCAACCAAACTTCACCCAATAGTGTATTGTATCACAATCTAGTAGTTACATTTAAAAATTTTGTTCTAGGACATTTTGTTTGAACGCAATCATCAAACTTAATTAAAAAAGTCATTTAAGCCTTTTCACAGTGAGATCTATGCGATATGGCCGAGAAATGTAATTTTGATGTTAACTCCCAAACCGCTGCGCAGAAGTCAACCAAACTTCACCCATTAGTGTATTGTATCACAATCTAGTAGTTACATGTGGAAATTTGGTTATAGGAAATTTTGTTTGAGCGCAATCATCAAACTTAATTAAAAAAGTCATTTAAGCCTTTTCACAGTGAGATCTATGCGATATGGCCGAGAAATGTAATTTTGATGTTAACTCCCAAACCGCTGCGCAGAAGTCAACCAAACTTCACCCATTAGTGTATTTTATCACAATCTAGTAGTTACATGTGGAAATTTGGTTCTAGGACATTTGATTTGAGCGCAATCCTCAAACTTAGGTCAAAAAAGCCATTTAAGCCTTTTCACAGTGAGATCTATGCGATATGGCCGAGAAATGTAATTTTGATGTTAACTCCCAAACCGCTGCGCAGAAGTCAACCAAACTTCACCCAATAGTGTATTGTATCACAATCTAGTAGTTACATTTAAAAATTTTGTTCTAGGACATTTTGTTTGAACGCAATCATCAAACTTAATTAAAAAAGTCATTTAAGCCTTTTCACAGTGAGATCTATGCGATATGGCCGAGAAATGTAATTTTGATGTTAACTCCCAAACCGCTGCGCAGAAGTCAACCAAACTTCACCCATTAGTGTATTGTATCACAATCTAGTAGTTACATGTGGAAATTTGGTTATAGGACATTTGATTTGAGCGCAATCCTCAAACTTAGGTCAAAAAAGCCATTTAAGCCTTTTCACAGTGAGATCTATGCGATATGGCCGAGAAATGTAATTTTGATGTTAACTCCCAAACCGCTGCGCAGAAGTCAACCAAACTTCACCCAATAGTGTATTGTATCACATTCTATAGTTACATTTTAAAATTTCGTTCTAGGACATTTGGTTTGAGCGCAATTATTAAACTTAGGTCAAAAAAGCCATTTAAGCCTTTTCACAGTGAGATCTATGCGATATGGCCGAGAAATGTAATTTTGATGTTAACTCCCAAACCGCTGCGCAGAAGTAAACCAAACTTCACCCATTAGTGTATTGTATCACAATCTAGTAGTTACATGTGGAAATTTGGTTCTAGGACATTTGATTTGAGCGCAATCCTCAAACTTAGGTCAAAAAAGCCATTTAAGCCTTTTCACAGTGAGATCTATGCGATATGGCCGAGAAATGTAATTTTGATGTTAACTCCCAAACCGCTGCGCAGAAGTCAACCAAACTTCACCCAATAGTGTATTGTATCACAATCTAGTAGTTACATTTGAAAATTTTGTTCTAGGACATTTTGTTTGAATGCATTCATCAAACTTAATTAAAAAAGTCATTTAAGCCTTTTCACAGTGAGATCTATGCGATATGGCCGAGAAATGTAATTTTGATGTTAACTCCCAAACCGCTGCGCAGAAGTCAACCAAACTTCACCCATTAGTGTATTGTATCACAATCTAGTAGTTACATGTGGAAATTTGGTTATAGGACATTTGATTTGAGCGCAATCCTCAAACTTAGGTCAAAAAAGCCATTTAAGCCTTTTCACAGTGAGATCTATGCGATATGGCCGAGAAATGTAATTTTGATGTTAACTCCCAAACCGCTGTGCAGAAGTCAACTAAACTTCACCCAATAGTGTATTGTATCACATTCTAGTAGTTACATTTGAAAATTTCGTTCTAGGACATTTGGTTTGAGCGCAATCATTAAACTTAATTAAAAAAGTCATTTAAGCCTTTTCACAGTGAGATCTATGCGATATGGCCGAGAAATGTAATTTTGATGTTAACTCCCAAACCGCTGCGCAGAAGTCAACCAAACTTCACCCAATAGTGTATTGTATCACAATCTAGTAGTTACATTTGAAAATTTTGTTCTAGGAAATTTGGTTTGAGCGCAATCATCAAACTTAATTAAAAAAGTCATTTAAGCCTTTTCAAAGTGAGATCTATGCGATATGGCCGAGAAATGTAATTTTGATGTTAACTCCCAAACCGCTGCGCAGAAGTCAACCAAACTTCACCCATTAGTGTATTTTATCACAATCTAGTAGTTACATGTGGAAATTTGGTTCTAGGACATTTGATTTGAGCGCAATCCTCAAACTTAGGTCAAAAAAGCCATTTAAGCCTTTTCACAGTGAGATCTATGCGATATGGCCGAGAAATGTAATTTTGATGTTAACTCCCAAACCGCTGCGCAGAAGTCAACCAAACTTCACCCAATAGTGTATTGTATCACAATCTAGTAGTTACATTTAAAAAATTTTGTTCTAGGACATTTTGTTTGAACGCAATCATCAAACTTAATTAAAAAAGTCATTTAAGCCTTTTCACAGTGAGATCTATGCGATATGGCCGAGAAATGTAATTTTGATGTTAACTCCCAAACCGCTGCGCAGAAGTCAACCAAACTTCACCCATTAGTGTATTGTATCACAATCTAGTAGTTACATGTGGAAATTTGGTTATAGGACATTTGATTTGAGCGCAATCCTCAAACTTAGGTCAAAAAAGCCATTTAAGCCTTTTCACAGTGAGATCTATGCGATATGGCCGAGAAATGTAATTTTGATGTTAACTCCCAAACCGCTGCGCAGAAGTCAACCAAACTTCACCCAATAGTGTATTGTATCACATTCTAGTAGTTACATTTTAAAATTTCGTTCTAGGACATTTGGTTTGAGCGCAATTATTAAACTTAGGTCAAAAAAGCCATTTAAGCCTTTTCACAGTGAGATCTATGCGATATGGCCGAGAAATGTAATTTTGATGTTAACTCCCAAACCGCTGCGCAGAAGTAAACCAAACTTCACCCATTAGTGTATTGTATCACAATCTAGTAGTTACATGTGGAAATTTGGTTCTAGGACATTTGATTTGAGCGCAATCCTCAAACTTAGGTCAAAAAAGCCATTTAAGCCTTTTCACAGTGAGATCTATGCGATATGGCCGAGAAATGTAATTTTGATGTTAACTCCCAAACCGCTGCGCAGAAGTCAACCAAACTTCACCCAATAGTGTATTGTATCACAATCTAGTAGTTACATTTGAAAATTTTGTTCTATGACATTTTGTTTGAATGCATTCATCAAACTTAATTAAAAAAGTCATTTAGGCCTTTTCACAGTGAGATCTATGCGATATGGCCGAGAAATGTAATTTTGATGTTAACTCCCAAACCGCTGCGCAGAAGTCAACCAAACTTCACCCATTAGTGTATTGTATCACAATCTAGTAGTTACATGTGGAAATTTGGTTATAGGACATTTGATTTGAGCGCAATCCTCAAACTTAGGTCAAAAAAGCCATTTAAGCCTTTTCACAGTGAGATCTATGCGATATGGCCGAGAAATGTAATTTTGATGTTAACTCCCAAACCGCTGCGCAGAAGTCAACTAAACTTCACCCAATAGTGTATTGTATCACATTCTAGTAGTTACATTTGAAAATTTCGTTCTAGGACATTTGGTTTGAGCGCAATCATTAAACTTAATTAAAAAAGTCATTTAAGCCTTTTCACAGTGAGATCTATGCGATATGGCCGAGAAATGTAATTTTGATGTTAACTACCAAACCGCTGCGCAGAAGTCAACCAAACTTCACCCAATAGTGTATTGTATCACAATCTAGTAGTTACATTTGAAAATTTTGTTCTAGGACATTTTGTTTGAACGCAATCATCAAACTTAATTAAAAAAGTCATTTAAGCCTTTTCACAGTGAGATCTATGCGATATGGCCGAGAAATGTAATTTTGATGTGAACTCCCAAACCGCTGCGCAGAAGTCAACCAAACTTCACCCAATAGTGTATTGTATCACAATGTAGTAGTTACATTTGAAAATTTTGTTTTAGGAAATTTTGTTTGAGCGCAATCATCAAACTTAATTAAAAAAGTCATTTCAGCCTTTTCACAGTGAGATATATGCGATATGGCCGAGAAATGTAATTTTGATGTTCACTCCCAAACCGCTGCGCAGAAGACAACCAAACTTCACCCATTAGTGTATTGTATCACAATCTAGTAGTTACATGTGGAAATTTGGTTATAGGACATTTGATTTGAGCGCAATCCTCAAACTTAGGTCAAAAAAGCCATTTAAGCCTTTTCACAGTGAGATCTATGCGATATGGCCGAGAAATGTAATTTTGATGTTAACTCCCAAACCGCTGCGCAGAAGTCAACCAAACTTCACCCATTAGTGTATTGTATCACAATCTAGTAGTTACATTTGAAAATTTCGTTCTAGGACATTTGGTTTGAGCGCAATCTTTAAACTTAGGTCAAAAAAGCCATTTAAGCTTTTTCACAGTGAGATCTATGCGATATGGCCGAGAAATGTAATTTTGATGTTAACTCCCAAACCGCTGCGCAGAAGTCAACCAAACTTCACCCAATAGTGTATTGTATCACAATCTAGTAGTTACATTTGAAAATTTTGTTCTAGGACATTTTGTTTGAACGCAATCATCAAACTTAATTAAAAAAATCATTTAAGCCTTTTCACAGTGAGATCTATGCGATATGGCCGAGAAATGTAATTTTGATGTTAACTCCCAAACCGCTGCGCAGAAGTCAACCAAACTTCACCCAATAGTGTATTGTATCACAATCTAGTAGTTACATTTGAAAATTTTGTTCTAGGAAATTTTGTTTGACCGCAATCATCAAACTTAATTAAAAAAGTCATTTAAGCCTTTTCACAGTGAGATCTATGCGATATGGCCGAGAAATGTAATTTTGATGTTAACTCCCAAACCGCCGCGCAGAAGTCAACCAAACTTCACCCAATAGTGTATTGTATCACAATCTAGTAGTTACATTTGAAAATTTTGTTCTAGGAAATTTTGTTTGAGCGCAATCATCAAACTTAATTAAAAAAGTCATTTAAGCCTTTTCACAGTGAGATCTATGCGATATGGCCGAGAAATGTAATTTTGATGTTAACTCCCAAACCGCTGCGCAGAAGTCAACCAAACTTCACCCATTAGTGTATTTTATCACAATCTAGTAGTTACATGTGGAAATTTGGTTCTAGGACATTTGATTTGAGCGCAATCCTCAAACTTAGGTCAAAAAAGCCATTTAAGCCTTTTCACAGTGAGATCTATGCGATATGGCCGAGAAATGTAATTTTGATGGTAACTCCCAAACCGCTGCGCAGAAGTCAACCAAACTTCACCCAATAGTGTATTGTATCACAATCTAGTAGTTACATTTGAAAATTTTGTTCTAGGAAATTTTGTTTGAGCGCAATCCTCAAACTTAGGTCAAAAAAGCCATTTAAGCCTTTTCACAGTGAGATCTATGCGATATGGCCGAGAAATGTAATTTTGATGTTCACTCCCAAACCGCTGCGCAGAAGTCAACCAAACTTCACCCATTAGTGTATTGTATCACAATCTAGTAGTTACATGTGGAAATTTGGTTATAGGACATTTGATTTGAGCGCAATCCTCAAACTTAGGTCAAAAAAGCCATTTAAGCCTTTTCACAGTGAGATCTATGCGATATGGCCGAGAAATGTAATTTTGATGTTAACTCCCAAACCGCTGCGCAGAAGTCAACCAAACTTCACCCAATAGTGTATTGTATCACAATCTAGTAGTTACATTTGAAAATTTTGTTCTAGGACATTTTGTTTGAACGCAATCATCAAACTTAATTAAAAAAGTCATTTAAGCCTTTTCACAGTGAGATCTATGCGATATGGCCGAGAAATGTAATTTTGATGTTAACTCCCAAACCGCTGCGCAGAAGTCAACCAAACTTCACCCAATAGTGTATTGTATCACAATCTAGTAGTTACATTTGAAAATTTTGTTCTAGGAAATTTTGTTTGAACGCAATCATCAAACTTAATTAAAAAAGTCATTTAAGCCTTTTCACAGTGAGATCTATGCGATATGGCCGAGAAATGTAATTTTGATGTTAACTCCCAAACCGCTGCGCAGAAGTCAACCAAACTTCACCCATTAGTGTATTTTATCACAATCTAGTAGTTACATGTGGAAATTTGGTTCTAGGACATTTGATTTGAGCGCAATCCTCAAACTTAGGTCAAAAAAGCCATTTAAGCCTTTTCACAGTGAGATCTATGCGATATGGCCGAGAAATGTAATTTTGATGGTAACTCCCAAACCGCTGCGCAGAAGTCAACCAAACTTCACCCAATAGTGTATTGTATCACAATCTAGTAGTTACATTTGAAAATTTTGTTCTAGGAAATTTTGTTTGAGCGCAATCATCAAACTTAATTAAAAAAGTCATTTAAGCCTTTTCACAGTGAGATCTATGCGATATGGCCGAGAAATGTAATTTTGATGTTAACTCCCAAACCGCTGCGCAGAAGTCAACCAAACTTCACCCATTAGTGTATTTTATCACAATCTAGTAGTTACATGTGGAAATTTGGTTCTAGGACATTTGGTTTGAGCGCAATCCTCAAACTTAGGTCAAAAAAGCCATTTAAGCCTTTTCACAGTGAGATCTATGCGATATGGCCGAGAAATGTAATTTTGATGTTAACTCCCAAACCGCTGCGCAGAAGTCAACCAAACTTCACCCATTAGTGTATTGTATCACAATCTAGTAGTTACATGTGGAAATTTGGTTATAGGACATTTGATTTAAGCGCAATCCTCAAACCTAGGTCAAAAAAGCCATTTAAGCCTTTTCACAGTGAGATCTATGCGATATGGCCGAGAAATGTAATTTTGATGTTAACTCCCAAACCGCTGCGCAGAAGTCAACCAAACTTCACCCAATAGTGTATTGTATCACATTCTAGTAGTTACATTTTAAAATTTCGTTCAAGGACATTTGGTTTGAGCGCAATTATTAAACTTAGGTCAAAAAAGCCATTTAAGCCTTTTCACAGTGAGATCTATGCGATATGGCCGAGAAATGTAATTTTGATGTTAACTCCCAAACCGCTGCGCAGAAGTCAACCAAACTTCACCCAATAGTGTATTGTATCACATTCTAGTAGTTACATTTTAAAATTTCGTTCAAGGACATTTGGTTTGAGCGCAATTATTAAACTTAGGTCAAAAAAGCCATTTAAGCCTTTTCACAGTGAGATCTATGCGATATGGCCGAGAAATGTAATTTTGATGTTAACTCCCAAACCGCTGCGCAGAAGTAAACCAAACTTCACCCATTAGTGTATTGTATCACAATCTAGTAGTTACATGTAGAAATTTGGTTCTAGGACATTTGATTTGAGCGCAATCCTCAAACTTAGGTCAAAAAAGCCATTTAAGCCTTTTCACAGTGAGATCTATGCGATATGGCCGAGAAATGTAATTTTGATGTTAACTCCCAAACCGCTGCGCAGAAGTCAACCAAACTTCACCCATTAGTGTATTGTATCACAATCTAGTAGTTACATGTGGAAATTTGGTTATAGGACATTTGATTTGAGCGCAATCCTCAAACTTAGGTCAAAAAAGCCATTTAAGCCTTTTCACAGTGAGATCTATGCGATATGGCCGAGAAATGTAATTTTGATGTTAACTCCCAAACCGCTGCGCAGAAGTCAACCAAACTTCACCCAATAGTGTATTGTATCACATTCTAGTAGTTACATTTTAAAATTTCGTTCAAGGACATTTGGTTTGAGCGCAATTATTAAACTTAGGTCAAAAAAGCCATTTAAGCCTTTTCACAGTGAGATCTATGCGATATGGCCGAGAAATGTAATTTTGATGTTAACTCCCAAACCGCTGCGCAGAAGTAAACCAAACTTCACCCATTAGTGTATTGTATCACAATCTAGTAGTTACATGTGGAAATTTGGTTCTAGGACATTTGATTTGAGCGCAATCCTCAAACTTAGGTCAAAAAAGCCATTTAAGCCTTTTCACAGTGAGATCTATGCGATATGGCCGAGAAATGTAATTTTGATGTTAACTCCCAAACCGCTGCGCAGAAGTCAACCAAACTTCACCCAATAGTGTATTGTATCACATTCTAGTAGTTACATTTGAAAATTTCGTTCTAGGACATTTGGTTTGAGCGCAATTATTAAACTTAGGTCAAAAAAGCCATTTAAGCCTTTTCACAGTGAGATCTATGCGATATGGCCGAGAAATGTAATTTTGATGTTAACTCCCAAACCGCTGCGCTGAAGTAAACCAAACTTCACCCATTAGTGTATTGTATCACAATCTAGTAGTTACATGTGGAAATTTGGTTCTAGGACATTTGATTTTAGCGCAATCCTCAAACTTAGGTCAAAAAAGCCATTTAAGCCTTTTCACAGTGAGATCTATGCGATATGGCCGAGAAATGTAATTTTGATGTTAACTCCCAAACCGCTGCGCAGAAGTCAACCAAACTTCACCCAATAGTGTATTGTATCACAATCTAGTAGTTACATTTGAAAATTTTGTTCTAGGACATTTTGTTTGAACGCAATCATCAAACTTAATTAAAAAAGTCATTTAAGCCTTTTCACAGTGAGATCTATGCGATATGGCCGAGAAATGTAATTTTGATGTTAACTCCCAAACCGCTGCGCAGAAGTCAACCAAACTTCACCCATTAGTGTATTGTATCACAATCTAGTAGTTACATGTAGAAATTTGGTTCTAGGACATTTGATTTGAGCGCAATCCTCAAACTTAGGTCAAAAAAGCCATTTAAGCCTTTTCACAGTGAGATCTATGCGATATGGCCGAGAAATGTAATTTTGATGTTAACTCCCAAACCGCTGCGCAGAAGTCAACCAAACTTCACCCAATAGTGTATTGTATCACAATCTAGTAGTTACATTTGAAAATTTTGTTCTAGGAAATTTTGTTTGAGCGCAATCATCAAACTTAATTAAAAAAGTCATTTAAGCCTTTTCACAGTGAGATCTATGCGATATGGCCGAGAAATGTAATTTTGATGTTAACTCCCAAACCGCTGCGCAGAAGTCAACCAAACTTCACCCATTAGTGTATTTTATCACAATCTAGTAGTTACATGTAGAAATTTGGTTAAAGGACATTTGATTTGAGCGCAATCCTCAAACTTAGGTCAAAAAAGCCATTTAAGCCTTTTCACAGTGAGATCTATGCGATATGGCCGAGAAATGTAATTTTGATGTTCACTCCCAAACCGCTGCGCAGAAGTCAACCAAACTTCACCCATTAGTGTATTGTATCACAATCTAGTAGTTACATGTGGAAATTTGGTTATAGGACATTTGATTTGAGCGCAATCCTCAAACTTAGGTCAAAAAAGCCATTTAAGCCTTTTCACAGTGAGATCTATGCGATATGGCCGAGAAATGTAATTTTGATGTTAACTCCCAAACCGCTGCGCAGAAGTCAACCAAACTTCACCCAATAGTGTATTGTATCACAATCTAGTAGTTACATTTGAAAATTTTGTTCTAGGACATTTTGTTTGAACGCAATCATCAAACTTAATTAAAAAAGTCATTTAAGCCTTTTCACAGTGAGATCTATGCGATATGGCCGAGAAATGTAATTTTGATGTTAACTCCCAAACCGCTGCGCAGAAGTCAACCAAACTTCACCCAATAGTGTATTGTATCACAATCTAGTAGTTACATTTGAAAATTTTGTTCTAGGAAATTTTGTTTGAGCGCAATCATCAAACTTAATTAAAAAAGTCATTTAAGCCTTTTCACAGTGAGATCTATGCGATATGGCCGAGAAATGTAATTTTGATGTTAACTCCCAAACCGCTGCGCAGAAGTCAACCAAACTTCACCCATTAGTGTATTTTATCACAATCTAGTAGTTACATGTGGAAATTTGGTTCTAGGACATTTGATTTGAGCGCAATCCTCAAACTTAGGTCAAAAAAGCCATTTAAGCCTTTTCACAGTGAGATCAATGCGATATGGCCGAGAAATGTAATTTTGATGTTAACTCCCAAACCGCTGCGCAGAAGTCAACCAAACTTCACCCAATAGTGTATTGTATCACAATCTAGTAGTTACATTTAAAAATTTTGTTCTAGGACATTTTGTTTGAACGCAATCATCAAACTTAATTAAAAAAGTCATTTAAGCCTTTTCACAGTGAGATCTATGCGATATGGCCGAGAAAGGTAATTTTGATGTTAACTCCCAAACCGCTGCGCAGAAGTCAACCAAACTTCACCCATTAGTGTATTGTATCACAATCTAGTAGTTACATGTGGAAATTTGGTTATAGGACATTTGATTTGAGCGCAATCCTCAAACCTAGGTCAAAAAAGCCATTTAAGCCTTTTCACAGTGAGATCTATGCGATATGGCCGAGAAATGTAATTTTGATGTTAACTCCCAAACCGCTGCGCAGAAGTCAACCAAACTTCACCCAATAGTGTATTGTATCACAATCTAGTAGTTACATTTGAAAATTTTGTTCTAGGAAATTTTGTTTGAGCGCAATCATCAAACTTAATTAAAAAAGTCATTTAAGCCTTTTCACAGTGAGATCTATGCGATATGGCCGAGAAATGTAATTTTGATGTTAACTCCCAAACCGCTGCGCAGAAGTCAACCAAACTTCACCCATTAGTGTATTTTATCACAATCTAGTAGTTACATGTGGAAATTTGGTTCTAGGACATTTGATTTGAGCGCAATCCTCAAACTTAGGTCAAAAAAGCCATTTAAGCCTTTTCACAGTGAGATCTATGCGATATGGACGAGAAATGTAATTTTGATGTTAACTCCCAAACCGCTGCGCAGAAGTCAACCAAACTTCACCCAATAGTGTATTGTATCACATTCTAGTAGTTACATTTGAAAATTTCGTTCTAGGACATTTGGTTTGAGCGCAATCCTCAAACTTAGGTCAAAAAAGCCATTTAAGCCTTTTCACAGTGAGATCTATGCGATATGGCCGAGAAATGTAATTTTGATGTTAACTCCCAAACCGCTGCGCAGAAGTCAACCAAACTTCACCCAATAGTGTATTGTATCACAATCTAGTAGTTACATTTGAAAATTTGGTTCTAGGACATTTTGTTTGAACGCAATCATCAAACTTAATTAAAAAAGTCATTTAAGCCTTTTCACAGTGAGATCTATGCGATATGGCCGAGAAATGTAATTTTCATGTTAACTCCCAAACCGCTGCGCAGAAGTCAACCAAACTTCACCCAATAGTGTATTGTATCACAATCTAGTAGTTACATTTGAAAATTTTGTTCTAGGACATTTTGTTTGAGCGCAATCCTCAAACTTAGGTCAAAAAAGCCATTTAAGCCTTTTCACAGTGAGATCTATGCGATATGGCCGAGAAATGTAATTTTGATGTTAACTCCCAAACCGCTGCGCAGAAGTCAACCAAACTTCACCCATTAGTGTATTGTATCACAATCTAGTAGTTACATGTGGAAATTTGGTTATAGGACATTTGATTTAAGCGCAATCCTCAAACCTAGGTCAAAAAAGCCATTTAAGCCTTTTCACAGTGAGATCTATGCGATATGGCCGAGAAATGTAATTTTGATGTTAACTCCCAAACCGCTGCGCAGAAGTCAACCAAACTTCACCCAATAGTGTATTGTATCACATTCTAGTAGTTACATTTTAAAATTTCGTTCAAGGACATTTGGTTTGAGCGCAATTATTAAACTTAGGTCAAAAAAGCCATTTAAGCCTTTTCACAGTGAGATCTATGCGATATGGCCGAGAAATGTAATTTTGATGTTAACTCCCAAACCGCTGCGCAGAAGTAAACCAAACTTCACCCATTAGTGTATTGTATCACAATCTAGTAGTTACATGTGGAAATTTGGTTCTAGGACATTTGATTTGAGCGCAATCCTCAAACTTAGGTCAAAAAAGCCATTTAAGCCTTTTCACAGTGAGATCTATGCGATATGGCCGAGAAATGTAATTTTGATCTTAACTCCCAAACCGCTGCGCAGAAGTCAACCAAACTTCACCCAATAGTGTATTGTATCACATTCTAGTAGTTACATTTGAAAATTTCGTTCTAGGACATTTGGTTTGAGCGCAATTATTAAACTTAGGTCAAAAAAGCCATTTAAGCCTTTTCACAGTGAGATCTATGCGATATGGCCGAGAAATGTAATTTTGATGTTAACTCCCAAACCGCTGCGCAGAAGTAAACCAAACTTCACCCATTAGTGTATTGTATCACAATCTAGTAGTTACATGTAGAAATTTGGTTCTAGGACATTTGATTTTAGCGCAATCCTCAAACTTAGGTCAAAAAAGCCATTTAAGCCTTTTCACAGTGAGATCTATGCGATATGGCCGAGAAATGTAATTTTGATGTTAACTCCCAAACCGCTGCGCAGAAGTCAACCAAACTTCACCCATTAGTGTATTGTATCACAATCTAGTAGTTACATGTGGAAATTTGGTTATAGGACATTTGATTTGAGCGCAATCCTCAAACTTAGGTCAAAAAAGCCATTTAAGCCTTTTCACAGTGAGATCTATGCGATATGGCCGAGAAATGTAATTTTGATGTTAACTCCCAAACCGCTGCGCAGAAGTCAACCAAACTTCACCCAATAGTGTATTGTATCACATTCTAGTAGTTACATTTTAAAATTTCGTTCAAGGACATTTGGTTTGAGCGCAATTATTAAACTTAGGTCAAAAAAGCCATTTAAGCCTTTTCACAGTGAGATCTATGCGATATGGCCGAGAAATGTAATTTTGATGTTAACTCCCAAACCGCTGCGCAGAAGTAAACCAAACTTCACCCATTAGTGTATTGTATCACAATCTAGTAGTTACATGTGGAAATTTGGTTCTAGGACATTTGATTTGAGCGCAATCCTCAAACTTAGGTCAAAAAAGCCATTTAAGCCTTTTCACAGTGAGATCTATGCGATATGGCCGAGAAATGTAATTTTGATGTTAACTCCCAAACCGCTGCGCAGAAGTCAACCAAACTTCACCCAATAGTGTATTGTATCACATTCTAGTAGTTACATTTGAAAATTTCGTTCTAGGACATTTGGTTTGAGCGCAATTATTAAACTTAGGTCAAAAAAGCCATTTAAGCCTTTTCACAGTGAGATCTATGCGATATGGCCGAGAAATGTAATTTTGATGTTAACTCCCAAACCGCTGCGCTGAAGTAAACCAAACTTCACCCATTAGTGTATTGTATCACAATCTAGTAGTTACATGTGGAAATTTGGTTCTAGGACATTTGATTTTAGCGCAATCCTCAAACTTAGGTCAAAAAAGCCATTTAAGCCTTTTCACAGTGAGATCTATGCGATATGGCCGAGAAATGTAATTTTGATGTTAACTCCCAAACCGCTGCGCAGAAGTCAACCAAACTTCACCCAATAGTGTATTGTATCACAATCTAGTAGTTACATTTGAAAATTTTGTTCTAGGACATTTTGTTTGAACGCAATCATCAAACTTAATTAAAAAAGTCATTTAAGCCTTTTCACAGTGAGATCTATGCGATATGGCCGAGAAATGTAATTTTGATGTTAACTCCCAAACAGCTGCGCAGAAGTCAACCAAACTTCACCCATTAGTGTATTGTATCACAATCTAGTAGTTACATGTAGAAATTTGGTTCTAGGACATTTGATTTGAGCGCAATCCTCAAACTTAGGTCAAAAAAGCCATTTAAGCCTTTTCACAGTGAGATCTATGCGATATGGCCGAGAAATGTAATTTTGATGTTAACTCCCAAACCGCTGCGCAGAAGTCAACCAAACTTCACCCAATAGTGTATTGTATCACAATCTAGTAGTTACATTTGAAAATTTTGTTCTAGGAAATTTTGTTTGAGCGCAATCATCAAACTTAATTAAAAAAGTCATTTAAGCCTTTTCACAGTGAGATCTATGCGATATGGCCGAGAAATGTAATTTTGATGTTAACTCCCAAACCGCTGCGCAGAAGTCAACCAAACTTCACCCATTAGTGTATTTTATCACAATCTAGTAGTTACATGTAGAAATTTGGTTCTAGGACATTTGATTTGAGCGCAATCCTCAAACTTAGGTCAAAAAAGCCATTTAAGCCTTTTCACAGTGAGATCTATGCGATATGGCCGAGAAATGTAATTTTGATGTTCACTCCCAAACCGCTGCGCAGAAGTCAACCAAACTTCACCCATTAGTGTATTGTATCACAATCTAGTAGTTACATGTGGAAATTTGGTTATAGGACATTTGATTTGAGCGCAATCCTCAAACTTAGGTCAAAAAAGCCATTTAAGCCTTTTCACAGTGAGATCTATGCGATATGGCCGAGAAATGTAATTTTGATGTTAACTCCCAAACCGCTGCGCAGAAGTCAACCAAACTTCACCCAATAGTGTATTGTATCACAATCTAGTAGTTACATTTGAAAATTTTGTTCTAGGACATTTTGTTTGAACGCAATCATCAAACTTAATTAAAAAAGTCATTTAAGCCTTTTCACAGTGAGATCTATGCGATATGGCCGAGAAATGTAATTTTGATGTTAACTCCCAAACCGCTGCGCAGAAGTCAACCAAACTTCACCCAATAGTGTATTGTATCACATTCTAGTAGTTACATTTGAAAATTTCGTTCTAGGACATTTGGTTTGAGCGCAATCCTCAAACTTAGGTCAAAAAAGCCATTTAAGCCTTTTCACAGTGAGATCTATGCGATATGGCCGAGAAATGTAATTTTGATGTTAACTCCCAAACCGCTGCGCAGAAGTCAACCAAACTTCACCCAATAGTGTATTGTATCACAATCTAGTAGTTACATTTGAAAATTTGGTTCTAGGACATTTTGTTTGAACGCAATCATCAAACTTAATTAAAAAAGTCATTTAAGCCTTTTCACAGTGAGATCTATGCGATATGGCCGAGAAATGTAATTTTCATGTTAACTCCCAAACCGCTGCGCAGAAGTCAACCAAACTTCACCCAATAGTGTATTGTATCACAATCTAGTAGTTACATTTGAAAATTTTGTTCTAGGACATTTTGTTTGAGCGCAATCCTCAAACTTAGGTCAAAAAAGCCATTTAAGCCTTTTCACAGTGAGATCTATGCGATATGGCCGAGAAATGTAATTTTGATGTTAACTCCCAAACCGCTGCGCAGAAGTCAACCAAACTTCACCCATTAGTGTATTGTATCACAATCTAGTAGTTACATGTGGAAATTTGGTTATAGGACATTTGATTTAAGCGCAATCCTCAAACCTAGGTCAAAAAAGCCATTTAAGCCTTTTCACAGTGAGATCTATGCGATATGGCCGAGAAATGTAATTTTGATGTTAACTCCCAAACCGCTGCGCAGAAGTCAACCAAACTTCACCCAATAGTGTATTGTATCACATTCTAGTAGTTACATTTTAAAATTTCGTTCAAGGACATTTGGTTTGAGCGCAATTATTAAACTTAGGTCAAAAAAGCCATTTAAGCCTTTTCACAGTGAGATCTATGCGATATGGCCGAGAAATGTAATTTTGATGTTAACTCCCAAACCGCTGCGCAGAAGTAAACCAAACTTCACCCATTAGTGTATTGTATCACAATCTAGTAGTTACATGTGGAAATTTGGTTCTAGGACATTTGATTTGAGCGCAATCCTCAAACTTAGGTCAAAAAAGCCATTTAAGCCTTTTCACAGTGAGATCTATGCGATATGGCCGAGAAATGTAATTTTGATCTTAACTCCCAAACCGCTGCGCAGAAGTCAACCAAACTTCACCCAATAGTGTATTGTATCACATTCTAGTAGTTACATTTGAAAATTTCGTTCTAGGACATTTGGTTTGAGCGCAATTATTAAACTTAGGTCAAAAAAGCCATTTAAGCCTTTTCACAGTGAGATCTATGCGATATGGCCGAGAAATGTAATTTTGATGTTAACTCCCAAACCGCTGCGCAGAAGTCAACCAAACTTCACCCAATAGTGTATTGTATCACATTCTAGTAGTTACATTTTAAAATTTCGTTCAAGGACATTTGGTTTGAGCGCAATTATTAAACTTAGGTCAAAAAAGCCATTTAAGCCTTTTCACAGTGAGATCTATGCGATATGGCCGAGAAATGTAATTTTGATGTTAACTCCCAAACCGCTGCGCAGAAGTAAACCAAACTTCACCCATTAGTGTATTGTATCACAATCTAGTAGTTACATGTGGAAATTTGGTTCTAGGACATTTGATTTGAGCGCAATCCTCAAACTTAGGTCAAAAAAGCCATTTAAGCCTTTTCACAGTGAGATCTATGCGATATGGCCGAGAAATGTAATTTTGATGTTAACTCCCAAACCGCTGCGCAGAAGTCAACCAAACTTCACCCAATAGTGTATTGTATCACATTCTAGTAGTTACATTTGAAAATTTCGTTCTAGGACATTTGGTTTGAGCGCAATTATTAAACTTAGGTCAAAAAAGCCATTTAAGCCTTTTCACAGTGAGATCTATGCGATATGGCCGAGAAATGTAATTTTGATGTTAACTCCCAAACCGCTGCGCTGAAGTAAACCAAACTTCACCCATTAGTGTATTGTATCACAATCTAGTAGTTACATGTGGAAATTTGGTTCTAGGACATTTGATTTGAGCGCAATCCTCAAACTTAGGTCAAAAAAGCCATTTAAGCCTTTTCACAGTGAGATCTATGCGATATGGCCGAGAAATGTAATTTTGATGTTAACTCCCAAACCGCTGCGCAGAAGTCAACCAAACTTCACCCAATAGTGTATTGTATCACAATCTAGTAGTTACATTTGAAAATTTTGTTCTAGGACATTTTGTTTGAACGCAATCATCAAACTTAATTAAAAAAGTCATTTAAGCCTTTTCACAGTGAGATCTATGCGATATGGCCGAGAAATGTAATTTTGATGTTAACTCCCAAACAGCTGCGCAGAAGTCAACCAAACTTCACCCATTAGTGTATTGTATCACAATCTAGTAGTTACATGTAGAAATTTGGTTCTAGGACATTTGATTTGAGCGCAATCCTCAAACTTAGGTCAAAAAAGCCATTTAAGCCTTTTCACAGTGAGATCTATGCGATATGGCCGAGAAATGTAATTTTGATGTTAACTCCCAAACCGCTGCGCAGAAGTCAACCAAACTTCACCCAATAGTGTATTGTATCACAATCTAGTAGTTACATTTGAAAATTTTGTTCTAGGAAATTTTGTTTGAGCGCAATCATCAAACTTAATTAAAAAAGTCATTTAAGCCTTTTCACAGTGAGATCTATGCGATATGGCCGAGAAATGTAATTTTGATGTTAACTCCCAAACCGCTGCGCAGAAGTCAACCAAACTTCACCCATTAGTGTATTTTATCACAATCTAGTAGTTACATGTAGAAATTTGGTTCTAGGACATTTGATTTGAGCGCAATCCTCAAACTTAGGTCAAAAAAGCCATTTAAGCCTTTTCACAGTGAGATCTATGCGATATGGCCGAGAAATGTAATTTTGATGTTCACTCCCAAACCGCTGCGCAGAAGTCAACCAAACTTCACCCATTAGTGTATTGTATCACAATCTAGTAGTTACATGTGGAAATTTGGTTATAGGACATTTGATTTGAGCGCAATCCTCAAACTTAGGTCAAAAAAGCCATTTAAGCCTTTTCACAGTGAGATCTATGCGATATGGCCGAGAAATGTAATTTTGATGTTAACTCCCAAACCGCTGCGCAGAAGTCAACCAAACTTCACCCAATAGTGTATTGTATCACAATCTAGTAGTTACATTTGAAAATTTTGTTCTAGGAAATTTTGTTTGAGCGCAATCATCAAACTTAATTAAAAAAGTCATTTAAGCCTTTTCACAGTGAGATCTATGCGATATGGCCGAGAAATGTAATTTTGATGTTAACTCCCAAACCGCTGCGCAGAAGTCAACCAAACTTCACCCATTAGTGTATTTTATCACAATCTAGTAGTTACATGTGGAAATTTGGTTCTAGGACATTTGATTTGAGCGCAATCCTCAAACTTAGGTCAAAAAAGCCATTTAAGCCTTTTCACAGTGAGATCTATGCGATATGGCCGAGAAATGTAATTTTGATGTTAACTCCCAAACCGCTGCGCAGAAGTCAACCAAACTTCACCCAATAGTGTATTGTATCACAATCTAGTAGTTACATTTAAAAATTTTGTTCTAGGACATTTTGTTTGAACGCAATCATCAAACTTAATTAAAAAAGTCATTTAAGCCTTTTCACAGTGAGATCTATGCGATATGGCCGAGAAATGTAATTTTGATGTTAACTCCCAAACCGCTGCGCAGAAGTCAACCAAACTTCACCCATTAGTGTATTGCATCACAATCTAGTAGTTACATGTGGAAATTTGGTTATAGGACATTTGATTTGAGCGCAATCCTCAAACCTAGGTCAAAAAAGCCATTTAAGCCTTTTCACAGTGAGATCTATGCGATATGGCCGAGAAATGTAATTTTGATGTTAACTCCCAAACCGCTGCGCAGAAGTCAACCAAACTTCACCCAATAGTGTATTGTATCACAATCTAGTAGTTACATTTGAAAATTTTGTTCTAGGAAATTTTGTTTGAGCGCAATCATCAAACTTAATTAAAAAAGTCATTTAAGCCTTTTCACAGTGAGATCTATGCGATATGGCCGAGAAATGTAATTTTGATGTTAACTCCCAAACCGCTGCGCAGAAGTCAACCAAACTTCACCCATTAGTGTATTTTATCACAATCTAGTAGTTACATGTGGAAATTTGGTTCTAGGACATTTGATTTGAGCGCAATCCTCAAACTTAGGTCAAAAAAGCCATTTAAGCCTTTTCACAGTGAGATCTATGCGATATGGCCGAGAAATGTAATTTTGATGTTAACTCCCAAACCGCTGCGCAGAAGTCAACCAAACTTCACCCAATAGTGTATTGTATCACAATCTAGTAGTTACATTTAAAAATTTTGTTCTAGGACATTTTGTTTGAACGCAATCATATAACTTAATTAAAAAAGTCATTTAAGCCTTTTCACAGTGAGATCTATGCGATATGGCCGAGAAATGTAATTTTGATGTTAACTCCCAAACCGCTGCGCAGAAGTCAACCAAACTTCACCCATTAGTGTATTGTATCACAATCTAGTAGTTACATGTGGAAATTTGGTTATAGGACATTTGATTTGAGCGCAATCCTCAAACTTAGGTCAAAAAAGCCATTTAAGCCTTTTCACAGTGAGATCTATGCGATATGGCCGAGAAATGTAATTTTGATGTTAACTCCCAAACCGCTGCGCAGAAGTCAACCAAACTTCACCCAATAGTGTATTGTATCACAATCTAGTAGTTACATTTGAAAATTTTGTTCTAGGAAATTTTGTTTGAGCGCAATCATCAAACTTAATTAAAAAAGTCATTTAAGCCTTTTCACAGTGAGATCTATGCGATATGGCCGAGAAATGTAATTTTGATGTTAACTCCCAAACCGCTGCGCAGAAGTCAACCAAACTTCACCCATTAGTGTATTTTATCACAATCTAGTAGTTACATGTGGAAATTTGGTTCTAGGACATTTGATTTGAGCGCAATCCTCAAACTTAGGTCAAAAAAGCCATTTAAGCCTTTTCACAGTGAGATCTATGCGATATGGCCGAGAAATGTAATTTTGATGTTAACTCCCAAACCGCTGCGCAGAAGTCAACCAAACTTCACCCAATAGTGTATTGTATTACAATCTAGTAGTTACATTTAAAAATTTTGTTCTAGGACATTTTGTTTGAACGCAATCATCAAACTTAATTAAAAAAGTCATTTAAGCCTTTTCACAGTGAGATCTATGCGATATGGCCGAGAAATGTAATTTTGATGTTAACTCCCAAACCGCTGCGCAGAAGTCAACCAAACTTCACCCATTAGTGTATTGTATCACAATCTAGTAGTTACATGTGGAAATTTGGTTCTAGGACATTTGATTTGAGCGCAATCCTCAAACTTAGGTCAAAAAAGCCATTTAAGCCTTTTCACAGTGAGATCTATGCGATATGGCCGAGAAATGTAATTTTGATGTTAACTCCCAAACCGCTGCGCAGAAGTCAACCAAACTTCACCCAATAGTGTATTGTATCACAATCTAGTAGTTACATTTGAAAATTTTGTTCTAGGAAATTTTGTTTGAGCGCAATCATCAAACTTAATTAAAAAAGTCATTTAAGCCTTTTCACAGTGAGATCTATGCGATATGGCCGAGAAATGTAATTTTGATGTTAACTCCCAAACCGCTGCGCAGAAGTCAACCAAACTTCACCCATTAGTGTATTGTATCACAATCTAGTAGTTACATGTGGAAATTTGGTTCTAGGACATTTGATTTGAGCGCAGTCCTCAAACTTAGGTCAAAAAAGCCATTTAAGCCTTTTCACAGTGAGATCTATGCGATATGGCCGAGAAATGTAATTTTGATGTTAACTCCCAAACCGCTGCGCAGAAGTCAACCAAACTTCACCCAATAGTGTATTGTATCACATTCTAGTAGTTACATTTTAAAATTTCGTTCTAGGACATTTGGTTTGAGCGCAATTATTAAACTTAGGTCAAAAAAGCCATTTAAGCCTTTTCACAGTGAGATCTATGCGATATGGCCGAGAAATGTAATTTTGATGTTAACTCCCAAACCGCTAAGCAGAAGTAAACCAAACTTCACCCATTAGTGTATTGTATCACAATCTAGTAGTTACATGTGGAAATTTGGTTCTAGGACATTTGATTTGAGCGCAATCCTCAAACTTAGGTCAAAAAAGCCATTTAAGCCTTTTCACAGTGAGATCTATGCGATATGGCCGAGAAATGTAATTTTGATGTTAACTCCCAAACCGCTGCGCAGAAGTCAACCAAACTTCACCCAATAGTGTATTGTATCACAATCTAGTAGTTACATTTGAAAATTTTGTTCTAGGACATTTTGTTTGAATGCATTCATCAAACTTAATTAAAAAAGTCATTTAAGCCTTTTCACAGTGAGATCTATGCGATATGGCCGAGAAATGTAATTTTGATGTTAACTCCCAAACCGCTGCGCAGAAGTCAACCAAACTTCACCCATTAGTGTATTGTATCACAATCTAGTAGTTACATGTGGAAATTTGGTTATAGGACATTTGATTTGAGCGCAATCCTCAAACTTAGGTCAAAAAAGCCATTTAAGCCTTTTCACAGTGAGATCTATGCGATATGGCCGAGAAATGTAATTTTGATGTTAACTCCCAAACCGCTGCGCAGAAGTCAACCAAACTTCACCCAATAGTGTATTGTATCACAATCTAGTAGTTACATTTGAAAATTTTGTTTTAGGAAATTTTGTTTGAGCGCAATCATCAAACTTAATTAAAAAAGTCATTTAAGCCTTTTCACAGTGAGATATATGCGATATGGCCGAGAAATGTAATTTTGATGTTCAATCCCAAAACGCTGCGCAGAAGACAACCAAACTTCACCCATTAGTGTATTGTATCACAATCTAGTAGTTACATGTGGAAATTTGGTTATAGGACATTTGATTTGAGCGCAATCCTCAAACTTAGGTCAAAAAAGCCATTTAAGCCTTTTCACAGTGAGATCTATGCGATATGGCCGAGAAATGTAATTTTGATGTTAACTCCCAAACCGCTGCGCAGAAGTCAACCAAACTTCACCCAATAGTGTATTGTATCACATTCTAGTAGTTACATTTGAAAATTTCGTTCTAGGACATTTGGTTTGAGCGCAATTATTAAACTTAGGTCAAAAAAGCCATTTAAGCCTTTTCACAGTGAGATCTATGCGATATGGCCGAGAAATGTAATTTTGATGTTAACTCCCAAACCGCTGCGCTGAAGTAAACCAAACTTCACCCATTAGTGTATTGTATCACAATCTAGTAGTTACATGTGGAAATTTGGTTCTAGGACATTTGATTTTAGCGCAATCCTCAAACTTAGGTCAAAAAAGCCATTTAAGCCTTTTCACAGTGAGATCTATGCGATATGGCCGAGAAATGTAATTTTGATGTTAACTCCCAAACCGCTGCGCAGAAGTCAACCAAACTTCACCCAATAGTGTATTGTATCACAATCTAGTAGTTACATTTGAAAATTTTGTTCTAGGAAATTTTGTTTGAGCGCAATCATCAAACTTAATTAAAAAAGTCATTTAAGCCTTTTCACAGTGAGATCTATGCGATATGGCCGAGAAATGTAATTTTGATGTTAACTCCCAAACCGCTGCGCAGAAGTCAACCAAACTTCACCCAATAGTGTATTGTATCACAATCTAGTAGTTACATTTGAAAATTTTGTTTTAGGAAATTTTGTTTGAGCGCAATCATCAAACTTAATTAAAAAAGTCATTTAAGCCTTTTCACAGTGAGATATATGCGATATGGCCGAGAAATGTAATTTTGATGTTCAATCCCAAAACGCTGCGCAGAAGACAACCAAACTTCACCCATTAGTGTATTGTATCACAATCTAGTAGTTACATGTGGAAATTTGGTTATAGGACATTTGATTTGAGCGCAATCCTCAAACTTAGGTCAAAAAAGCCATTTAAGCCTTTTCACAGTGAGATCTATGCGATATGGCCGAGAAATGTAATTTTGATGTTAACTCCCAAACCGCTGCGCAGAAGTCAACCAAACTTCACCCAATAGTGTATTGTATCACATTCTAGTAGTTACATTTGAAAATTTCGTTCTAGGACATTTGGTTTGAGCGCAATTATTAAACTTAGGTCAAAAAAGCCATTTAAGCCTTTTCACAGTGAGATCTATGCGATATGGCCGAGAAATGTAATTTTGATGTTAACTCCCAAACCGCTGCGCTGAAGTAAACCAAACTTCACCCATTAGTGTATTGTATCACAATCTAGTAGTTACATGTGGAAATTTGGTTCTAGGACATTTGATTTTAGCGCAATCCTCAAACTTAGGTCAAAAAAGCCATTTAAGCCTTTTCACAGTGAGATCTATGCGATATGGCCGAGAAATGTAATTTTGATGTTAACTCCCAAACCGCTGCGCAGAAGTCAACCAAACTTCACCCAATAGTGTATTGTATCACAATCTAGTAGTTACATTTGAAAATTTTGTTCTAGGAAATTTTGTTTGAGCGCAATCATCAAACTTAATTAAAAAAGTCATTTAAGCCTTTTCACAGTGAGATCTATGCGATATGGCCGAGAAATGTAATTTTGATGTTAACTCCCAAACCGCTGCGCAGAAGTCAACCAAACTTCACCCATTAGTGTATTTTATCACAATCTAGTAGTTACATGTGGAAATTTGGTTCTAGGACATTTGATTTGAGCGCAATCCTCAAACTTAGGTCAAAAAAGCCATTTAAGCCTTTTCACAGTGAGATCTATGCGATATGGCCGAGAAATGTAATTTTGATGTTCACTCCCAAACCGCTGCGCAGAAGTCAACCAAACTTCACCCATTAGTGTATTGTATCACAATCTAGTAGTTACATGTGGAAATTTGGTTATAGGACATTTGATTTGAGCGCAATCCTCAAACTTAGGTCAAAAAAGCCATTTAAGCCTTTTCACAGTGAGATCTATTCGATATGGCCGAGAAATGTAATTTTGATGTTAACTCCCAAACCGCTGCGCAGAAGTCAACCAAACTTCACCCAATAGTGTATTGTATCACAATCTAGTAGTTACATTTGAAAATTTTGTTCTAGGACATTTTGTTTGAACGCAATCATCAAACTTAATTAAAAAAGTCATTTAAGCCTTTTCACAGTGAGATCTATGCGATATGGCCGAGAAATGTAATTTTGATGTTAACTCCCAAACCGCTGCGCAGAAGTCAACCAAACTTCACCCAATAGTGTATTGTATCACAATCTAGTAGTTACATTTGAAAATTTTGTTCTAGGAAATTTTGTTTGAGCGCAATCATCAAACTTAATTAAAAAAGTCATTTAAGCCTTTTCACAGTGAGATCTATGCGATATGACCGAGAAATGTAATTTTGATGTTAACTCCCAAACCGCTGCGCAGAAGTCAACCAAACTTCACCCATTAGTGTATTTTATCACAATCTAGTAGTTACATGTGGAAATTTGGTTATAGGAAATTTGATTTGAGCGCAATCCTCAAACTTAGGTCAAAAAAGCCATTTAAGCCTTTTCACAGTGAGATCTATGCGATATGGCCGAGAAATGTAATTTTGATGTTAACTCCCAAACCGCTGCGCAGAAGTCAACCAAACTTCACCCAATAGTGTATTGTATCACAATCTAGTAGTTACATTTGAAAATTTTGTTCTAGGAAATTTTGTTTGAGCGCAATCATCAAACTTAATTAAAAAAGTCATTTAAGCCTTTTCACAGTGAGATCTATGCGATATGACCGAGAAATGTAATTTTGATGTTAACTCCCAAACCGCTGCGCAGAAGTCAACCAAACTTCACCCATTAGTGTATTTTATCACAATCTAGTAGTTACATGTGGAAATTTGGTTCTAGGACATTTGATTTGAGCGCAATCCTCAAACTTAGGTCAAAAAAGCCATTTAAGCCTTTTCACAGTGAGATCTATGCGATATGGCCGAGAAATGTAATTTTGATGTTAACTCCCAAACCGCTGCGCAGAAGTCAACCAAACTTCACCCAATAGTGTATTGTATCACAATCTAGTAGTTACATTTAAAAATTTTGTTCTAGGACATTTTGTTTGAACGCAATCATCAAACTTAATTAAAAAAGTCATTTAAGCCTTTTCACAGTGAGATCTATGCGATATGGCCGAGAAATGTAATTTTGATGTTAACTCCCAAACCGCTGCGCAGAAGTCAACTAAACTTCACCCATTAGTGTATTGTATCACAATCTAGTAGTTACATGTGGAAATTTGGTTCTAGGACATTTGATTTGAGCGCAATCCTCAAACTTAGGTCAAAAAAGCCATTTAAGCCTTTTCACAGTGAGATCTATGCGATATGGCCGAGAAATGTAATTTTGATGTTAACTCCCAAACCGCTGCGCAGAAGTCAACCAAACTTCACCCAATAGTGTATTGTATCACAATCTAGTAGTTACATTTGAAAATTTTGTTCTAGGAAATTTTGTTTGAGCGCAATCATCAAACTTAATTAAAAAAGTCATTTAAGCCTTTTCACAGTGAGATCTATGCGATATGGCCGAGAAATGTAATTTTGATGTTAACTCCCAAACCGCTGCGCAGAAGTCAACCAAACTTCACCCATTAGTGTATTGTATCACAATCTAGTAGTTACATGTGGAAATTTGGTTCTAGGACATTTGATTTGAGCGCAGTCCTCAAACTTAGGTCAAAAAAGCCATTTAAGCCTTTTCACAGTGAGATCTATGCGATATGGCCGAGAAATGTAATTTTGATGTTAACTCCCAAACCGCTGCGCAGAAGTCAACCAAACTTCACCCAATAGTGTATTGTATCACATTCTAGTAGTTACATTTTAAAATTTCGTTCTAGGACATTTGGTTTGAGCGCAATTATTAAACTTAGGTCAAAAAAGCCATTTAAGCCTTTTCACAGTGAGATCTATGCGATATGGCCGAGAAATGTAATTTTGATGTTAACTCCCAAACCGCTGCGCAGAAGTCAACCAAACTTCACCCATTAGTGTATTTTATCACAATCTAGTAGTTACATGTGGAAATTTGGTTCTAGGACATTTGATTTGAGCGCAATCCTCAAACTTAGGTCAAAAAAGCCATTTAAGCCTTTTCACAGTGAGATCTATGCGATATGGCCGAGAAATGTAATTTTGATGTTAACTCCCAAACCGCTGCGCAGAAGTCAACCAAACTTCACCCAATAGTGTATTGTATCACATTCTAGTAGTTACATTTGAAAATTTCGTTCTAGGACATTTGGTTTGAGCGCAATCCTCAAACTTAGGTCAAAAAAGCCATTTAAGCCTTTTCACAGTGAGATCTATGCGATATGGCCGAGAAATGTAATTTTGATGTTAACTCCCAAACCGCTGCGCAGAAGTCAACCAAACTTCACCCATTAGTGTATTGTATCACAATCTAGTAGTTACATGTGGAAATTTGGTTCTAGGACATTTGATTTGAGCGCAATCCTCAAACTTAGGTCAAAAAAGCCATTTAAGCCTTTTCACAGTGAGATCTATGCGATATGGCCGAGAAATGTAATTTTGATGTTAACTCCCAAACCGCTGCGCAGAAGTCAACCAAACTTCACCCAATAGTGTATTGTATCACAATCTAGTAGTTACATTTGAAAATTTTGTTCTAGGACATTTTGTTTGAGCGCAATCCTCAAACTTAGGTCAAAAAAGCCATTTAAGCCTTTTCACAGTGAGATCTATGCGATATGGCCGAGAAATGTAATTTTGATGTTAACTCCCAAACCGCTGCGCAGAAGTCAACCAAACTTCACCCATTAGTGTATTGTATCACAATCTAGTAGTTACATGTGGAAATTTGGTTATAGGACATTTGATTTGAGCGCAATCCTCAAACTTAGGTCAAAAAAGCCATTTAAGCCTTTTCACAGTGAGATCTATGCGATATGGCCGAGGAATGTAATTTTGATGTTAACTCCCAAACCGCTGCGCAGAAGTCAACCAAACTTCACCCAATAGTGTATTGTATCACAATCTAGTAGTTACATTTCAAAATTTCGTTCTAGGACATTTGGTTTGAGCGCAATCCTCAAACTTAATTAAAAAAGTCATTTAAGCCTTTTCACAGTGAGATCTATGCGATATGGCCGAGAAATGTAATTTTGATGTTAACTCCCAAACCGCTGCGCAGAAGTCAACCAAACTTCACCCATTAGTGTATTGTATCACAATCTAGTAGTTACATGTGGAAATTTGGTTATAGGACATTTGATTTGAGCGCAATCCTCAAACTTAGGTCAAAAAAGCCATTTAAGCCTTTTCACAGTGAGATCTATGCGATATGGCCGAGAAATGTAATTTTGATGTTAACTCCCAAACCGCTGCGCAGAAGTCAACCAAACTTCACCCAATAGTGTATTGTATCACAATCTAGTAGTTACATTTGAAAATTTTGTTCTAGGAAATTTTGTTTGAGCGCAATCATCAAACTTAATTAAAAAAGTCATTTAAGCCTTTTCACAGTGAGATCTATGCGATATGGCCGAGAAATGTAATTTTGATGTTAACTCCCAAACCGCTGCGCAGAAGTCAACCAAACTTCACCCATTAGTGTATTTTATCACAATCTAGTAGTTACATGTGGAAATTTGGTTCTAGGACATTTGATTTGAGCGCAATCCTCAAACTTAGGTCAAAAAAGCCATTTAAGCCTTTTCACAGTGAGATCTATGCGATATGGCCGAGAAATGTAATTTTGATGTTAACTCCCAAACCGCTGCGCAGAAGTCAACCAAACTTCACCCAATAGTGTATTGTATCACATTCTAGTAGTTACATTTGAAAATTTCGTTCTAGGACATTTGGTTTGAGCGCAATCCTCAAACTTAGGTCAAAAAAGCCATTTAAGCCTTTTCACAGTGAGATCTATGCGATATGGCCGAGAAATGTAATTTTGATGTTAACTCCCAAACCGCTGCGCAGAAGTCAACCAAACTTCACCCAATAGTGTATTGTATCACAATCTAGTAGTTACATTTGAAAATTTTGTTCTAGGACATTTTGTTTGAACGCAATCATCAAACTTAATTAAAAAAGTCATTTAAGCCTTTTCACAGTGAGATCTATGCGATATGGCCGAGAAATGTAATTTTGATGTTAACTCCCAAACCGCTGCGCAGAAGTCAACCAAACTTCACCCAATAGTGTATTGTATCACAATCTAGTAGTTACATTTGAAAATTTTGTTCTAGGACATTTTGTTTGAGCGCAATCCTCAAACTTAGGTCAAAAAAGCCATTTAAGCCTTTTCACAGTGAGATCTATGCGATATGGCCGAGAAATGTAATTTTGATGTTAACTCCCAAACCGCTGCGCAGAAGTCAACCAAACTTCACCCATTAGTGTATTGTATCACAATCTAGTAGTTACATGTGGAAATTTGGTTATAGGACATTTGATTTGAGCGCAATCCTCAAACTTAGGTCAAAAAAGCCATTTAAGCCTTTTCACAGTGAGATCTATGCGATATGGCCGAGAAATGTAATTTTGATGTTAACTCCCAAACCGCTGCGCAGAAGTCAACCAAACTTCACCCATTAGTGTATTTTATCACAATCTAGTAGTTACATGTGGAAATTTGGTTCTAGGACATTTGATTTGAGCGCAATCCTCAAACTTAGGTCAAAAAAGCCATTTAAGCCTTTTCACAGTGAGATCTATGCGATATGGCCGAGAAATGTAATTTTGATGTTAACTCCCAAACCGCTGCGCAGAAGTCAACCAAACTTCACCCAATAGTGTATTGTATCACATTCTAGTAGTTACATTTGAAAATTTCGTTCTAGGACATTTGGTTTGAGCGCAATCCTCAAACTTAGGTCAAAAAAGCCATTTAAGCCTTTTCACAGTGAGATCTATGCGATATGGCCGAGAAATGTAATTTTGATGTTAACTCCCAAACCGCTGCGCAGAAGTCAACCAAACTTCACCCAATAGTGTATTGTATCACAATCTAGTAGTTACATTTGAAAATTTTGTTCTAGGACATTTTGTTTGAACGCAATCATCAAACTTAATTAAAAAAGTCATTTAAGCCTTTTCACAGTGAGATCTATGCGATATGGCCGAGAAATGTAATTTTGATGTTAACTCCCAAACCGCTGCGCAGAAGTCAACCAAACTTCACCCAATAGTGTATTGTATCACAATCTAGTAGTTACATTTGAAAATTTTGTTTTAGGACATTTTGTTTGAGCGCAATCATCAAACTTAATTAAAAAAGTCATTTAAGCCTTTTCACAGTGAGATATATGCGATATGGCCGAGAAATGTAATTTTGATGTTCACTCCCAAACCGCTGCGCAGAAGACAACCAAACTTCACCCATTAGTGTATTGTATCACAATCTAGTAGTTACATGTGGAAATTTGGTTATAGGACATTTGATTTGAGCGCAATCCTCAAACTTAGGTCAAAAAAGCCATTTAAGCCTTTTCACAGTGAGATCTATGCGATATGGCCGAGAAATGTAATTTTGATGTTAACTCCCAAACCGCTGCGCAGAAGTCAACCAAACTTCACCCATTAGTGTATTGTATCACAATCTAGTAGTTACATTTGAAAATTTCGTTCTAGGACATTTGGTTTGAGCGCAATCTTTAAACTTAGGTCAAAAAAGCCATTTAAGCCTTTTCACAGTGAGATCTATGCGATATGGCCGAGAAATGTAATTTTGATGTTAACTCCCAAACCGCTGCGCAGAAGTCAACCAAACTTCACCCATTAGTGTATTGTATCACAATCTAGTAGTTACATGTGGAAATTTGGTTATAGGACATTTGATTTGAGCGCAATCCTCAAACTTAGGTCAAAAAAGCCATTTAAGCCTTTTCACAGTGAGATCTATGCGATATGGCCGAGAAATGTAATTTTGATGTTAACTCCCAAACCGCTGCGCAGAAGTCAACCAAACTTCACCCAATAGTGTATTGTATCACATTCTAGTAGTTACATTTTAAAATTTCGTTCAAGGACATTTGGTTTGAGCGCAATTATTAAACTTAGGTCAAAAAAGCCATTTAAGCCTTTTCACAGTGAGATCTATGCGATATGGCCGAGAAATGTAATTTTGATGTTAACTCCCAAACCGCTGCGCAGAAGTAAACCAAACTTCACCCATTAGTGTATTGTATCACAATCTAGTAGTTACATGTGGAAATTTGGTTCTAGGACATTTGATTTGAGCGCAATCCTCAAACTTAGGTCAAAAAAGCCATTTAAGCCTTTTCACAGTGAGATCTATGCGATATGGCCGAGAAATGTAATTTTGATGTTAACTCCCAAACCGCTGCGCAGAAGTCAACCAAACTTCACCCAATAGTGTATTGTATCACATTCTAGTAGTTACATTTGAAAATTTCGTTCTAGGACATTTGGTTTGAGCGCAATTATTAAACTTAGGTCAAAAAAGCCATTTAAGCCTTTTCACAGTGAGATCTATGCGATATGGCCGAGAAATGTAATTTTGATGTTAACTCCCAAACCGCTGCGCAGAAGTAAACCAAACTTCACCCATTAGTGTATTGTATCACAATCTAGTAGTTACATGTGGAAATTTGGTTCTAGGACATTTGATTTTAGCGCAATCCTCAAACTTAGGTCAAAAAAGCCATTTAAGCCTTTTCACAGTGAGATCTATGCGATATGGCCGAGAAATGTAATTTTGATGTTAACTCCCAAACCGCTGCGCAGAAGTCAACCAAACTTCACCCAATAGTGTATTGTATCACAATCTAGTAGTTACATTTGAAAATTTTGTTCTAGGAAATTTTGTTTGAGCGCAATCATCAAACTTAATTAAAAAAGTCATTTAAGCCTTTTCACAGTGAGATCTATGCGATATGGCCGAGAAATGTAATTTTGATGTTAACTCCCAAACCGCTGCGCAGAAGTCAACGAAACTTCACCCATTAGTGTATTGTATCACAATCTAGTAGTTACATGTGGAAATTTGGTTCTAGGACATTTGATTTGAGCGCAGTCCTCAAACTTAGGTCAAAAAAGCCATTTAAGCCTTTTCACAGTGAGATCTATGCGATATGGCCGAGAAATGTAATTTTGATGTTAACTCCCAAACCGCTGCGCAGAAGTCAACCAAACTTCACCCAATAGTGTATTGTATCACATTCTAGTAGTTACATTTTAAAATTTCGTTCTAGGACATTTGGTTTGAGCGCAATTATTAAACTTAGGTCAAAAAAGCCATTTAAGCCTTTTCACAGTGAGATCTATGCGATATGGCCGAGAAATGTAATTTTGATGTTAACTCCCAAACCGCTGCGCAGAAGTAAACCAAACTTCACCCATTAGTGTATTGTATCACAATCTAGTAGTTACATGTGGAAATTTGGTTCTAGGACATTTGATTTGAGCGCAATCCTCAAACTTAGGTCAAAAAAGTCATTTAAGCCTTTTCACAGTGAGATCTATGCGATATGGCCGAGAAATGTAATTTTGATGTTAACTCCCAAACCGCTGCGCAGAAGTCAACCAAACTTCACCCATTAGTGTATTGTATCACAATCTAGTAGTTACATGTGGAAATTTGGTTATAGGACATTTGATTTGAGCGCAATCCTCAAACTTAGGTCAAAAAAGCCATTTAAGCCTTTTCACAGTGAGATCTATGCGATATGGCCGAGAAATGTAATTTTGATGTTAACTCCCAAACCGCTGCGCAGAAGTCAACTAAACTTCACCCAATAGTGTATTGTATCACATTCTAGTAGTTACATTTGAAAATTTCGTTCTAGGACATTTGGTTTGAGCGCAATCATTAAACTTAATTAAAAAAGTCATTTAAGCCTTTTCACAGTGAGATCTATGCGATATGGCCGAGAAATGTAATTTTGATGTTAACTACCAAACCGCTGCGCAGAAGTCAACCAAACTTCACCCAATAGTGTATTGTATCACAATCTAGTAGTTACATTTGAAAATGTTGTTCTAGGACATTTTGTTTGAACGCAATCATCAAACTTAATTAAAAAAGTAATTTAAGCCTTTTCACAGTGAGATCTATGCGATATGGCCGAGAAATGTAATTTTGATGTTAACTCCCAAACCGCTGCGCAGAAGTCAACCAAACTTCACCCAATAGTGTATTGTATCACAATCTAGTAGTTACATTTGAAAATTTTGTTTTAGGAAATTTTGTTTGAGCGCAATCATCAAACTTAATTAAAAAAGTCATTTAAGCCTTTTCACAGTGAGATATATGCGATATGGCCGAGAAATGTAATTTTGATGTTCACTCCCAAACCGCTGCGCAGAAGACAACCAAACTTCACCCATTAGTGTATTGTATCACAATCTAGTAGTTACATGTGGAAATTTGGTTATAGGACATTTGATTTGAGCGCAATCCTCAAACTTAGGTCAAAAAAGCCATTTAAGCCTTTTCACAGTGAGATCTATGCGATATGGCCGAGAAATGTAATTTTGATGTTAACTCCCAAACCGCTGCGCAGAAGTCAACCAAACTTCACCCATTAGTGTATTGTATCACAATCTAGTAGTTACATTTGAAAATTTCGTTCTAGGACATTTGGTTTGAGCGCAATCTTTAAACTTAGGTCAAAAAAGCCATTTAAGCCTTTTCACAGTGAGATCTATGCGATATGGCCGAGAAATGTAATTTTGATGTTAACTCCCAAACCGCTGCGCAGAAGTCAACCAAACTTCACCCAATAGTGTATTGTATCACAATCTAGTAGTTACATTTGAAAATTTTGTTCTAGGACATTTTGTTTGAACGCAATCATCAAACTTAATTAAAAAAGTCATTTAAGCCTTTTCACAGTGAGATCTATGCGATATGGCCGAGAAATGTAATTTTGATGTTAACTCCCAAACCGCTGCGCAGAAGTCAACCAAACTTCACCCAATAGTGTATTGTATCACATTCTAGTAGTTACATTTGAAAATTTCGTTCTAGGACATTTGGTTTGAGCGCAATTATTAAACTTAGGTCAAAAA
Source organism: Corythoichthys intestinalis (assembly GCF_030265065.1). Taxonomy (NCBI): domain Eukaryota; kingdom Metazoa; phylum Chordata; class Actinopteri; order Syngnathiformes; family Syngnathidae; genus Corythoichthys; species Corythoichthys intestinalis. The sequence goes on along the minus strand of NC_080416.1, from coordinate 37,737,826 downwards.
AGCCATTTAAGCCTTTTCACAGTGAGATCTATGCGATATGGCCGAGAAATGTAATTTTGATGTTAACTCCCAAACCGCTGCGCAGAAGTAAACCAAACTTCACCCATTAGTGTATTGTATCACAATCTAGTAGTTACATGTGGAAATTTGGTTCTAGGACATTTGATTTTAGCGCAATCCTCAAACTTAGGTCAAAAAAGCCATTTAAGCCTTTTCACAGTGAGATCTATGCGATATGGCCGAGAAATGTAATTTTGATGTTAACTCCCAAACCGCTGCGCAGAAGTCAACCAAACTTCACCCAATAGTGTATTGTATCACAATCTAGTAGTTACATTTGAAAATTTTGTTCTAGGAAATTTTGTTTGAGCGCAATCATCAAACTTAATTAAAAAAGTCATTTAAGCCTTTTCACAGTGAGATCTATGCGATATGGCCGAGAAATGTAATTTTGATGTTAACTCCCAAACCGCTGCGCAGAAGTCAACGAAACTTCACCCATTAGTGTATTGTATCACAATCTAGTAGTTACATGTGGAAATTTGGTTCTAGGACATTTGATTTGAGCGCAGTCCTCAAACTTAGGTCAAAAAAGCCATTTAAGCCTTTTCACAGTGAGATCTATGCGATATGGCCGAGAAATGTAATTTTGATGTTAACTCCCAAACCGCTGCGCAGAAGTCAACCAAACTTCACCCAATAGTGTATTGTATCACATTCTAGTAGTTACATTTTAAAATTTCGTTCTAGGACATTTGGTTTGAGCGCAATTATTAAACTTAGGTCAAAAAAGCCATTTAAGCCTTTTCACAGTGAGATCTATGCGATATGGCCGAGAAATGTAATTTTGATGTTAACTCCCAAACCGCTGCGCAGAAGTAAACCAAACTTCACCCATTAGTGTATTGTATCACAATCTAGTAGTTACATGTGGAAATTTGGTTCTAGGACATTTGATTTGAGCGCAATCCTCAAACTTAGGTCAAAAAAGTCATTTAAGCCTTTTCACAGTGAGATCTATGCGATATGGCCGAGAAATGTAATTTTGATGTTAACTCCCAAACCGCTGCGCAGAAGTCAACCAAACTTCACCCATTAGTGTATTGTATCACAATCTAGTAGTTACATGTGGAAATTTGGTTATAGGACATTTGATTTGAGCGCAATCCTCAAACTTAGGTCAAAAAAGCCATTTAAGCCTTTTCACAGTGAGATCTATGCGATATGGCCGAGAAATGTAATTTTGATGTTAACTCCCAAACCGCTGCGCAGAAGTCAACTAAACTTCACCCAATAGTGTATTGTATCACATTCTAGTAGTTACATTTGAAAATTTCGTTCTAGGACATTTGGTTTGAGCGCAATCATTAAACTTAATTAAAAAAGTCATTTAAGCCTTTTCACAGTGAGATCTATGCGATATGGCCGAGAAATGTAATTTTGATGTTAACTACCAAACCGCTGCGCAGAAGTCAACCAAACTTCACCCAATAGTGTATTGTATCACAATCTAGTAGTTACATTTGAAAATGTTGTTCTAGGACATTTTGTTTGAACGCAATCATCAAACTTAATTAAAAAAGTAATTTAAGCCTTTTCACAGTGAGATCTATGCGATATGGCCGAGAAATGTAATTTTGATGTTAACTCCCAAACCGCTGCGCAGAAGTCAACCAAACTTCACCCAATAGTGTATTGTATCACAATCTAGTAGTTACATTTGAAAATTTTGTTTTAGGAAATTTTGTTTGAGCGCAATCATCAAACTTAATTAAAAAAGTCATTTAAGCCTTTTCACAGTGAGATATATGCGATATGGCCGAGAAATGTAATTTTGATGTTCACTCCCAAACCGCTGCGCAGAAGACAACCAAACTTCACCCATTAGTGTATTGTATCACAATCTAGTAGTTACATGTGGAAATTTGGTTATAGGACATTTGATTTGAGCGCAATCCTCAAACTTAGGTCAAAAAAGCCATTTAAGCCTTTTCACAGTGAGATCTATGCGATATGGCCGAGAAATGTAATTTTGATGTTAACTCCCAAACCGCTGCGCAGAAGTCAACCAAACTTCACCCATTAGTGTATTGTATCACAATCTAGTAGTTACATTTGAAAATTTCGTTCTAGGACATTTGGTTTGAGCGCAATCTTTAAACTTAGGTCAAAAAAGCCATTTAAGCCTTTTCACAGTGAGATCTATGCGATATGGCCGAGAAATGTAATTTTGATGTTAACTCCCAAACCGCTGCGCAGAAGTCAACCAAACTTCACCCAATAGTGTATTGTATCACAATCTAGTAGTTACATTTGAAAATTTTGTTCTAGGACATTTTGTTTGAACGCAATCATCAAACTTAATTAAAAAAGTCATTTAAGCCTTTTCACAGTGAGATCTATGCGATATGGCCGAGAAATGTAATTTTGATGTTAACTCCCAAACCGCTGCGCAGAAGTCAACCAAACCACCCAATAGTGTATTGTATCACAATCTAGTAGTTACATTTGAAAATTTTGTTCTAGGAAATTTTGTTTGAGCGCAATCATCAAACTTAATTAAAAAAGTCATTTAAGCCTTTTCACAGTGAGATCTATGCGATATGGCCGAGAAATGTAATTTTGATGTTAACTCCCAAACCGCTGCGCAGAAGTCAACCAAACTTCACCCATTAGTGTATTGTATCACAATCTAGTAGTTACATGTGGAAATTTGGTTATAGGACATTTGATTTGAGCGCAATCCTCAAACTTAGGTCAAAAAAGCCATTTAAGCCTTTTCACAGTGAGATCTATGCGATATGGCCGAGAAATGTAATTTTGATGTTCACTCCCAAACCGCTGCGCAGAAGTCAACCAAACTTCACCCATTAGTGTATTGTATCACAATCTAGTAGTTACATGTGGAAATTTGGTTATAGGACATTTGATTTGAGCGCAATCCTCAAACTTAGGTCAAAAAAGCCATTTAAGCCTTTTCACAGTGAGATCTATGCGATATGGCCGAGAAATGTAATTTTGATGTTAACTCCCAAACCGCTGCGCAGAAGTCAACCAAACTTCACCCATTAGTGTATTTTATCACAATCTAGTAGTTACATGTGGAAATTTGGTTCTAGGACATTTGATTTGAGCGCAATCCTCAAACTTAGGTCAAAAAAGCCATTTAAGCCTTTTCACAGTGAGATCTATGCGATATGGCCGAGAAATGTAATTTTGATGTTAACTCCCAAACCGCTGCGCAGAAGTCAACCAAACTTCACCCAATAGTGTATTGTATCACATTCTAGTAGTTACATTTGAAAATTTCGTTCTAGGACATTTGGTTTGAGCGCAATCCTCAAACTTAGGTCAAAAAAGCCATTTAAGCCTTTTCACAGTGAGATCTATGCGATATGGCCGAGAAATGTAATTTTGATGTTAACTCCCAAACCGCTGCGCAGAAGTCAACCAAACTTCACCCAATAGTGTATTGTATCACAATCTAGTAGTTACATTTGAAAATTTTGTTCTAGGACATTTTGTTTGAACGCAATCATCAAACTTAATTAAAAAAGTCATTTAAGCCTTTTCACAGTGAGATCTATGCGATATGGCCGAGAAATGTAATTTTGATGTTAACTCCCAAACCGCTGCGCAGAAGTCAACCAAACTTCACCCAATAGTGTATTGTATCACAATCTAGTAGTTACATTTGAAAATTTTGTTCTAGGACATTTTGTTTGAGCGCAATCCTCAAACTTAGGTCAAAAAAGCCATTTAAGCCTTTTCACAGTGAGATCTATGCGATATGGCCGAGAAATGTAATTTTGATGTTAACTCCCAAACCGCTGCGCAGAAGTCAACCAAACTTCACCCATTAGTGTATTGTATCACAATCTAGTAGTTACATGTGGAAATTTGGTTATAGGACATTTGATTTGAGCGCAATCCTCAAACTTAGGTCAAAAAAGCCATTTAAGCCTTTTCACAGTGAGATCTATGCGATATGGCCGAGAAATGTAATTTTGATGTTAACTCCCAAACCGCTGCGCAGAAGTCAACCAAACTTCACCCAATAGTGTATTGTATCACATTCTAGTAGTTACATTTGAAAATTTCGTTCTAGGACATTTGGTTTGAGCGCAATTATTAAACTTAGGTCAAAAAAGCCATTTAAGCCTTTTCACAATGAGATCTATGCGATATGGCCTAGAAATGTAATTTTGATGTTAACTCCCAAACCGCTGCGCAGAAGTAAACCAAACTTCACCCATTAGTGTATTGTATCACAATCTAGTAGTTACATGTGGAAATTTGGTTCTAGGACATTTGATTTTAGCGCAATCCTCAAACTTAGGTCAAAAAAGCCATTTAAGCCTTTTCACAGTGAGATCTATGCGATATGGCCGAGAAATGTAATTTTGATGTTAACTCCCAAACCGCTGCGCAGAAGTCAACCAAACTTCACCCATTAGTGTATTGTATCACAATCTAGTAGTTACATTTGAAAATTTCGTTCTAGGACATTTTGTTTGAGCGCAATCTTTAAACTTAGGTCAAAAAAGCCATTTAAGCCTTTTCACAGTGAGATCTATGCGATATGGCCGAGAAATGTAATTTTGATGTTAACTCCCAAACCGCTGCGCAGAAGTCAACCAAACTTCACCCAATAGTGTATTGTATCACAATCTAGTAGTTACATTTGAAAATTTTGTTCTAGGAAATTTTGTTTGAGCGCAATCATCAAACTTAATTAAAAAAGTCATTTAAGCCTTTTCACAGTGAGATCTATGCGATATGGCCGAGAAATGTAATTTTGATGTTAACTCCCAAACCGCTGCGCAGAAGTCAACGAAACTTCACCCATTAGTGTATTGTATCACAATCTAGTAGTTACATGTGGAAATTTGGTTCTAGGACATTTGATTTGAGCGCAGTCCTCAAACTTAGGTCAAAAAAGCCATTTAAGCCTTTTCACAGTGAGATCTATGCGATATGGCCGAGAAATGTAATTTTGATGTTAACTCCCAAACCGCTGCGCAGAAGTCAACCAAACTTCACCCAATAGTGTATTGTATCACATTCTAGTAGTTACATTTTAAAATTTCGTTCTAGGACATTTGGTTTGAGCGCAATTATTAAACTTAGGTCAAAAAAGCCATTTAAGCCTTTTCACAGTGAGATCTATGCGATATGGCCGAGAAATGTAATTTTGATGTTAACTCCCAAACCGCTGCGCAGAAGTAAACCAAACTTCACCCATTAGTGTATTGTATCACAATCTAGTAGTTACATGTGGAAATTTGGTTCTAGGACATTTGATTTGAGCGCAATCCTCAAACTTAGGTCAAAAAAGTCATTTAAGCCTTTTCACAGTGAGATCTATGCGATATGGCCGAGAAATGTAATTTTGATGTTAACTCCCAAACCGCTGCGCAGAAGTCAACCAAACTTCACCCATTAGTGTATTGTATCACAATCTAGTAGTTACATGTGGAAATTTGGTTATAGGACATTTGATTTGAGCGCAATCCTCAAACTTAGGTCAAAAAAGCCATTTAAGCCTTTTCACAGTGAGATCTATGCGATATGGCCGAGAAATGTAATTTTGATGTTAACTCCCAAACCGCTGCGCAGAAGTCAACTAAACTTCACCCAATAGTGTATTGTATCACATTCTAGTAGTTACATTTGAAAATTTCGTTCTAGGACATTTGGTTTGAGCGCAATCATTAAACTTAATTAAAAAAGTCATTTAAGCCTTTTCACAGTGAGATCTATGCGATATGGCCGAGAAATGTAATTTTGATGTTAACTACCAAACCGCTGCGCAGAAGTCAACCAAACTTCACCCAATAGTGTATTGTATCACAATCTAGTAGTTACATTTGAAAATGTTGTTCTAGGACATTTTGTTTGAACGCAATCATCAAACTTAATTAAAAAAGTAATTTAAGCCTTTTCACAGTGAGATCTATGCGATATGGCCGAGAAATGTAATTTTGATGTTAACTCCCAAACCGCTGCGCAGAAGTCAACCAAACTTCACCCAATAGTGTATTGTATCACAATCTAGTAGTTACATTTGAAAATTTTGTTTTAGGAAATTTTGTTTGAGCGCAATCATCAAACTTAATTAAAAAAGTCATTTAAGCCTTTTCACAGTGAGATATATGCGATATGGCCGAGAAATGTAATTTTGATGTTCACTCCCAAACCGCTGCGCAGAAGACAACCAAACTTCACCCATTAGTGTATTGTATCACAATCTAGTAGTTACATGTGGAAATTTGGTTATAGGACATTTGATTTGAGCGCAATCCTCAAACTTAGGTCAAAAAAGCCATTTAAGCCTTTTCACAGTGAGATCTATGCGATATGGCCGAGAAATGTAATTTTGATGTTAACTCCCAAACCGCTGCGCAGAAGTCAACCAAACTTCACCCATTAGTGTATTGTATCACAATCTAGTAGTTACATTTGAAAATTTCGTTCTAGGACATTTGGTTTGAGCGCAATCTTTAAACTTAGGTCAAAAAAGCCATTTAAGCCTTTTCACAGTGAGATCTATGCGATATGGCCGAGAAATGTAATTTTGATGTTAACTCCCAAACCGCTGCGCAGAAGTCAACCAAACTTCACCCATTAGTGTATTGTATCACAATCTAGTAGTTACATGTGGAAATTTGGTTATAGGACATTTGATTTGAGCGCAATCCTCAAACTTAGGTCAAAAAAGCCATTTAAGCCTTTTCACAGTGAGATCTATGCGATATGGCCGAGAAATGTAATTTTGATGTTAACTCCCAAACCGCTGCGCAGAAGTCAACCAAACTTCACCCAATAGTGTATTGTATCACATTCTAGTAGTTACATTTTAAAATTTCGTTCAAGGACATTTGGTTTGAGCGCAATTATTAAACTTAGGTCAAAAAAGCCATTTAAGCCTTTTCACAGTGAGATCTATGCGATATGGCCGAGAAATGTAATTTTGATGTTAACTCCCAAACCGCTGCGCAGAAGTAAACCAAACTTCACCCATTAGTGTATTGTATCACAATCTAGTAGTTACATGTGGAAATTTGGTTCTAGGACATTTGATTTGAGCGCAATCCTCAAACTTAGGTCAAAAAAGCCATTTAAGCCTTTTCACAGTGAGATCTATGCGATATGGCCGAGAAATGTAATTTTGATGTTAACTCCCAAACCGCTGCGCAGAAGTCAACCAAACTTCACCCAATAGTGTATTGTATCACATTCTAGTAGTTACATTTGAAAATTTTGTTCTAGGACATTTGGTTTGAGCGCAATTATTAAACTTAGGTCAAAAAAGCCATTTAAGCCTTTTCACAGTGAGATCTATGCGATATGGCCGAGAAATGTAATTTTGATGTTAACTCCCAAACCGCTGCGCAGAAGTAAACCAAACTTCACCCATTAGTGTATTGTATCACAATCTAGTAGTTACATGTGGAAATTTGGTTCTAGGACATTTGATTTTAGCGCAATCCTCAAACTTAGGTCAAAAAAGCCATTTAAGCCTTTTCACAGTGAGATCTATGCGATATGGCCGAGAAATGTAATTTTGATGTTAACTCCCAAACCGCTGCGCAGAAGTCAACCAAACTTCACCCAATAGTGTATTGTATCACAATCTAGTAGTTACATTTGAAAATTTTGTTCTAGGAAATTTTGTTTGAGCGCAATCATCAAACTTAATTAAAAAAGTCATTTAAGCCTTTTCACAGTGAGATCTATGCGATATGGCCGAGAAATGTAATTTTGATGTTAACTCCCAAACCGCTGCGCAGAAATCAACGAAACTTCACCCATTAGTGTATTGTATCACAATCTAGTAGTTACATGTGGAAATTTGGTTCTAGGACATTTGATTTGAGCGCAGTCCTCAAACTTAGGTCAAAAAAGCCATTTAAGCCTTTTCACAGTGAGATCTATGCGATATGGCCGAGAAATGTAATTTTGATGTTAACTCCCAAACCGCTGCGCAGAAGTCAACCAAACTTCACCCAATAGTGTATTGTATCACATTCTAGTAGTTACATTTTAAAATTTCGTTCTAGGACATTTGGTTTGAGCGCAATTATTAAACTTAGGTCAAAAAAGCCATTTAAGCCTTTTCACAGTGAGATCTATGCGATATGGCCGAGAAATGTAATTTTGATGTTAACTCCCAAACCGCTGCGCAGAAGTAAACCAAACTTCACCCATTAGTGTATTGTATCACAATCTAGTAGTTACATGTGGAAATTTGGTTCTAGGACATTTGATTTGAGCGCAATCCTCAAACTTAGGTCAAAAAAGTCATTTAAGCCTTTTCACAGTGAGATCTATGCGATATGGCCGAGAAATGTAATTTTGATGTTAACTCCCAAACCGCTGCGCAGAAGTCAACCAAACTTCACCCATTAGTGTATTGTATCACAATCTAGTAGTTACATGTGGAAATTTGGTTATAGGACATTTGATTTGAGCGCAATCCTCAAACTTAGGTCAAAAAAGCCATTTAAGCCTTTTCACAGTGAGATCTATGCGATATGGCCGAGAAATGTAATTTTGATGTTAACTCCCAAACCGCTGCGCAGAAGTCAACTAAACTTCACCCAATAGTGTATTGTATCACATTCTAGTAGTTACATTTGAAAATTTCGTTCTAGGACATTTGGTTTGAGCGCAATCATTAAACTTAATTAAAAAAGTCATTTAAGCCTTTTCACAGTGAGATCTATGCGATATGGCCGAGAAATGTAATTTTGATGTTAACTACCAAACCGCTGCGCAGAAGTCAACCAAACTTCACCCAATAGTGTATTGTATCACAATCTAGTAGTTACATTTGAAAATGTTGTTCTAGGACATTTTGTTTGAACGCAATCATCAAACTTAATTAAAAAAGTAATTTAAGCCTTTTCACAGTGAGATCTATGCGATATGGCCGAGAAATGTAATTTTGATGTTAACTCCCAAACCGCTGCGCAGAAGTCAACCAAACTTCACCCAATAGTGTATTGTATCACAATCTAGTAGTTACATTTGAAAATTTTGTTTTAGGAAATTTTGTTTGAGCGCAATCATCAAACTTAATTAAAAAAGTCATTTAAGCCTTTTCACAGTGAGATATATGCGATATGGCCGAGAAATGTAATTTTGATGTTCACTCCCAAACCGCTGCGCAGAAGACAACCAAACTTCACCCATTAGTGTATTGTATCACAATCTAGTAGTTACATGTGGAAATTTGGTTATAGGACATTTGATTTGAGCGCAATCCTCAAACTTAGGTCAAAAAAGCCATTTAAGCCTTTTCACAGTGAGATCTATGCGATATGGCCGAGAAATGTAATTTTGATGTTAACTCCCAAACCGCTGCGCAGAAGTCAACCAAACTTCACCCATTAGTGTATTGTATCACAATCTAGTAGTTACATTTGAAAATTTCGTTCTAGGACATTTGGTTTGAGCGCAATCTTTAAACTTAGGTCAAAAAAGCCATTTAAGCCTTTTCACAGTGAGATCTATGCGATATGGCCGAGAAATGTAATTTTGATGTTAACTCCCAAACCGCTGCGCAGAAGTCAACTAAACTTCACCCAATAGTGTATTGTATCACATTCTAGTAGTTACATTTGAAAATTTCGTTCTAGGACATTTGGTTTGAGCGCAATCATTAAACTTAATTAAAAAAGTCATTTAAGCCTTTTCACAGTGAGATCTATGCGATATGGCCGAGAAATGTAATTTTGATGTTAACTACCAAACCGCTGCGCAGAAGTCAACCAAACTTCACCCAATAGTGTATTGTATCACAATCTAGTAGTTACATTTGAAAATGTTGTTCTAGGACATTTTGTTTGAACGCAATCATCAAACTTAATTAAAAAAGTAATTTAAGCCTTTTCACAGTGAGATCTATGCGATATGGCCGAGAAATGTAATTTTGATGTTAACTCCCAAACCGCTGCGCAGAAGTCAACCAAACTTCACCCAATAGTGTATTGTATCACAATCTAGTAGTTACATTTGAAAATTTTGTTTTAGGAAATTTTGTTTGAGCGCAATCATCAAACTTAATTAAAAAAGTCATTTAAGCCTTTTCACAGTGAGATATATGCGATATGGCCGAGAAATGTAATTTTGATGTTCACTCCCAAACCGCTGCGCAGAAGACAACCAAACTTCACCCATTAGTGTATTGTATCACAATCTAGTAGTTACATGTGGAAATTTGGTTATAGGACATTTGATTTGAGCGCAATCCTCAAACTTAGGTCAAAAAAGCCATTTAAGCCTTTTCACAGTGAGATCTATGCGATATGGCCGAGAAATGTAATTTTGATGTTAACTCCCAAACCGCTGCGCAGAAGTCAACCAAACTTCACCCATTAGTGTATTGTATCACAATCTAGTAGTTACATTTGAAAATTTCGTTCTAGGACATTTGGTTTGAGCGCAATCTTTAAACTTAGGTCAAAAAAGCCATTTAAGCCTTTTCACAGTGAGATCTATGCGATATGGCCGAGAAATGTAATTTTGATGTTAACTCCCAAACCGCTGCGCAGAAGTCAACCAAACTTCACCCAATAGTGTATTGTATCAATATCTAGTAGTTACATTTGAAAATTTTGTTCTAGGACATTTTGTTTGAACGCAATCATCAAACTTAATTAAAAAAGTCATTTAAGCCTTTTCACAGTGAGATCTATGCGATATGGCCGAGAAATGTAATTTTGATGTTAACTCCCAAACCGCTGCGCAGAAGTCAACCAAACCACCCAATAGTGTATTGTATCACAATCTAGTAGTTACATTTGAAAATTTTGTTCTAGGAAATTTTGTTTGAGCGCAATCATCAAACTTAATTAAAAAAGTCATTTAAGCCTTTTCACAGTGAGATCTATGCGATATGGCCGAGAAATGTAATTTTGATGTTAACTCCCAAACCGCTGCGCAGAAGTCAACCAAACTTCACCCATTAGTGTATTTTATCACAATCTAGTAGTTACATGTGGAAATTTGGTTTTAGGACATTTGATTTGAGCGCAATCCTCAAACTTAGGTCAAAAAAGCCATTTAAGCCTTTTCACAGTGTGATCTATGCGATATGGCCGAGAAATGTAATTTTGATGTTAACTCCCAAACCGCTGCGCAGAAGTCAACCAAACTTCACCCAATAGTGTATTGTATCACAATCTAGTAGTTACATTTGAAAATTTTGTTCTAGGACATTTTCTTTGAACGCAATCATCAAACTTAATTAAAAAAGTCATTTAAGCCTTTTCACAGTGAGATCTATGCGATATGGCCGAGAAATGTAATTTTGATGTTAACTCCCAAACCGCTGCGCAGAAGTCAACCAAACTTCACCCATTAGTGTATTGTATCACAATCTAGTAGTTACATGTGGAAATTTGGTTATAGGACATTTGATTTGAGCGCAATCCTCAAACTTAGGTCAAAAAAGCCATTTAAGCCTTTTCACAGTGAGATCTATGCGATATGGCCGAGAAATGTAATTTTGATGTTAACTCCCAAACCGCTGCGCAGAAGTCAACCAAACTTCACCCAATAGTGTATTGTATCACAATCTAGTAGTTACATTTGAAAATTTTGTTCTAGGACATTTGATTTGAGCGCAATCCTCAAACTTAGGTCAAAAAAGCCATTTAAGCCTTTTCACAGTGAGATCTATGCGATATGGCCGAGAAATGTAATTTTGATGTTAACTCCCAAACCGCTGCGCAGAAGTCAACCAAACTTCACCCATTAGTGTATTGTATCACAATCTAGTAGTTACATTTGAAAATTTGGTTATAGGACATTTGATTTGAGCGCAATCCTCAAACTTAGGTCAAAAAAGCCATTTAAGCCTTTTCACAGTGAGATATATGCGATATGGCCGAGAAATGTAATTTTGATGTTAACTCCCAAACCGCTGCGCAGAAGTCAACCAAACTTCACCCATTAGTGTATTGTATCACAATCTAGTAGTTACATTTGAAAATTTTGTTTTAGGAAATTTTGTTTGAGCGCAATCATCAAACTTAATTAAAAAAGCCATTTAAGCCTTTTCACAGTGAGATATATGCGATATGGCCGAGAAATGTAATTTTGATGTTAACTCCCAAACCGCTGCGCAGAAGTCAACCAAACTTCACCCAATAGTGTATTGTATCACAATCTAGTAGTTACATTTAAAAATTTTGTTCTAGGACATTTTGTTTGAACGCAATCATCAAACTTAATTAAAAAAGTCATTTAAGCCTTTTCACAGTGAGATCTATGCGATATGGCCGAGAAATGTAATTTTGATGTTAACTCCCAAACCGCTGCGCAGAAGTCAACCAAACTTCACCCAATAGTGTATTGTATCACAATCTAGTAGTTACATTTGAAAATTTTGTTCTAGGAAATTTTGTTTGAGCGCAATCATCAAACTTAATTAAAAAAGTCATTTAAGCCTTTTTACAGTGAGATCTATGCGATATGGCCGAGAAATGTAATTTTGATGTTAACTCCCAAACCGCTGCGCAGAAGTCAACCAAACTTCACCCATTAGTGTATTTTATCACAATCTAGTAGTTACATGTGGAAATTTGGTTCTAGGACATTTGATTTGAGCGCAATCCTCAAACTTAGGTCAAAAAAGCCATTTAAGCCTTTTCACAGTGAGATCTATGCGATATGGCCGAGAAATGTAATTTTGATGTTAACTCCCAAACCGCTGCGCAGAAGTCAACCAAACTTCACCCAATAGTGTATTGTATCACAATCTAGTAGTTACATTTGAAAATTTTGTTCTAGGACATTTTGTTTGAACGCAATCATCAAACTTAATTAAAAAAGTCATTTAAGCCTTTTCACAGTGAGATCTATGCGATATGGCCGAGAAATGTAATTTTGATGTTAACTCCCAAACCGCTGCGCAGAAGTCAACCAAACTTCACCCATTAGTGTATTGTATCACAATCTAGTAGTTACATGTGGAAATTTGGTTATAGGACATTTGATTTGAGCGCAATCCTCAAACTTAGGTCAAAAAAGCCATTTAAGCCTTTTCACAGTGAGATCTATGCGATATGGCCGAGAAATGTAATTTTGATGTTAACTCCCAATCCGCTGCGCAGAAGTCAACCAAACTTCACCCAATAGTGTATTGTATCACAATCTAGTAGTTACATTTGAAAATTTTGTTCTAGGAAATTTTGTTTGAGCGCAATCATCAAACTTAATTAAAAAAGTCATTTAAGCCTTTTCACAGTGAGATCTATGCGATATGGCCGAGAAATGTAATTTTGATGTTAACTCCCAAACCGCTGCGCAGAAGTCAACCAAACTTCACCCATTAGTGTATTTTATCACAATCTAGTAGTTACATGTGGAAATTTGGTTCTAGGACATTTGATTTGAGCGCAATCCTCAAACTTAGGTCAAAAAAGCCATTTAAGCCTTTTCACAGTGAGATCTATGCGATATGGCCGAGAAATGTAATTTTGATGTTCACTCCCAAACCGCTGCGCAGAAGTCAACCAAACTTCACCCATTAGTGTATTGTATCACAATCTAGTAGTTACATGTGGAAATTTGGTTATAGGACATTTGATTTGAGCGCAATCCTCAAACTTAGGTCAAAAAAGCCATTTAAGCCTTTTCACAGTGAGATCTATGCGATATGGCCGAGAAATGTAATTTTGATGTTAACTCCCAAACCGCTGCGCAGAAGTCAACCAAACTTCACCCATTAGTGTATTGTATCACAATCTAGTAGTTACATTTGAAAATTTCGTTCTAGGACATTTGGTTTGAGCGCAATCTTTAAACTTAGGTCAAAAAAGCCATTTAAGCCTTTTCACAGTGAGATCTATGCGATATGGCCGAGAAATGTAATTTTGATGTTAACTCCCAAACCGCTGCGCAGAAGTCAACCAAACTTCACCCAATAGTGTATTGTATCACAATCTAGTAGTTACATTTGAAAATTTTGTTCTAGGACATTTTGTTTGAACGCAATCATCAAACTTAATTAAAAAAGTCATTTAAGCCTTTTCACAGTGAGATCTATGCGATATGGCCGAGAAATGTAATTTTGATGTTAACTCCCAAACCGCTGCGCAGAAGTCAACCAAACTTCACCCAATAGTGTATTGTATCACAATCTAGTAGTTACATTTGAAAATTTTGTTCTAGGAAATTTTGTTTGAGCGCAATCATCAAACTTAATTAAAAAAGTCATTTAAGCCTTTTCACAGTGAGATCTATGCGATATGGCCGAGAAATGTAATTTTGATGTTAACTCCCAAACCGCTGCGCAGAAGTCAACCAAACTTCACCCATTAGTGTATTTTATCACAATCTAGTAGTTACATGTGGAAATTTGGTTCTAGGACATTTGATTTGAGCGCAATCCTCAAACTTAGGTCAAAAAAGCCATTTAAGCCTTTTCACAGTGAGATCTATGCGATATGGCCGAGAAATATAATTTTGATGTTAACTCCCAAACCGCTGCGCAGAAGTCAACCAAACTTCACCCAATAGTGTATTGTATCACAATCTAGTAGTTACATTTAAAATTTTTGTTCTAGGACATTTTGTTTGAACGCAATCATCAAACTTAATTAAAAAAGTCATTTAAGCCTTTTCACAGTGAGATCTATGCGATATGGCCGAGAAATGTAATTTTGATGTTAACTCCCAAACCGCTGCGCAGAAGTCAACCAAACTTCACCCATTAGTGTATTGTATCACAATCTAGTAGTTACATGTGGAAATTTGGTTATAGGACATTTGATTTGAGCGCAATCCTCAAACTTAGGTCAAAAAAGCCATTTAAGCCTTTTCACAGTGAGATCTATGCGATATGGCCGAGAAATGTAATTTTGATGTTAACTCCCAAACCGCTGCGCAGAAGTCAACCAAACTTCACCCAATAGTGTATTGTATCACAATCTAGTAGTTACATTTGAAAATTTTGTTCTAGGAAATTTTGTTTGAGCGCAATCATCAAACTTAATTAAAAAAGTCATTTAAGCCTTTTCACAGTGAGATCTATGCGATATGGCCGAGAAATGTAATTTTGATGTTAACTCCCAAACCGCTGCGCAGAAGTCAACCAAACTTCACCCATTAGTGTATTTTATCACAATCTAGTAGTTACATGTGGAAATTTGGTTCTAGGACATTTGATTTGAGCGCAATCCTCAAACTTAGGTCAAAAAAGCCATTTAAGCCTTTTCACAGTGAGATCTATGCGATATGGCCGAGAAATGTAATTTTGATGTTAACTCCCAAACCGCTGCGCAGAAGTCAACCAAACTTCACCCAATAGTGTATTGTATCACATTCTAGTAGTTACATTTGAAAATTTCGTTCTAGGACATTTGGTTTGAGCGCAATCCTCAAACTTAGGTCAAAAAAGCCATTTAAGCCTTTTCACAGTGAGATCTATGCGATATGGCCGAGAAATGTAATTTTGATGTTAACTCCCAAACCGCTGCGCAGAAGTCAACCAAACTTCACCCAATAGTGTATTGTATCACAATCTAGTAGTTACATTTGAAAATTTTGTTCTAGGACATTTTGTTTGAACGCAATCATCAAACTTAATTAAAAAAGTCATTTAAGCCTTTTCACAGTGAGATCTATGCGATTTGGCCGAGAAATGTAATTTTGATGTTAACTCCCAAACCGCTGCGCAGAAGTCAACCAAACTTCACCCAATAGTGTATTGTATCACAATCTAGTAGTTACATTTGAAAATTTTGTTCTAGGACATTTTGTTTGAGCGCAATCCTCAAACTTAGGTCAAAAAAGCCATTTAAGCCTTTTCACAGTGAGATCTATGCGATATGGCCGAGAAATGTAATTTTGATGTTAACTCCCAAACCGCTGCGCAGAAGTCAACCAAACTTCACCCAATAGTGTATTGTATCACATTCTAGTAGTTACATTTGAAAATTTCGTTCTAGGACATTTGGTTTGAGCGCAATTATTAAACTTAGGTCAAAAAAGCCATTTAAGCCTTTTCACAGTGAGATCTATGCGATATGGCCGAGAAATGTAATTTTGATGTTAACTCCCAAACCGCTGCGCAGAAGTAAACCAAACTTCACCCATTAGTGTATTGTATCACAATCTAGTAGTTACATGTGGAAATTTGGTTCTAGGACATTTGATTTTAGCGCAATCCTCAAACTTAGGTCAAAAAAGCCATTTAAGCCTTTTCACAGTGAGATCTATGCGATATGGCCGAGAAATGTAATTTTGATGTTAACTCCCAAACCGCTGCGCAGAAGTCAACCAAACTTCACCCAATAGTGTATTGTATCACAATCTAGTAGTTACATTTGAAAATTTTGTTCTAGGAAATTTTGTTTGAGCGCAATCATCAAACTTAATTAAAAAAGTCATTTAAGCCTTTTCACAGTGAGATCTATGCGATATGGCCGAGAAATGTAATTTTGATGTTAACTCCCAAACCGCTGCGCAGAAGTCAACGAAACTTCACCCATTAGTGTATTGTATCACAATCTAGTAGTTACATGTGGAAATTTGGTTCTAGGACATTTGATTTGAGCGCAGTCCTCAAACTTAGGTCAAAAAAGCCATTTAAGCCTTTTCACAGTGAGATCTATGCGATATGGCCGAGAAATGTAATTTTGATGTTAACTCCCAAACCGCTGCGCAGAAGTCAACCAAACTTCACCCAATAGTGTATTGTATCACATTCTAGTAGTTACATTTTAAAATTTCGTTCTAGGACATTTGGTTTGAGCGCAATTATTAAACTTAGGTCAAAAAAGCCATTTAAGCCTTTTCACAGTGAGATCTATGCGATATGGCCGAGAAATGTAATTTTGATGTTAACTCCCAAACCGCTGCGCAGAAGTAAACCAAACTTCACCCATTAGTGTATTGTATCACAATCTAGTAGTTACATGTGGAAATTTGGTTCTAGGACATTTGATTTGAGCGCAATCCTCAAACTTAGGTCAAAAAAGTCATTTAAGCCTTTTCACAGTGAGATCTATGCGATATGGCCGAGAAATGTAATTTTGATGTTAACTCCCAAACCGCTGCGCAGAAGTCAACCAAACTTCACCCATTAGTGTATTGTATCACAATCTAGTAGTTACATGTGGAAATTTGGTTATAGGACATTTGATTTGAGCGCAATCCTCAAACTTAGGTCAAAAAAGCCATTTAAGCCTTTTCACAGTGAGATCTATGCGATATGGCCGAGAAATGTAATTTTGATGTTAACTCCCAAACCGCTGCGCAGAAGTCAACTAAACTTCACCCAATAGTGTATTGTATCACATTCTAGTAGTTACATTTGAAAATTTCGTTCTAGGACATTTGGTTTGAGCGCAATCATTAAACTTAATTAAAAAAGTCATTTAAGCCTTTTCACAGTGAGATCTATGCGATATGGCCGAGAAATGTAATTTTGATGTTAACTACCAAACCGCTGCGCAGAAGTCAACCAAACTTCACCCAATAGTGTATTGTATCACAATCTAGTAGTTACATTTGAAAATGTTGTTCTAGGACATTTTGTTTGAACGCAATCATCAAACTTAATTAAAAAAGTAATTTAAGCCTTTTCACAGTGAGATCTATGCGATATGGCCGAGAAATGTAATTTTGATGTTAACTCCCAAACCGCTGCGCAGAAGTCAACCAAACTTCACCCAATAGTGTATTGTATCACAATCTAGTAGTTACATTTGAAAATTTTGTTTTAGGAAATTTTGTTTGAGCGCAATCATCAAACTTAATTAAAAAAGTCATTTAAGCCTTTTCACAGTGAGATATATGCGATATGGCCGAGAAATGTAATTTTGATGTTCACTCCCAAACCGCTGCGCAGAAGACAACCAAACTTCACCCATTAGTGTATTGTATCACAATCTAGTAGTTACATGTGGAAATTTGGTTATAGGACATTTGATTTGAGCGCAATCCTCAAACTTAGGTCAAAAAAGCCATTTAAGCCTTTTCACAGTGAGATCTATGCGATATGGCCGAGAAATGTAATTTTGATGTTAACTCCCAAACCGCTGCGCAGAAGTCAACCAAACTTCACCCAATAGTGTATTGTATCACATTCTAGTAGTTACATTTGAAAATTTCGTTCTAGGACATTTGGTTTGAGCGCAATTATTAAACTTAGGTCAAAAAAGCCATTTAAGCCTTTTCACAGTGAGATCTATGCGATATGGCCGAGAAATGTAATTTTGATGTTAACTCCCAAACCGCTGCGCAGAAGTAAACCAAACTTCACCCATTAGTGTATTGTATCACAATCTAGTAGTTACATGTGGAAATTTGGTTCTAGGACATTTGATTTTAGCGCAATCCTCAAACTTAGGTCAAAAAAGCCATTTAAGCCTTTTCACAGTGAGATCTATGCGATATGGCCGAGAAATGTAATTTTGATGTTAACTCCCAAACCGCTGCGCAGAAGTCAACCAAACTTCACCCAATAGTGTATTGTATCACAATCTAGTAGTTACATTTGAAAATTTTGTTCTAGGAAATTTTGTTTGAGCGCAATCATCAAACTTAATTAAAAAAGTCATTTAAGCCTTTTCACAGTGAGATCTATGCGATATGGCCGAGAAATGTAATTTTGATGTTAACTCCCAAACCGCTGCGCAGAAGTCAACGAAACTTCACCCATTAGTGTATTGTATCACAATCTAGTAGTTACATGTGGAAATTTGGTTCTAGGACATTTGATTTGAGCGCAGTCCTCAAACTTAGGTCAAAAAAGCCATTTAAGCCTTTTCACAGTGAGATCTATGCGATATGGCCGAGAAATGTAATTTTGATGTTAACTCCCAAACCGCTGCGCAGAAGTCAACCAAACTTCACCCAATAGTGTATTGTATCACATTCTAGTAGTTACATTTTAAAATTTCGTTCTAGGATATTTGGTTTGAGCGCAATTATTAAACTTAGGTCAAAAAAGCCATTTAAGCCTTTTCACAGTGAGATCTATGCGATATGGCCGAGAAATGTAATTTTGATGTTAACTCCCAAACCGCTGCGCAGAAGTAAACCAAACTTCACCCATTAGTGTATTGTATCACAATCTAGTAGTTACATGTGGAAATTTGGTTCTAGGACATTTGATTTGAGCGCAATCCTCAAACTTAGGTCAAAAAAGTCATTTAAGCCTTTTCACAGTGAGATCTATGCGATATGGCCGAGAAATGTAATTTTGATGTTAACTCCCAAACCGCTGCGCAGAAGTCAACCAAACTTCACCCATTAGTGTATTGTATCACAATCTAGTAGTTACATGTGGAAATTTGGTTATAGGACATTTGATTTGAGCGCAATCCTCAAACTTAGGTCAAAAAAGCCATTTAAGCCTTTTCACAGTGAGATCTATGCGATATGGCCGAGAAATGTAATTTTGATGTTAACTCCCAAACCGCTGCGCAGAAGTCAACTAAACTTCACCCAATAGTGTATTGTATCACATTCTAGTAGTTACATTTGAAAATTTCGTTCTAGGACATTTGGTTTGAGCGCAATCATTAAACTTAATTAAAAAAGTCATTTAAGCCTTTTCACAGTGAGATCTATGCGATATGGCCGAGAAATGTAATTTTGATGTTAACTACCAAACCGCTGCGCAGAAGTCAACCAAACTTCACCCAATAGTGTATTGTATCACAATCTAGTAGTTACATTTGAAAATGTTGTTCTAGGACATTTTGTTTGAACGCAATCATCAAACTTAATTAAAAAAGTAATTTAAGCCTTTTCACAGTGAGATCTATGCGATATGGCCGAGAAATGTAATTTTGATGTTCACTCCCAAACCGCTGCGCAGAAGACAACCAAACTTCACCCATTAGTGTATTGTATCACAATCTAGTAGTTACATGTGGAAATTTGGTTATAGGACATTTGATTTGAGCGCAATCCTCAAACTTAGGTCAAAAAAGCCATTTAAGCCTTTTCACAGTGAGATCTATGCGATATGGCCGAGAAATGTAATTTTGATGTTAACTCCCAAACCGCTGCGCAGAAGTCAACCAAACTTCACCCAATAGTGTATTGTATCACATTCTAGTAGTTACATTTTAAAATTTCGTTCTAGGACATTTGGTTTGAGCGCAATTATTAAACTTAGGTCAAAAAAGCCATTTAAGCCTTTTCACAGTGAGATCTATGCGATATGGCCGAGAAATGTAATTTTGATGTTAACTCCCAAACCGCTGCGCAGAAGTAAACCAAACTTCACCCATTAGTGTATTGTATCACAATCTAGTAGTTACATGTGGAAATTTGGTTCTAGGACATTTGATTTGAGCGCAATCCTCAAACTTAGGTCAAAAAAGTCATTTAAGCCTTTTCACAGTGAGATCTATGCGATATGGCCGAGAAATGTAATTTTGATGTTAACTCCCAAACCGCTGCGCAGAAGTCAACCAAACTTCACCCATTAGTGTATTGTATCACAATCTAGTAGTTACATGTGGAAATTTGGTTATAGGACATTTGATTTGAGCGCAATCCTCAAACTTAGGTCAAAAAAGCCATTTAAGCCTTTTCACAGTGAGATCTATGCGATATGGCCGAGAAATGTAATTTTGATGTTAACTCCCAAACCGCTGCGCAGAAGTCAACTAAACTTCACCCAATAGTGTATTGTATCACATTCTAGTAGTTACATTTGAAAATTTCGTTCTAGGACATTTGGTTTGAGCGCAATCATTAAACTTAATTAAAAAAGTCATTTAAGCCTTTTCACAGTGAGATCTATGCGATATGGCCGAGAAATGTAATTTTGATGTTAACTACCAAACCGCTGCGCAGAAGTCAACCAAACTTCACCCAATAGTGTATTGTATCACAATCTAGTAGTTACATTTGAAAATGTTGTTCTAGGACATTTTGTTTGAACGCAATCATCAAACTTAATTAAAAAAGTAATTTAAGCCTTTTCACAGTGAGATCTATGCGATATGGCCGAGAAATGTAATTTTGATGTTAACTCCCAAACCGCTGCGCAGAAGTCAACCAAACTTCACCCAATAGTGTATTGTATCACAATCTAGTAGTTACATTTGAAAATTTTGTTTTAGGAAATTTTGTTTGAGCGCAATCATCAAACTTAATTAAAAAAGTCATTTAAGCCTTTTCACAGTGAGATATATGCGATATGGCCGAGAAATGTAATTTTGATGTTCACTCCCAAACCGCTGCGCAGAAGACAACCAAACTTCACCCATTAGTGTATTGTATCACAATCTAGTAGTTACATGTGGAAATTTGGTTATAGGACATTTGATTTGAGCGCAATCCTCAAACTTAGGTCAAAAAAGCCATTTAAGCCTTTTCACAGTGAGATCTATGCGATATGGCCGAGAAATGTAATTTTGATGTTAACTCCCAAACCGCTGCGCAGAAGTCAACCAAACTTCACCCAATAGTGTATTGTATCACATTCTAGTAGTTACATTTGAAAATTTCGTTCTAGGACATTTGGTTTGAGCGCAATTATTAAACTTAGGTCAAAAAAGCCATTTAAGCCTTTTCACAGTGAGATCTATGCGATATGGCCGAGAAATGTAATTTTGATGTTAACTCCCAAACCGCTGCGCAGAAGTAAACCAAACTTCACCCATTAGTGTATTGTATCACAATCTAGTAGTTACATGTGGAAATTTGGTTCTAGGACATTTGATTTTAGCGCAATCCTCAAACTTAGGTCAAAAAAGCCATTTAAGCCTTTTCACAGTGAGATCTATGCGATATGGCCGAGAAATGTAATTTTGATGTTAACTCCCAAACCGCTGCGCAGAAGTCAACCAAACTTCACCCAATAGTGTATTGTATCACAATCTAGTAGTTACATTTGAAAATTTTGTTCTAGGAAATTTTGTTTGAGCGCAATCATCAAACTTAATTAAAAAAGTCATTTAAGCCTTTTCACAGTGAGATCTATGCGATATGGCCGAGAAATGTAATTTTGATGTTAACTCCCAAACCGCTGCGCAGAAGTCAACGAAACTTCACCCATTAGTGTATTGTATCACAATCTAGTAGTTACATGTGGAAATTTGGTTCTAGGACATTTGATTTGAGCGCAGTCCTCAAACTTAGGTCAAAAAAGCCATTTAAGCCTTTTCACAGTGAGATCTATGCGATATGGCCGAGAAATGTAATTTTGATGTTAACTCCCAAACCGCTGCGCAGAAGTCAACCAAACTTCACCCAATAGTGTATTGTATCACATTCTAGTAGTTACATTTTAAAATTTCGTTCTAGGACATTTGGTTTGAGCGCAATTATTAAACTTAGGTCAAAAAAGCCATTTAAGCCTTTTCACAGTGAGATCTATGCGATATGGCCGAGAAATGTAATTTTGATGTTAACTCCCAAACCGCTGCGCAGAAGTAAACCAAACTTCACCCATTAGTGTATTGTATCACAATCTAGTAGTTACATGTGGAAATTTGGTTCTAGGACATTTGATTTGAGCGCAATCCTCAAACTTAGGTCAAAAAAGTCATTTAAGCCTTTTCACAGTGAGATCTATGCGATATGGCCGAGAAATGTAATTTTGATGTTAACTCCCAAACCGCTGCGCAGAAGTCAACCAAACTTCACCCATTAGTGTATTGTATCACAATCTAGTAGTTACATGTGGAAATTTGGTTATAGGACATTTGATTTGAGCGCAATCCTCAAACTTAGGTCAAAAAAGCCATTTAAGCCTTTTCACAGTGAGATCTATGCGATATGGCCGAGAAATGTAATTTTGATGTTAACTCCCAAACCGCTGCGCAGAAGTCAACTAAACTTCACCCAATAGTGTATTGTATCACATTCTAGTAGTTACATTTGAAAATTTCGTTCTAGGACATTTGGTTTGAGCGCAATCATTAAACTTAATTAAAAAAGTCATTTAAGCCTTTTCACAGTGAGATCTATGCGATATGGCCGAGAAATGTAATTTTGATGTTAACTACCAAACCGCTGCGCAGAAGTCAACCAAACTTCACCCAATAGTGTATTGTATCACAATCTAGTAGTTACATTTGAAAATGTTGTTCTAGGACATTTTGTTTGAACGCAATCATCAAACTTAATTAAAAAAGTAATTTAAGCCTTTTCACAGTGAGATCTATGCGATATGGCCGAGAAATGTAATTTTGATGTTCACTCCCAAACCGCTGCGCAGAAGACAACCAAACTTCACCCATTAGTGTATTGTATCACAATCTAGTAGTTACATGTGGAAATTTGGTTATAGGACATTTGATTTGAGCGCAATCCTCAAACTTAGGTCAAAAAAGCCATTTAAGCCTTTTCACAGTGAGATCTATGCGATATGGCCGAGAAATGTAATTTTGATGTTAACTCCCAAACCGCTGCGCAGAAGTCAACCAAACTTCACCCATTAGTGTATTGTATCACAATCTAGTAGTTACATTTGAAAATTTCGTTCTAGGACATTTGGTTTGAGCGCAATCTTTAAACTTAGGTCAAAAAAGCCATTTAAGCCTTTTCACAGTGAGATCTATGCGATATGGCCGAGAAATGTAATTTTGATGTTAACTCCCAAACCGCTGCGCAGAAGTCAACCAAACTTCACCCAATAGTGTATTGTATCACAATCTAGTAGTTACATTTGAAAATTTTGTTCTAGGACATTTTGTTTGAACGCAATCATCAAACTTAATTAAAAAAGTCATTTAAGCCTTTTCACAGTGAGATATATGCGATATGGCCGAGAAATGTAATTTTGATGTTCACTCCCAAACCGCTGCGCAGAAGACAACCAAACTTCACCCATTAGTGTATTGTATCACAATCTAGTAGTTACATGTGGAAATTTGGTTATAGGACATTTGATTTGAGCGCAATCCTCAAACTTAGGTCAAAAAAGCCATTTAAGCCTTTTCACAGTGAGATCTATGCGATATGGCCGAGAAATGTAATTTTGATGTTAACTCCCAAACCGCTGCGCAGAAGTAAACCAAACTTCACCCATTAGTGTATTGTATCACAATCTAGTAGTTACATGTGGAAATTTGGTTCTAGGACATTTGATTTTAGCGCAATCCTCAAACTTAGGTCAAAAAAGCCATTTAAGCCTTTTCACAGTGAGATCTATGCGATATGGCCGAGAAATGTAATTTTGATGTTAACTCCCAAACCGCTGCGCAGAAGTCAACCAAACTTCACCCAATAGTGTATTGTATCACAATCTAGTAGTTACATTTGAAAATTTTGTTCTAGGAAATTTTGTTTGAGCGCAATCATCAAACTTAATTAAAAAAGTCATTTAAGCCTTTTCACAGTGAGATCTATGCGATATGGCCGAGAAATGTAATTTTGATGTTAACTCCCAAACCGCTGCGCAGAAGTCAACGAAACTTCACCCATTAGTGTATTGTATCACAATCTAGTAGTTACATGTGGAAATTTGGTTCTAGGACATTTGATTTGAGCGCAGTCCTCAAACTTAGGTCAAAAAAGCCATTTAAGCCTTTTCACAGTGAGATCTATGCGATATGGCCGAGAAATGTAATTTTGATGTTAACTCCCAAACCGCTGCGCAGAAGTCAACCAAACTTCACCCAATAGTGTATTGTATCACATTCTAGTAGTTACATTTTAAAATTTCGTTCTAGGACATTTGGTTTGAGCGCAATTATTAAACTTAGGTCAAAAAAGCCATTTAAGCCTTTTCACAGTGAGATCTATGCGATATGGCCGAGAAATGTAATTTTGATGTTAACTCCCAAACCGCTGCGCAGAAGTAAACCAAACTTCACCCATTAGTGTATTGTATCACAATCTAGTAGTTACATGTGGAAATTTGGTTCTAGGACATTTGATTTGAGCGCAATCCTCAAACTTAGGTCAAAAAAGTCATTTAAGCCTTTTCACAGTGAGATCTATGCGATATGGCCGAGAAATGTAATTTTGATGTTAACTCCCAAACCGCTGCGCAGAAGTCAACCAAACTTCACCCATTAGTGTATTGTATCACAATCTAGTAGTTACATGTGGAAATTTGGTTATAGGACATTTGATTTGAGCGCAATCCTCAAACTTAGGTCAAAAAAGCCATTTAAGCCTTTTCACAGTGAGATCTATGCGATATGGCCGAGAAATGTAATTTTGATGTTAACTCCCAAACCGCTGCGCAGAAGTCAACTAAACTTCACCCAATAGTGTATTGTATCACATTCTAGTAGTTACATTTGAAAATTTCGTTCTAGGACATTTGGTTTGAGCGCAATCATTAAACTTAATTAAAAAAGTCATTTAAGCCTTTTCACAGTGAGATCTATGCGATATGGCCGAGAAATGTAATTTTGATGTTAACTACCAAACCGCTGCGCAGAAGTCAACCAAACTTCACCCAATAGTGTATTGTATCACAATCTAGTAGTTACATTTGAAAATGTTGTTCTAGGACATTTTGTTTGAACGCAATCATCAAACTTAATTAAAAAAGTAATTTAAGCCTTTTCACAGTGAGATCTATGCGATATGGCCGAGAAATGTAATTTTGATGTTAACTCCCAAACCGCTGCGCAGAAGTCAACCAAACTTCACCCAATAGTGTATTGTATCACAATCTAGTAGTTACATTTGAAAATTTTGTTTTAGGAAATTTTGTTTGAGCGCAATCATCAAACTTAATTAAAAAAGTCATTTAAGCCTTTTCACAGTGAGATATATGCGATATGGCCGAGAAATGTAATTTTGATGTTCACTCCCAAACCGCTGCGCAGAAGACAACCAAACTTCACCCATTAGTGTATTGTATCACAATCTAGTAGTTACATGTGGAAATTTGGTTATAGGACATTTGATTTGAGCGCAATCCTCAAACTTAGGTCAAAAAAGCCATTTAAGCCTTTTCACAGTGAGATCTATGCGATATGGCCGAGAAATGTAATTTTGATGTTAACTCCCAAACCGCTGCGCAGAAGTCAACCAAACTTCACCCATTAGTGTATTGTATCACAATCTAGTAGTTACATTTGAAAATTTCGTTCTAGGACATTTGGTTTGAGCGCAATCTTTAAACTTAGGTCAAAAAAGCCATTTAAGCCTTTTCACAGTGAGATCTATGCGATATGGCCGAGAAATGTAATTTTGATGTTAACTCCCAAACCGCTGCGCAGAAGTCAACCAAACTTCACCCAATAGTGTATTGTATCACAATCTAGTAGTTACATTTGAAAATTTTGTTCTAGGACATTTTGTTTGAACGCAATCATCAAACTTAATTAAAAAAGTCATTTAAGCCTTTTCACAGTGAGATATATGCGATATGGCCGAGAAATGTAATTTTGATGTTCACTCCCAAACCGCTGCGCAGAAGACAACCAAACTTCACCCATTAGTGTATTGTATCACAATCTAGTAGTTACATGTGGAAATTTGGTTATAGGACATTTGATTTGAGCGCAATCCTCAAACTTAGGTCAAAAAAGCCATTTAAGCCTTTTCACAGTGAGATCTATGCGATATGGCCGAGAAATGTAATTTTGATGTTAACTCCCAAACCGCTGCGCAGAAGTAAACCAAACTTCACCCATTAGTGTATTGTATCACAATCTAGTAGTTACATGTGGAAATTTGGTTCTAGGACATTTGATTTTAGCGCAATCCTCAAACTTAGGTCAAAAAAGCCATTTAAGCCTTTTCACAGTGAGATCTATGCGATATGGCCGAGAAATGTAATTTTGATGTTAACTCCCAAACCGCTGCGCAGAAGTCAACCAAACTTCACCCAATAGTGTATTGTATCACAATCTAGTAGTTACATTTGAAAATTTTGTTCTAGGAAATTTTGTTTGAGCGCAATCATCAAACTTAATTAAAAAAGTCATTTAAGCCTTTTCACAGTGAGATCTATGCGATATGGCCGAGAAATGTAATTTTGATGTTAACTCCCAAACCGCTGCGCAGAAGTCAACGAAACTTCACCCATTAGTGTATTGTATCACAATCTAGTAGTTACATGTGGAAATTTGGTTCTAGGACATTTGATTTGAGCGCAGTCCTCAAACTTAGGTCAAAAAAGCCATTTAAGCCTTTTCACAGTGAGATCTATGCGATATGGCCGAGAAATGTAATTTTGATGTTAACTCCCAAACCGCTGCGCAGAAGTCAACCAAACTTCACCCAATAGTGTATTGTATCACATTCTAGTAGTTACATTTTAAAATTTCGTTCTAGGACATTTGGTTTGAGCGCAATTATTAAACTTAGGTCAAAAAAGCCATTTAAGCCTTTTCACAGTGAGATCTATGCGATATGGCCGAGAAATGTAATTTTGATGTTAACTCCCAAACCGCTGCGCAGAAGTAAACCAAACTTCACCCATTAGTGTATTGTATCACAATCTAGTAGTTACATGTGGAAATTTGGTTCTAGGACATTTGATTTGAGCGCAATCCTCAAACTTAGGTCAAAAAAGTCATTTAAGCCTTTTCACAGTGAGATCTATGCGATATGGCCGAGAAATGTAATTTTGATGTTAACTCCCAAACCGCTGCGCAGAAGTCAACCAAACTTCACCCATTAGTGTATTGTATCACAATCTAGTAGTTACATGTGGAAATTTGGTTATAGGACATTTGATTTGAGCGCAATCCTCAAACTTAGGTCAAAAAAGCCATTTAAGCCTTTTCACAGTGAGATCTATGCGATATGGCCGAGAAATGTAATTTTGATGTTAACTCCCAAACCGCTGCGCAGAAGTCAACTAAACTTCACCCAATAGTGTATTGTATCACATTCTAGTAGTTACATTTGAAAATTTCGTTCTAGGACATTTGGTTTGAGCGCAATCATTAAACTTAATTAAAAAAGTCATTTAAGCCTTTTCACAGTGAGATCTATGCGATATGGCCGAGAAATGTAATTTTGATGTTAACTACCAAACCGCTGCGCAGAAGTCAACCAAACTTCACCCAATAGTGTATTGTATCACAATCTAGTAGTTACATTTGAAAATGTTGTTCTAGGACATTTTGTTTGAACGCAATCATCAAACTTAATTAAAAAAGTAATTTAAGCCTTTTCACAGTGAGATCTATGCGATATGGCCGAGAAATGTAATTTTGATGTTAACTCCCAAACCGCTGCGCAGAAGTCAACCAAACTTCACCCAATAGTGTATTGTATCACAATCTAGTAGTTACATTTGAAAATTTTGTTTTAGGAAATTTTGTTTGAGCGCAATCATCAAACTTAATTAAAAAAGTCATTTAAGCCTTTTCACAGTGAGATATATGCGATATGGCCGAGAAATGTAATTTTGATGTTCACTCCCAAACCGCTGCGCAGAAGACAACCAAACTTAACCCATTAGTGTATTGTATCACAATCTAGTAGTTACATGTGGAAATTTGGTTATAGGACATTTGATTTGAGCGCAATCCTCAAACTTAGGTCAAAAAAGCCATTTAAGCCTTTTCACAGTGAGATCTATGCGATATGGCCGAGAAATGTAATTTTGATGTTAACTCCCAAACCGCTGCGCAGAAGTCAACCAAACTTCACCCAATAGTGTATTGTATCACATTCTAGTAGTTACATTTGAAAATTTCGTTCTAGGACATTTGGTTTGAGCGCAATTATTAAACTTAGGTCAAAAAAGCCATTTAAGCCTTTTCACAGTGAGATCTATGCGATATGGCCGAGAAATGTAATTTTGATGTTACCTCCCAAACCGCTGCGCAGAAGTAAACCAAACTTCACCCATTAGTGTATTGTATCACAATCTAGTAGTTACATGTGGAAATTTGGTTCTAGGACATTTGATTTTAGCGCAATCCTCAAACTTAGGTCAAAAAAGCCATTTAAGCCTTTTCACAGTGAGATCTATGCGATATGGCCGAGAAATGTAATTTTGATGTTAACTCCCAAACCGCTGCGCAGAAGTCAACCAAACTTCACCCAATAGTGTATTGTATCACAATCTAGTAGTTACATTTGAAAATTTTGTTCTAGGAAATTTTGTTTGAGCGCAATCATCAAACTTAATTAAAAAAGTCATTTAAGCCTTTTCACAGTGAGATCTATGCGATATGGCCGAGAAATGTAATTTTGATGTTAACTCCCAAACCGCTGCGCAGAAGTCAACGAAACTTCACCCATTAGTGTATTGTATCACAATCTAGTAGTTACATGTGGAAATTTGGTTCTAGGACATTTGATTTGAGCGCAGTCCTCAAACTTAGGTCAAAAAAGCCATTTAAGCCTTTTCACAGTGAGATCTATGCGATATGGCCGAGAAATGTAATTTTGATGTTAACTCCCAAACCGCTGCGCAGAAGTCAACCAAACTTCACCCAATAGTGTATTGTATCACATTCTAGTAGTTACATTTTAAAATTTCGTTCTAGGACATTTGGTTTGAGCGCAATTATTAAACTTAGGTCAAAAAAGCCATTTAAGCCTTTTCACAGTGAGATCTATGCGATATGGCCGAGAAATGTAATTTTGATGTTAACTCCCAAACCGCTGCGCAGAAGTAAACCAAACTTCACCCATTAGTGTATTGTATCACAATCTAGTAGTTACATGTGGAAATTTGGTTCTAGGACATTTGATTTGAGCGCAATCCTCAAACTTAGGTCAAAAAAGTCATTTAAGCCTTTTCACAGTGAGATCTATGCGATATGGCCGAGAAATGTAATTTTGATGTTAACTCCCAAACCGCTGCGCAGAAGTCAACCAAACTTCACCCATTAGTGTATTGTATCACAATCTAGTAGTTACATGTGGAAATTTGGTTATAGGACATTTGATTTGAGCGCAATCCTCAAACTTAGGTCAAAAAAGCCATTTAAGCCTTTTCACAGTGAGATCTATGCGATATGGCCGAGAAATGTAATTTTGATGTTAACTCCCAAACCGCTGCGCAGAAGTCAACTAAACTTCACCCAATAGTGTATTGTATCACATTCTAGTAGTTACATTTGAAAATTTCGTTCTAGGACATTTGGTTTGAGCGCAATCATTAAACTTAATTAAAAAAGTCATTTAAGCCTTTTCACAGTGAGATCTATGCGATATGGCCGAGAAATGTAATTTTGATGTTAACTACCAAACCGCTGCGCAGAAGTCAACCAAACTTCACCCAATAGTGTATTGTATCACAATCTAGTAGTTACATTTGAAAATGTTGTTCTAGGACATTTTGTTTGAACGCAATCATCAAACTTAATTAAAAAAGTAATTTAAGCCTTTTCACAGTGAGATCTATGCGATATGGCCGAGAAATGTAATTTTGATGTTAACTCCCAAACCGCTGCGCAGAAGTCAACCAAACTTCACCCAATAGTGTATTGTATCACAATCTAGTAGTTACATTTGAAAATTTTGTTTTAGGAAATTTTGTTTGAGCGCAATCATCAAACTTAATTAAAAAAGTCATTTAAGCCTTTTCACAGTGAGATATATGCGATATGGCCGAGAAATGTAATTTTGATGTTCACTCCCAAACCGCTGCGCAGAAGACAACCAAACTTCACCCATTAGTGTATTGTATCACAATCTAGTAGTTACATGTGGAAATTTGGTTATAGGACATTTGATTTGAGCGCAATCCTCAAACTTAGGTCAAAAAAGCCATTTAAGCCTTTTCACAGTGAGATCTATGCGATATGGCCGAGAAATGTAATTTTGATGTTAACTCCCAAACCGCTGCGCAGAAGTCAACCAAACTTCACCCATTAGTGTATTGTATCACAATCTAGTAGTTACATTTGAAAATTTCGTTCTAGGACATTTGGTTTGAGCGCAATCTTTAAACTTAGGTCAAAAAAGCCATTTAAGCCTTTTCACAGTGAGATCTATGCGATATGGCCGAGAAATGTAATTTTGATGTTAACTCCCAAACCGCTGCGCAGAAGTCAACCAAACTTCACCCAATAGTGTATTGTATCACAATCTAGTAGTTACATTTGAAAATTTTGTTCTAGGACATTTTGTTTGAACGCAATCATCAAACTTAATTAAAAAAGTCATTTAAGCCTTTTCACAGTGAGATCTATGCGATATGGCCGAGAAATGTAATTTTGATGTTAACTCCCAAACCGCTGCGCAGAAGTCAACCAAACCACCCAATAGTGTATTGTATCACAATCTAGTAGTTACATTTGAAAATTTTGTTCTAGGAAATTTTGTTTGAGCGCAATCATCAAACTTAATTAAAAAAGTCATTTAAGCCTTTTCACAGTGAGATCTATGCGATATGGCCGAGAAATGTAATTTTGATGTTAACTCCCAAACCGCTGCGCAGAAGTCAACCAAACTTCACCCATTAGTGTATTTTATCACAATCTAGTAGTTACATGTGGAAATTTGGTTTTAGGACATTTGATTTGAGCGCAATCCTCAAACTTAGGTCAAAAAAGCCATTTAAGCCTTTTCACAGTGTGATCTATGCGATATGGCCGAGAAATGTAATTTTGATGTTAACTCCCAAACCGCTGCGCAGAAGTCAACCAAACTTCACCCAATAGTGTATTGTATCACAATCTAGTAGTTACATTTGAAAATTTTGTTCTAGGACATTTTGTTTGAACGCAATCATCAAACTTAATTAAAAAAGTCATTTAATCCTTTTCACAGTGAGATCTATGCGATATGGCCGAGAAATGTAATTTTGATGTTAACTCCCAAACCGCTGCGCAGAAGTCAACCAAACTTCACCCATTAGTGTATTGTATCACAATCTAGTAGTTACATGTGGAAATTTGGTTATAGGACATTTGATTTGAGCGCAATCCTCAAACTTAGGTCAAAAAAGCCATTTAAGCCTTTTCACAGTGAGATCTATGCGATATGGCCGAGAAATGTAATTTTGATGTTAACTCCCAAACCGCTGCGCAGAAGTCAACCAAACTTCACCCAATAGTGTATTGTATCACAATCTAGTAGTTACATTTGAAAATTTTGTTCTAGGACATTTGATTTGAGCGCAATCCTCAAACTTAGGTCAAAAAAGCCATTTAAGCCTTTTCACAGTGAGATCTATGCGATATGGCCGAGAAATGTAATTTTGATGTTAACTCCCAAACCGCTGCGCAGAAGTCAACCAAACTTCACCCATTAGTGTATTGTATCACAATCTAGTAGTTACATTTGAAAATTTCGTTCTAGGACATTTGGTTTGAGCGCAATCTTTAAACTTAGGTCAAAAAAGCCATTTAAGCCTTTTCACAGTGAGATCTATGCGATATGGCCGAGAAATGTAATTTTGATGTTAACTCCCAAACCGCTGCGCAGAAGTCAACCAAACTTCACCCAATAGTGTATTGTATCACAATCTAGTAGTTACATTTGAAAATTTTGTTCTAGGACATTTTGTTTGAACGCAATCATCAAACTTAATTAAAAAAGTCATTTAAGCCTTTTCACAGTGAGATCTATGCGATATGGCCGAGAAATGTAATTTTGATGTTAACTCCCAAACCGCTGCGCAGAAGTCAACCAAACTTCAACCAATAGTGTATTGTATCACAATCTAGTAGTTACATTTGAAAATTTTGTTCTAGGAAATTTTGTTTGAGCGCAATCATCAAACTTAATTAAAAAAGTCATTTAAGCCTTTTCACAGTGAGATCTATGCGATATGGCCGAGAAATGTAATTTTGATGTTAACTCCCAAACCGCTGCGCAGAAGTCAACCAAACTTCACCCATTAGTGTATTTTATCACAATCTTGTAGTTACATGTGGAAATTTGGTTCTAGGAAATTTGATTTGAGCGCAATCCTCAAACTTAGGTCAAAAAAGCCATTTAAGCCTTTTCACAGTGAGATCTATGCGATATGGCCGAGAAATGTAATTTTGATGTTAACTCCCAAACCGCTGCGCAGAAGTCAACCAAACTTCACCCAATAGTGTATTGTATCACAATCTAGTAGTTACATTTAAAAATTTTGTTCTAGGACATTTTGTTTGGACGCAATCATCAAACTTAATTAAAAAAGTCATTTAAGCCTTTTCACAGTGAGATCTATGCGATATGGCCGAGAAATGTAATTTTGATGTTAACTCCCAAACCGCTGCGCAGAAGTCAACCAAACTTCACCCATTAGTGTATTGTATCACAATCTAGTAGTTACATGTGGAAATTTGGTTATAGGACATTTGATTTGAGCGCAATCCTCAAACTTAGGTCAAAAAAGCCATTTAAGCCTTTTCACAGTGAGATCTATGCGATATGGCCGAGAAATGTAATTTTGATGTTAACTCCCAAACCGCTGCGCAGAAGTCAACCAAACTTCACCCAATAGTGTATTGTATCACAATCTAGTAGTTACATTTGAAAATTTTGTTCTAGGAAATTTTGTTTGAGCGCAATCATCAAACTTAATTAAAAAAGTCATTCAAGCCTTTTCACAGTGAGATCTATGCGATATGGCCGAGAAATGTAATTTTGATGTTAACTCCCAAACCGCTGCGCAGAAGTCAACCAAACTTCACCCATTAGTGTATTTTATCACAATCTAGTAGTTACATGTGGAAATTTGGTTCTAGGACATTTGATTTGAGCGCAATCCTCAAACTTAGGTCAAAAAAGCCATTTAAGCCTTTTCACAGTGAGATCTATGCGATATGGCCGAGAAATGTAATTTTGATGTTAACTCCCAAACCGCTGCGCAGAAGTCAACCAAACTTCACCCAATAGTGTATTGTATCACATTCTAGTAGTTACATTTGAAAATTTCGTTCTAGGACATTTGGTTTGAGCGCAATCCTCAAACTTAGGTCAAAAAAGTCATTTAAGCCTTTTCACAGTGAGATCTATGCGATATGGCCGAGAAATGTAATTTTGATGTTAACTCCCAAACCGCTGCGCAGAAGTCAACCAAACTTCACCCAATAGTGTATTGTATCACATTCTAGTAGTTACATGTGGAAATTTGGTTATAGGACATTTGATTTGAGCGCAATCCTCAAACTTAGGTCAAAAAAGCCATTTAAGCCTTTTCACAGTGAGATCTATGCGATATGGCCGAGAAATGTAATTTTGATGTTAACTCCCAAACCGCTGCGCAGAAGTCAACCAAACTTCACCCATTAGTGTATTGTATCACAATCTAGTAGTTACATTTGAAAATTTCGTTCTAGGACATTTGGTTTGAGCGCAATCTTTAAACTTAGGTCAAAAAAGCCATTTAAGCCTTTTCACAGTGAGATCTATGCGATATGGCCGAGAAATGTAATTTTGATGTTAACTCCCAAACCGCTGCGCAGAAGTCAACCAAACTTCACCCATTAGTGTATTGTATCACAATCTAGTAGTTACATTTGAAAATTTCGTTCTAGGACATTTGGTTTGAGCGCAATCTTTAAACTTAGGTCAAAAAAGCCATTTAAGCCTTTTCACAGTGAGATCTATGCGATATGGCCGAGAAATGTAATTTTGATGTTAACTCCCAAACCGCTGCGCAGAAGTCAACCAAACTTCACCCAATAGTGTATTGTATCACAATCTAGTAGTTACATTTGAAAATTTTGTTCTAGGACATTTTGTTTGAACGCAATCATCAAACTTAATTAAAAAAGTCATTTAAGCCTTTTCACAGTGAGATCTATGCGATATGGCCGAGAAATGTAATTTTGATGTTAACTCCCAAACCGCTGCGCAGAAGTCAACCAAACCACCCAATAGTGTATTGTATCACAATCTAGTAGTTACATTTGAAAATTTTGTTCTAGGAAATTTTGTTTGAGCGCAATCATCAAACTTAATTAAAAAAGTCATTTAAGCCTTTTCACAGTGAGATCTATGCGATATGGCCGAGAAATGTAATTTTGATGTTAACTCCCAAACCGCTGCGCAGAAGTCAACCAAACTTCACCCATTAGTGTATTTTATCACAATCTAGTAGTTACATGTGGAAATTTGGTTCTAGGACATTTGATTTGAGCGCAATCCTCAAACTTAGGTCAAAAAAGCCATTTAAGCCTTTTCACAGTGAGATCTATGCGATATGGCCGAGAAATGTAATTTTGATGTTAACTCCCAAACCGCTGCGCAGAAGTCAACCAAACTTCACCCAATAGTGTATTGTATCACAATCTAGTAGTTACATTTGAAAATTTTGTTCTAGGACATTTTGTTTGAACGCAATCATCAAACTTAATTAAAAAAGTCATTTAAGCCTTTTCACAGTGAGATCTATGCGATATGGCCGAGAAATGTAATTTTGATGTTAACTCCCAAACCGCTGCGCAGAAGTCAACCAAACTTCACCCAATAGTGTATTGTATCACAATCTAGTAGTTACATTTGAAAATTTTGTTCTAGGAAATTTTGTTTGAGCGCAATCATCAAACTTAATTAAAAAAGTCATTTAAGCCTTTTCACAGTGAGATCTATGCGATATGGCCGAGAAATGTAATTTTGATGTTAACTCCCAAACCGCTGCGCAGAAGTCAACCAAACTTCACCCATTAGTGTATTTTATCACAATCTAGTAGTTACATGTGGAAATTTGGTTCTAGGACATTTGATTTGAGCGCAATCCTCAAACTTAGGTCAAAAAAGCCATTTAAGCCTTTTCACAGTGAGATCTATGCGATATGGCCGAGAAATGTAATTTTGATGTTAACTCCCAAACCGCTGCGCAGAAGTCAACCAAACTTCACCCAATAGTGTATTGTATCACAATCTAGTAGTTACATTTAAAAATTTTGTTCTAGGACATTTTGTTTGAACGCAATCATCAAACTTAATTAAAAAAGTCATTTAAGCCTTTTCACAGTGAGATCTATGCGATATGGCCGAGAAATGTAATTTTGATGTTAACTCCCAAACCGCTGCGCAGAAGTCAACCAAACTTCACCCAATAGTGTATTGTATCACAATCTAGTAGTTACATTTGAAAATTTTGTTCTAGGAAATTTTGTTTGAGCGCAATCATCAAACTTAATTAAAAAAGTCATTTAAGCCTTTTCACAGTGAGATCTATGCGATATGGCCGAGAAATGTAATTTTGATGTTAACTCCCAAACCGCTGCGCAGAAGTCAACCAAACTTCACCCATTAGTGTATTTTATCACAATCTAGTAGTTACATGTGGAAATTTGGTTCTAGGACATTTGATTTGAGCGCAATCCTCAAACTTAGGTCAAAAAAGCCATTTAAGCCTTTTCACAGTGAGATCTATGCGATATGGCCGAGAAATGTAATTTTGATGTTCACTCCCAAACCGCTGCGCAGAAGTCAACCAAACTTCACCCAATAGTGTATTGTATCACAATCTAGTAGTTACATTTGAAAATTTTGTTCTAGGAAATTTTGTTTGAGCGCAATCATCAAACTTAATTAAAAAAGTCATTTAAGCCTTTTCACAGTGAGATCTATGCGATATGGCCGAGAAATGTAATTTTGATGTTAACTCCCAAACCGCTGCGCAGAAGTCAACCAAACTTCACCCATTAGTGTATTTTATCACAATCTAGTAGTTACATGTGGAAATTTGGTTCTAGGACATTTGATTTGAGCGCAATCCTCAAACTTAGGTCAAAAAAGCCATTTAAGCCTTTTCACAGTGAGATCTATGCGATATGGCCGAGAAATGTAATTTTGATGTTCACTCCCAAACCGCTGCGCAGAAGTCAACCAAACTTCACCCAATAGTGTATTGTATCACATTCTAGTAGTTACATTTGAAAATTTCGTTCTAGGACATTTGGTTTGAGCGCAATCCTCAAACTTAGGTCAAAAAAGCCATTTAAGCCTTTTCACAGTGAGATCTATGCGATATGGCCGAGAAATGTAATTTTGATGTTAACTCCCAAACCGCTGCGCAGAAGTCAACCAAACTTCACCCAATAGTGTATTGTATCACAATCTAGTAGTTACATTTGAAAATTTTGTTCTAGGAAATTTTGTTTGAGCGCAATCATCAAACTTAATTAAAAAAGTCATTTAAGCCTTTTCACAGTGAGATCTATGCGATATGGCCGAGAAATGTAATTTTGATGTTAACTCCCAAACCGCTGCGCAGAAGTCAACCAAACTTCACCCATTAGTGTATTTTATCACAATCTAGTAGTTACATGTTGAAATTTGGTTCTAGGACATTTGATTTGAGCGCAATCCTCAAACTTAGGTCAAAAAAGCCATTTAAGCCTTTTCACAGTGAGATCTATGCGATATGGCCGAGAAATGTAATTTTGATGTTAACTCCCAAACCGCTGCGCAGAAGTCAACCAAACTTCACCCAATAGTGTATTGTATCACATTCTAGTAGTTACATTTTAAAATTTCGTTCTAGGACATTTGGTTTGAGCGCAATCCTCAAACTTAGGTCAAAAAAGCCATTTAAGCCTTTTCACAGTGAGATCTATGCGATATGGCCGAGAAATGTAATTTTGATGTTAACTCCCAAACCGCTGCGCAGGAGTCAACCAAACTTCACCCAATAGTGTATTGTATCACAATCTAGTAGTTACATTTGAAAATTTTGTTCTAGGACATTTTGTTTGAACGCAATCATTAAACTTAATTAAAAAAGTCATTTACGCCTTTTCACAGTGAGATCTATGCGATATGGCCGAGAAATGTAAATTTGATGTTAACTCCCAAACCGCTGCGCAGAAGTCAACCAAACTTCACCCAATAGTGTATTGTATCACAATCTAGTAGTTACATTTGAAAATTTTGTTCTAGGACATTTTGTTTGAGCGCAATCCTCAAACTTAGGTCAAAAAAGCCATTTAAGCCTTTTCACAGTGAGATCTATGCGATATGGCCGAGAAATGTAATTTTGATGTTAACTCCCAAACCGCTGCGCAGAAGTCAACCAAACTTCACCCAATAGTGTATTGTATCACAATCTAGTAGTTACATTTGAAAATTTTGTTCTAGGACATTTTGTTTGAACGCAATCATCAAACTTAATTAAAAAAGTCATTTAAGCCTTTTCACAGTGAGATCTATGCGATATGGCCGAGAAATGTAATTTTGATGTTAACTCCCAAACCGCTGCGCAGAAGTCAACCAAACTTCACCCAATAGTGTATTGTATCACAATCTAGTAGTTACATTTGAAAATTTTGTTCTAGGAAATTTTGTTTGAGCGCAATCATCAAACTTAATTAAAAAAGTCATTTAAGCCTTTTCACAGTGAGATCTATGCGATATGGCCGAGAAATGTAATTTTGATGTTAACTCCCAAACCGCTGCGCAGAAGTCAACCAAACTTCACCCAATAGTGTATTGTATCACATTCTAGTAGTTACATTTTAAAATTTCGTTCTAGGACATTTGGTTTGAGCGCAATCCTCAAACTTAGGTCAAAAAAGCCATTTAAGCCTTTTCACAGTGAGATCTATGCGATATGGCCGAGAAATGTAATTTTGATGTTAACTCCCAAACCGCTGCGCAGGAGTCAACCAAACTTCACCCAATAGTGTATTGTATCACAATCTAGTAGTTACATTTGAAAATTTTGTTCTAGGACATTTTGTTTGAACGCAATCATCAAACTTAATTAAAAAAGTCATTTAAGCCTTTTCACAGTGAGATCTATGCGATATGGCCGAGAAATGTAAATTTGATGTTAACTCCCAAACCGCTGCGCAGAAGTCAACCAAACTTCACCCAATAGTGTATTGTATCACAATCTAGTAGTTACATTTGAAAATTTTGTTCTAGGACATTTTGTTTGAGCGCAATCCTCAAACTTAGGTCAAAAAAGCCATTTAAGCCTTTTCACAGTGAGATCTATGCGATATGGCCGAGAAATGTAATTTTGATGTTAACTCCCAAACCGCTGCGCAGAAGTCAACCAAACTTCACCCAATAGTGTATTGTATCACAATCTAGTAGTTACATTTGAAAATTTTGTTCTAGGACATTTTGTTTGAACGCAATCATCAAACTTAATTAAAAAAGTCATTTAAGCCTTTTCACAGTGAGATCTATGCGATATGGCCGAGAAATGTAATTTTGATGTTAACTCCCAAACCGCTGCGCAGAAGTCAACCAAACTTCACCCAATAGTGTATTGTATCACAATCTAGTAGTTACATTTGAAAATTTTGTTCTAGGAAATTTTGTTTGAGCGCAATCATCAAACTTAATTAAAAAAGTCATTTAAGCCTTTTCACAGTGAGATCTATGCGATATGGCCGAGAAATGTAATTTTGATGTTAACTCCCAAACCGCTGCGCAGAAGTCAACCAAACTTCACCCATTAGTGTATTTTATCACAATCTAGTAGTTACATGTGGAAATTTGGTTCTAGGACATTTGATTTGAGCGCAATCCTCAAACTTAGGTCAAAAAAGCCATTTAAGCCTTTTCACAGTGAGATCTATGCGATATGGCCGAGAAATGTAATTTTGATGTTAACTCCCAAACCGCTGCGCAGAAGTCAACCAAACTTCACCCAATAGTGTATTGTATCACAATCTAGTAGTTACATTTAAAAATGTTGTTCTAGGACATTTTGTTTGAACGCAATCATCAAACTTAATTAAAAAAGTCATTTAAGCCTTTTCACAGTGAGATCTATGCGATATGGCCGAGAAATGTAATTTTGATGTTAACTCCCAAACCGCTGCGCAGAAGTCAACCAAACTTCACCCAATAGTGTATTGTATCACAATCTAGTAGTTACATTTGAAAATTTTGTTCTAGGAAATTTTGTTTGAGCGCAATCATCAAACTTAATTAAAAAAGTCATTTAAGCCTTTTCACAGTGAGATCTATGCGATATGGCCGAGATATGTAATTTTGATGTTAACTCCCAAACCGCTGCGCAGAAGTCAACCAAACTTCACCCATTAGTGTATTTTATCACAATCTAGTAGTTACATGTGGAAATTTGGTTCTAGGACATTTGATTTGAGCGCAATCCTCAAACTTAGGTCAAAAAAGCCATTTAAGCCTTTTCACAGTGAGATCTATGCAAATGTAATTTTGATGTTCACTCCCAAACCGCTGCGCAGAAGTCAACCAAACTTCACCCAATAGTGTATTGTATCACAATCTAGTAGTTACTTTTGAAAATTTTGTTCTAGGAAATTTTGTTTGAGCGCAATCATCAAACTTAATTAAAAAAGTCATTTAAGCCTTTTCACAGTGAGATCTATGCGATATGGCCGAGAAATGTAATTTTGATGTTAACTCCCAAACCGCTGCGCAGAAGTCAACCAAACTTCACCCATTA
The DNA here is from genome assembly GCF_030265065.1 of Corythoichthys intestinalis. Classification (NCBI taxonomy): domain Eukaryota; kingdom Metazoa; phylum Chordata; class Actinopteri; order Syngnathiformes; family Syngnathidae; genus Corythoichthys; species Corythoichthys intestinalis. The sequence goes on along the minus strand of NC_080416.1, from coordinate 37,697,625 downwards.
GTGTATTTTATCACAATCTAGTAGTTACATGTGGAAATTTGGTTCTAGGACATTTGATTTGAGCGCAATCCTCAAACTTAGGTCAAAAAAGCCATTTAAGCCTTTTCACAGTGAGATCTATGCGATATGGCCGAGAAATGTAATTTTGATGTTAACTCCCAAACCGCTGCGCAGAAGTCAACCAAACTTCACCCAATAGTGTATTGTATCACATTCTAGTAGTTACATTTGAAAATTTCGTTCTAGGACATTTGGTTTGAGCGCAATCCTCAAACTTAATTAAAAAAGCCATTTAAGCCTTTTCACAGTGAGATCTATGCGATATGGCCGAGAAATGTAATTTTGATGTTAACTCCCAAACCGCTGCGCAGAAGTCAACCAAACTTCACCCAATAGTGTATTGTATCACAATCTAGTAGTTACATTTGAAAATTTTGTTCTAGGACATTTTGTTTGAGCGCAATCCTCAAACTTAGGTCAAAAAAGCCATTTAAGCCTTTTCACAGTGAGATCTATGCGATATGGCCGAGAAATGTAATTTTGATGTTAACTCCCAAACCGCTGCGCAGAAGTAAACCAAACTTCACCCATTAGTGTATTGTATCACAATCTAGTAGTTACATGTGGAAATTTGGTTCTAGGACATTTGATTTGAGCGCAATCCTCAAACTTAGGTCAAAAAAGCCATTTAAGCCTTTTCACAGTGAGATCTATGCGATATGGCCGAGAAATGTAATTTTGATGTTAACTCCCAAACCGCTGCGCAGAAGTCAACAAAACTTCACCCAATAGTGTATTGTATCACATTCTAGTAGTTACATTTTAAAATTTCGTTCAAGGACATTTGGTTTGAGCGCAATTATTAAACTTAGGTCAAAAAAGCCATTTAAGCCTTTTCACAGTGAGATCTATGCGATATGGCCGAGAAATGTAATTTTGATGTTAACTCCCAAACCGCTGCGCAGAAGTAAACCAAACTTCACCCATTAGTGTATTGTATCACAATCTAGTAGTTACATGTGGAAATTTGGTTCTAGGACATTTGATTTGAGCGCAATCCTCAAACTTAGGTCAAAAAAGCCATTTAAGCCTTTTCACAGTGAGATCTATGCGATATGGCCGAGAAATGTAATTTTGATGTTAACTCCCAAACCGCTGCGCAGAAGTCAACCAAACTTCACCCAATAGTGTATTGTATCACATTCTAGTAGTTACATTTGAAAATTTCGTTCTAGGACATTTGGTTTGAGCGCAATTATTAAACTTAGGTCAAAAAAGCCATTTAAGCCTTTTCACAGTGAGATCTATGCGATATGGCCGAGAAATGTAATTTTGATGTTAACTCCCAAACCGCTGCGCAGAAGTAAACCAAACTTCACCCATTAGTGTATTGTATCACAATCTAGTAGTTACATGTGGAAATTTGGTTCTAGGACATTTGATTTTAGCGCAATCCTCAAACTTAGGTCAAAAAAGCCATTTAAGCCTTTTCACAGTGAGATCTATGCGATATGGCCGAGAAATGTAATTTTGATGTTAACTCCCAAACCGCTGCGCAGAAGTCAACCAAACTTCACCCAATAGTGTATTGTATCACAATCTACTAGTTACATTTGAAAATTTTGTTCTAGGAAATTTTGTTTGAGCGCAATCATCAAACTTAATTAAAAAAGTCATTTAAGCCTTTTCACAGTGAGATCTATGCGATATGGCCGAGAAATGTAATTTTGATGTTAACTCCCAAACCGCTGCGCAGAAGTCAACCAAACTTCACCCAATAGTGTATTGTATCACATTCTAGTAGTTACATTTTAAAATTTCGTTCAAGGACATTTGGTTTGAGCGCAATTATTAAACTTAGGTCAAAAAAGCCATTTAAGCCTTTTCACAGTGAGATCTATGCGATATGGCCGAGAAATGTAATTTTGATGTTAACTCCCAAACCGCTGCGCAGAAGTAAACCAAACTTCACCCATTAGTGTATTGTATCACAATCTAGTAGTTACATGTGGAAATTTGGTTCTAGGACATTTGATTTGAGCGCAATCCTCAAACTTAGGTCAAAAAAGCCATTTAAGCCTTTTCACAGTGAGATCTATGCGATATGGCCGAGAAATGTAATTTTGATGTTAACTCCCAAACCGCTGCGCAGAAGTCAACCAAACTTCACCCAATAGTGTATTGTATCACATTCTAGTAGTTACATTTGAAAATTTCGTTCTAGGACATTTGGTTTGAGCGCAATTATTAAACTTAGGTCAAAAAAGCCATTTAAGCCTTTTCACAGTGAGATCTATGCGATATGGCCGAGAAATGTAATTTTGATGTTAACTCCCAAACCGCTGCGCAGAAGTAAACCAAACTTCACCCATTAGTGTATTGTATCACAATCTAGTAGTTACATGTGGAAATTTGGTTCTAGGACATTTGATTTTAGCGCAATCCTCAAACTTAGGTCAAAAAAGCCATTTAAGCCTTTTCACAGTGAGATCTATGCGATATGGCCGAGAAATGTAATTTTGATGTTAACTCCCAAACCGCTGCGCAGAAGTCAACCAAACTTCACCCAATAGTGTATTGTATCACAATCTACTAGTTACATTTGAAAATTTTGTTCTAGGAAATTTTGTTTGAGCGCAATCATCAAACTTAATTAAAAAAGTCATTTAAGCCTTTTCACAGTGAGATCTATGCGATATGGCCGAGAAATGTAATTTTGATGTTAACTCCCAAACCGCTGCGCAAAAGTCAACCAAACTTCACCCATTAGTGTATTGTATCACAATCTAGTAGTTACATGTGGAAATTTGGTTCTAGGACATTTGATTTGAGCGCAATCCTCAAACTTAGGTCAAAAAAGCCATTTAAGCCTTTTCACAGTGAGATCTATGCGATATGGCCGAGAAATGTAATTTTGATGTTAACTCCCAAACCGCTGCGCAGAAGTCAACCAAACTTCACCCAATAGTGTATTGTATCACAATCTAGTAGTTACATTTGAAAATTTTGTTCTAGGAAATTTTGTTTGAGCGCAATCATCAAACTTAATTAAAAAAGTCATTTAAGCCTTTTCACAGTGAGATCTATGCGATATGGCCGAGAAATGTAATTTTGATGTTAACTCCCAAACCGCTGCGCAGAAGTCAACCAAACTTCACCCATTAGTGTATTTTATCACAATCTAGTAGTTACATGTGGAAATTTGGTTCTAGGACATTTGATTTGAGCGCAATCCTCAAACTTAGGTCAAAAAAGCCATTTAAGCCTTTTCACAGTGAGATCTATGCGATATGGCCGAGAAATGTAATTTTGATGTTAACTCCCAAACCGCTGCGCAGAAGTCAACCAAACTTCACCCAATAGTGTATTGTATCACATTCTAGTAGTTACATTTGAAAATTTCGTTCTAGGACATTTGGTTTGAGCGCAATCCTCAAACTTAGGTCAAAAAAGCCATTTAAGCCTTTTCACAGTGAGATCTATGCGATATGGCCGAGAAATGTAATTTTGATGTTAACTCCCAAACCGCTGCGCAGAAGTCAACCAAACTTCACCCAATAGTGTATTGTATCACAATCTAGTAGTTACATTTGAAAATTTTGTTCTAGGACATTTTGTTTGAACGCAATCATCAAACTTAATTAAAAAAGTCATTTAAGCCTTTTCACAGTGAGATCTATGCGATATGGCCGAGAAATGTAAATTTGATGTTAACTCCCAAACCGCTGCGCAGAAGTCAACCAAACTTCACCCAATAGTGTATTGTATCACAATCTAGTAGTTACATTTGAAAATTTTGTTCTAGGACATTTTGTTTGAGCGCAATCCTCAAATTTAGGTCAAAAAAGCCATTTAAGCCTTTTCACAGTGAGATCTATGCGATATGGCCGAGAAATGTAATTTTGATGTTAACTCCCAAACCGCTGCGCAGAAGTCAACCAAACTTCACCCAATAGTGTATTGTATCACAATCTAGTAGTTACATTTGAAAATTTTGTTCTAGGAAATTTTGTTTGAGCGCAATCATCAAACTTAATTAAAAAAGTCATTTAAGCCTTTTCACAGTGAGATCTATGCGATATGGCCGAGAAATGTAATTTTGATGTTAACTCCCAAACCGCTGCGCAGAAGTCAACCAAACTTCACCCAATAGTGTATTGTATCACAATCTAGTAGTTACATTTGAAAATTTTGTTCTAGGAAATTTTGTTTGAGCGCAATCATCAAACTTAATTAAAAAAGTCATTTAAGCCTTTTCACAGTGAGATCTATGCGATATGGCCGAGAAATGTAATTTTGATGTTAACTCCCAAACCGCTGCGCAGAAGTCAACCAAACTTCACCCATTAGTGTATTTTATCACAATCTAGTAGTTACATTTGAAAATTTTGTTCTAGGAAATTTTGTTTGAGCGCAATCATCAAACTTAATTAAAAAAGTCATTTAAGCCTTTTCACAGTGAGATCTATGCGATATGGCCGAGAAATGTAATTTTGATGTTAACTCCCAAACCGCTGCGCAGAAGTCAACCAAACTTCACCCATTAGTGTATTTTATCACAATCTAGTAGTTACATGTGGAAATTTGGTTCTAGGACATTTGATTTGAGCGCAATCCTCAAACTTAGGTCAAAAAAGCCATTTAAGCCTTTTCACAGTGAGATCTATGCGATATGGCCGAGAAATGTAATTTTGATGTTAACTCCCAAACCGCTGCGCAGAAGTCAACCAAACTTCACCCAATAGTGTATTGTATCACAATCTAGTAGTTACATTTGAAAATTTTGTTCTAGGACATTTTGTTTGAACGCAATCATCAAACTTAATTAAAAAAGTCATTTAAGCCTTTTCACAGTGAGATCTATGCGATATGGCCGAGAAATGTAATTTTGATGTTAACTCCCAAACCGCTGCGCAGAAGTCAACCAAACTTCACCCAATAGTGTATTGTATCACAATCTAGTAGTTACATTTGAAAATTTTGTTCTAGGAAATTTTGTTTGAGCGCAATCATCAAACTTAATTAAAAAAGTCATTTAAGCCTTTTCACAGTGAGATCTATGCGATATGGCCGAGAAATGTAATTTTGATGTTAACTCCCAAACCGCTGCGCAGAAGTCAACCAAACTTCACCCATTAGTGTATTTTATCACAATCTAGTAGTTACATGTGGAAATTTGGTTCTAGGACATTTGATTTGAGCGCAATCCTCAAACTTAGGTCAAAAAAGCCATTTAAGCCTTTTCACAGTGAGATCTATGCGATATGGCCGAGAAATGTAATTTTGATGTTAACTCCCAAACCGCTGCGCAGAAGTCAACCAAACTTCACCCAATAGTGTATTGTATCACATTCTAGTAGTTACATTTGAAAATTTCGTTCTAGGACATTTGGTTTGAGCGCAATCCTCAAACTTAGGTCAAAAAAGCCATTTAAGCCTTTTCACAGTGAGATCTATGCGATATGGCCGAGAAATGTAATTTTGATGTTAACTCCCAAACCGCTGCGCAGAAGTCAACCAAACTTCACCCAATAGTGTATTGTATCACAATCTAGTAGTTACATTTGAAAATTTTGTTCTAGGACATTTTGTTTGAACGCAATCATCAAACTTAATTAAAAAAGTCATTTAAGCCTTTTCACAGTGAGATCTATGCGATATGGCCGAGAAATGTAATTTTGATGTTAACTCCCAAACCGCTGCGCAGAAGTCAACCAAACTTCACCCAATAGTGTATTGTATCACAATCTAGTAGTTACATTTGAAAATTTTGTTCTAGGACATTTTGTTTGAGCGCAATCCTCAAACTTAGGTCAAAAAAGCCATTTAAGCCTTTTCACAGTGAGATCTATGCGATATGGCCGAGAAATGTAATTTTGATGTTAACTCCCAAACCGCTGCGCAGAAGTCAACCAAACTTCACCCAATAGTGTATTGTATCACAATCTAGTAGTTACATTTTAAAATTTCGTTCAAGGACATTTGGTTTGAGCGCAATTATTAAACTTAGGTCAAAAAAGCCATTTAAGCCTTTTCACAGTGAGATCTATGCGATATGGCCGAGAAATGTAATTTTGATGTTAACTCCCAAACCGCTGCGCAGAAGTAAACCAAACTTCACCCATTAGTGTATTGTATCACAATCTAGTAGTTACATGTGGAAATTTGGTTCTAGGACATTTGATTTGAGCGCAATTATTAAACTTAGGTCAAAAAAGCCATTTAAGCCTTTTCACAGTGAGATCTATGCGATATGGCCGAGAAATGTAATTTTGATGTTAACTCCCAAACCGCTGCGCAGAAGTAAACCAAACTTCACCCATTAGTGTATTGTATCACAATCTAGTAGTTACATGTGGAAATTTGGTTCTAGGACATTTGATTTTAGCGCAATCCTCAAACTTAGGTCAAAAAAGCCATTTAAGCCTTTTCACAGTGAGATCTATGCGATATGGCCGAGAAATGTAATTTTGATGTTAACTCCCAAACCGCTGCGCAGAAGTCAACCAAACTTCACCCAATAGTGTATTGTATCACAATCTAGTAGTTACATTTGAAAATTTTGTTCTAGGAAATTTTGTTTGAGCGCAATCATCAAACTTAATTAAAAAAGTCATTTAAGCCTTTTCACAGTGAGATCTATGCGATATGGCCGAGAAATGTAATTTTGATGTTAACTCCCAAACCGCTGCGCAAAAGTCAACCAAACTTCACCCATTAGTGTATTGTATCACAATCTAGTAGTTACATGTGGAAATTTGGTTCTAGGACATTTGATTTGAGCGCAATCCTCAAACTTAGGTCAAAAAAGCCATTTAAGCCTTTTCACAGTGAGATCTATGCGATATGGCCGAGAAATGTAATTTTGATGTTAACTCCCAAACCGCTGCGCAGAAGTCAACCAAACTTCACCCAATAGTGTATTGTATCACAATCTAGTAGTTACATTTGAAAATTTTGTTCTAGGAAATTTTGTTTGAGCGCAATCATCAAACTTAATTAAAAAAGTCATTTAAGCCTTTTCACAGTGAGATCTACGCGATATGGCCGAGAAATTTAATTTTGATGTTAACTCCCAATTCGCTGCGCAGAAGTCAACCAAACTTCACCCAATAGTGTATTGTATCACAATCTAGTAGTTACATGTGGAAATTTGGTTCTAGGACATTTGATTTGAGCGCAATCCTCAAACTTAGGTCAAAAAAGCCATTTAAGCCTTTTCACAGTGAGATCTATGCGATATGGCCGAGAAATGTAATTTTGATGTTAACTCCCAAACCGCTGCGCAGAAGTCAACCAAACTTCACCCAATAGTGTATTGTATCACAATCTAGTAGTTACATTTGAAAATTTTGTTCTAGGAAATTTTGTTTGAGCGCAATCATCAAACTTAATTAAAAAAGTCATTTAAGCCTTTTCACAGTGAGATCTATGCGATATGGCCGAGAAATGTAATTTTGATGTTAACTCCCAAACCGCTGCGCAGAAGTCAACCAAACTTCACCCATTAGTGTATTGTATCACAATCTAGTAGTTACATGTGGAAATTTGGTTCTAGGACATTTGATTTGAGCGCAATCCTCAAACTTAGGTCAAAAAAGCCATTTAAGCCTTTTCACAGTGAGATCTATGCGATATGGCCGAGAAATGTAATTTTGATGTTAACTCCCAAACCGCTGCGCAGAAGTCAACCAAACTTCACCCAATAGTGTATTGTATCACAATCTAGTAGTTACATGTGGAAATTTGGTTCTAGGACATTTGATTTGAGCGCAATCATCAAACTTAATTAAAAAAGTCATTTAAGCCTTTTCACAGTGAGATCTACGCGATATGGCCGAGAAATTTAATTTTGATGTTAACTCCCAATTCGCTGCGCAGAAGTCAACCAAACTTCACCCAATAGTGTATTGTATCACAATCTAGTAGTTAATTGTGGAAATTTGGTTCTAGGACATTTGATTTGAGCGCAATCCTCAAACTTAGGTCAAAAAAGCCATTTAAGCCTTTTCACAGTGAGATCTATGCGATATGGCCGAGAAATGTAATTTTGATGTTAACTCCCAAACCGCTGCGCAGAAGTCAACCAAACTTCACCCAATAGTGTATTGTATCACAATCTAGTAGTTACATTTGAAAATTTTGTTCTAGGACATTTTGTTTGAGCGCAATCCTCAAACTTAGGTCAAAAAAGCCATTTAAGCCTTTTCACAGTGAGATCTATGCGATATGGCCGAGAAATGTAATTTTGATGTTAACTCCCAAACCGCTGCGCAGAAGTCAACCAAACTTCACCCAATAGTGTATTGTATCACAATCTAGTAGTTACATTTTAAAATTTCGTTCAAGGACATTTGGTTTGAGCGCAATTATTAAACTTAGGTCAAAAAAGCCATTTAAGCCTTTTCACAGTGAGATCTATGCGATATGGCCGAGAAATGTAATTTTGATGTTAACTCCCAAACCGCTGCGCAGAAGTAAACCAAACTTCACCCATTAGTGTATTGTATCACAATCTAGTAGTAACATGTGGAAATTTGGTTCTAGGACATTTGATTTTAGCGCAATCCTCAAACTTAGGTCAAAAAAGCCATTTAAGCCTTTTCACAGTGAGATCTATGCGATATGGCCGAGAAATGTAATTTTGATGTTAACTCCCAAACCGCTGCGCAGAAGTCAACCAAACTTCACCCAATAGTGTATTGTATCACATTCTAGTAGTTACATTTTAAAATTTCGTTCAAGGACATTTGGTTTGAGCGCAATTATTAAACTTAGGTCAAAAAAGCCATTTAAGCCTTTTCACAGTGAGATCTATGCGATATGGCCGAGAAATGTAATTTTGATGTTAACTCCCAAACCGCTGCGCAGAAGTAAACCAAACTTCACCCATTAGTGTATTGTATCACAATCTAGTAGTTACATGTGGAAATTTGGTTCTAGGACATTTGATTTGAGCGCAATCCTCAAACTTAGGTCAAAAAAGCCATTTAAGCCTTTTCACAGTGAGATCTATGCGATATGGCCGAGAAATGTAATTTTGATGTTAACTCCCAAACCGCTGCGCAGAAGTCAACCAAACTTCACCCAATAGTGTATTGTATCACATTCTAGTAGTTACATTTGAAAATTTCGTTCTAGGACATTTGGTTTGAGCGCAATTATTAAACTTAGGTCAAAAAAGCCATTTAAGCCTTTTCACAGTGAGATCTATGCGATATGGCCGAGAAATGTAATTTTGATGTTAACTCCCAAACCGCTGCGCAGAAGTAAACCAAACTTCACCCATTAGTGTATTGTATCACAATCTAGTAGTTACATGTGGAAATTTGGTTCTAGGACATTTGATTTTAGCGCAATCCTCAAACTTAGGTCAAAAAAGCCATTTAAGCCTTTTCACAGTGAGATCTATGCGATATGGCCGAGAAATGTAATTTTGATGTTAACTCCCAAACCGCTGCGCAGAAGTCAACCAAACTTCACCCAATAGTGTATTGTATCACAATCTAGTAGTTACATTTGAAAATTTTGTTCTAGGAAATTTTGTTTGAGCGCAATCATCAAACTTAATTAAAAAAGTCATTTAAGCCTTTTCACAGTGAGATCTATGCGATATGGCCGAGAAATGTAATTTTGATGTTAACTCCCAAACCGCTGCGCAAAAGTCAACCAAACTTCACCCATTAGTGTATTGTATCACAATCTAGTAGTTACATGTGGAAATTTGGTTCTAGGACATTTGATTTGAGCGCAATCCTCAAACTTAGGTCAAAAAAGCCATTTAAGCCTTTTCACAGTGAGATCTATGCGATATGGCCGAGAAATGTAATTTTGATGTTAACTCCCAAACCGCTGCGCAGAAGTCAACCAAACTTCACCCAATAGTGTATTGTATCACAATCTAGTAGTTACATTTGAAAATTTTGTTCTAGGAAATTTTGTTTGAGCGCAATCATCAAACTTAATTAAAAAAGTCATTTAAGCCTTTTCACAGTGAGATCTATGCGATATGGCCGAGAAATGTAATTTTGATGTTAACTCCCAAACCGCTGCGCAGAAGTCAACCAAACTTCACCCATTAGTGTATTGTATCACAATCTAGTAGTTACATGTGGAAATTTGGTTCTAGGACATTTGATTTGAGCGCAATCCTCAAACTTAGGTCAAAAAAGCCATTTAAGCCTTTTCACAGTGAGATCTATGCGATATGGCCGAGAAATGTAATTTTGATGTTCACTCCCAAACCGCTGCGCAGAAGTCAACCAAACTTCACCCATTAGTGTATTGTATCACAATCTAGTAGTTACATGTGGAAATTTGGTTATAGGACATTTGATTTGAGCGCAATCCTCAAACTTAGGTCAAAAAAGCCATTTAAGCCTTTTCACAGTGAGATCTATGCGATATGGCCGAGAAATGTAATTTTGATGTTAACTCCCAAACCGCTGCGCAGAAGTCAACCAAACTTCACCCAATAGTGTATTGTATCACATTCTAGTAGTTACATTTGAAAATTTCGTTCTAGGACATTTGGTTTGAGCGCAATTATTAAACTTAGGTCAAAAAAGCCATTTAAGCCTTTTCACAGTGAGATCTATGCGATATGGCCGAGAAATGTAATTTTGATGTTAACTCCCAAACCGCTGCGCAGAAGTAAACCAAACTTCACCCATTAGTGTATTGTATCACAATCTAGTAGTTACATGTGGAAATTTGGTTCTAGGACATTTGATTTTAGCGCAATCCTCAAACTTAGGTCAAAAAAGCCATTTAAGCCTTTTCACAGTGAGATCTATGCGATATGGCCGAGAAATGTAATTTTGATGTTAACTCCCAAACCGCTGCGCAGAAGTCAACCAAACTTCACCCAATAGTGTATTGTATCACAATCTAGTCGTTACATTTGAAAATTTTGTTCTAGGAAATTTTGTTTGAGCGCAATCATCAAACTTAATTAAAAAAGTCATTTAAGCCTTTTCACAGTGAGATCTATGCGATATGGCCGAGAAATGTAATTTTGATGTTAACTCCCAAACCGCTGCGCAGAAGTCAACCAAACTTCACCCATTAGTGTATTGTATCACAATCTAGTAGTTACATGTGGAAATTTGGTTCTAGGACATTTGATTTGAGCGCAATCCTCAAACTTAGGTCAAAAAAGCCATTTAAGCCTTTTCACAGTGAGATCTATGCGATATGGCCGAGAAATGTAATTTTGATGTTAACTCCCAAACCGCTGCGCAGACGTCAACCAAACTTCACCCAATAGTGTATTGTATCACAATCTAGTAGTTACATGTGGAAATTTGGTTCTAGGACATTTGATTTGAGCGCAATCCTCAAACTTAGGTCAAAAAAGCCATTTAAGCCTTTTCACAGTGAGATCTATGCGATATGGCCGAGAAATGTAATTTTGATGTTAACTCCCAAACCGCTGCGCAGAAGTCAACCAAACTTCACCCAATAGTGTATTGTATCACAATCTAGTAGTTACATTTTAAAATTTCGTTCAAGGACATTTGGTTTGAGCGCAATTATTAAACTTAGGTCAAAAAAGCCATTTAAGCCTTTTCACAGTGAGATCTATGCGATATGGCCGAGAAATGTAATTTTGATGTTAACTCCCAAACCGCTGCGCAGAAGTAAACCAAACTTCACCCATTAGTGTATTGTATCACAATCTAGTAGTTACATGTGGAAATTTGGTTCTAGGACATTTGATTTGAGCGCAATCCTCAAACTTAGGTCAAAAAAGCCATTTAAGCCTTTTCACAGTGAGATCTATGCGATATGGCCGAGAAATGTAATTTTGATGTTAACTCCCAAACCGCTGCGCAGAAGTCAACCAAACTTCACCCAATAGTGTATTGTATCACATTCTAGTAGTTACATTTGAAAATTTCGTTCTAGGACATTTGGTTTGAGCGCAATTATTAAACTTAGGTCAAAAAAGCCATTTAAGCCTTTTCACAGTGAGATCTATGCGATATGGCCGAGAAATGTAATTTTGATGTTAACTCCCAAACCGCTGCGCAGAAGTAAACCAAACTTCACCCATTAGTGTATTGTATCACAATCTAGTAGTTACATGTGGAAATTTGGTTCTAGGACATTTGATTTTAGCGCAATCCTCAAACTTAGGTCAAAAAAGCCATTTAAGCCTTTTCACAGTGAGATCTATGCGATATGGCCGAGAAATGTAATTTTGATGTTAACTCCCAAACCGCTGCGCAGAAGTCAACCAAACTTCACCCAATAGTGTATTGTATCACAATCTAGTAGTTACATTTGAAAATTTTGTTCTAGGAAATTTTGTTTGAGCGCAATCATCAAACTTAATTAAAAAAGTCATTTAAGCCTTTTCACAGTGAGATCTATGCGATATGGCCGAGAAATGTAATTTTGATGTTAACTCCCAAACCGCTGCGCAAAAGTCAACCAAACTTCACCCATTAGTGTATTGTATCACAATCTAGTAGTTACATGTGGAAATTTGGTTCTAGGACATTTGATTTGAGCGCAATCCTCAAACTTAGGTCAAAAAAGCCATTTAAGCCTTTTCACAGTGAGATCTATGCGATATGGCCGAGAAATGTAATTTTGATGTTAACTCCCAAACCGCTGCGCAGAAGTCAACCAAACTTCACCCAATAGTGTATTGTATCACAATCTAGTAGTTACATTTGAAAATTTTGTTCTAGGAAATTTTGAGCGCAATCATCAAACTTAATTAAAAAAGTCATTTAAGCCTTTTCACAGTGAGATCTATGCGATATGGCCGAGAAATGTAATTTTGATGTTAACTCCCAAACCGCTGCGCAGAAGTCAACCAAACTTCACCCATTAGTGTATTGTATCACAATCTAGTAGTTACATGTGGAAATTTGGTTCTAGGACATTTGATTTGAGCGCAATCCTCAAACTTAGGTCAAAAAAGCCATTTAAGCCTTTTCACAGTGAGATCTATGCGATATGGCCGAGAAATGTAATTTTGATGTTCACTCCCAAACCGCTGCGCAGAAGTCAACCAAACTTCACCCATTAGTGTATTGTATCACAATCTAGTAGTTACATGTGGAAATTTGGTTATAGGACATTTGATTTGAGCGCAATCCTCAAACTTAGGTCAAAAAAGCCATTTAAGCCTTTTCACAGTGAGATCTATGCGATATGGCCGAGAAATGTAATTTTGATGTTAACTCCCAAACCGCTGCGCAGAAGTCAACCAAACTTCACCCAATAGTGTATTGTATCACATTCTAGTAGTTACATTTGAAAATTTCGTTCTAGGACATTTGGTTTGAGCGCAATTATTAAACTTAGGTCAAAAAAGCCATTTAAGCCTTTTCACAGTGAGATCTATGCGATATGGCCGAGAAATGTAATTTTGATGTTAACTCCCAAACCGCTGCGCAGAAGTAAACCAAACTTCACCCATTAGTGTATTGTATCACAATCTAGTAGTTACATGTGGAAATTTGGTTCTAGGACATTTGATTTTAGCGCAATCCTCAAACTTAGGTCAAAAAAGCCATTTAAGCCTTTTCACAGTGAGATCTATGCGATATGGCCGAGAAATGTAATTTTGATGTTAACTCCCAAACCGCTGCGCAGAAGTCAACCAAACTTCACCCAATAGTGTATTGTATCACAATCTAGTAGTTACATTTGAAAATTTTGTTCTAGGAAATTTTGTTTGAGCGCAATCATCAAACTTAATTAAAAAAGTCATTTAAGCCTTTTCACAGTGAGATCTATGCGATATGGCCGAGAAATGTAATTTTGATGTTAACTCCCAAACCGCTGCGCAAAAGTCAACCAAACTTCACCCATTAGTGTATTGTATCACAATCTAGTAGTTACATGTGGAAATTTGGTTCTAGGACATTTGATTTGAGCGCAATCCTCAAACTTAGGTCAAAAAAGCCATTTAAGCCTTTTCACAGTGAGATCTATGCGATATGGCCGAGAAATGTAATTTTGATGTTAACTCCCAAACCGCTGCGCAGAAGTCAACCAAACTTCACCCAATAGTGTATTGTATCACAATCTAGTAGTTACATTTGAAAATTTTGTTCTAGGAAATTTTGTTTGAGCGCAATCATCAAACTTAATTAAAAAAGTCATTTAAGCCTTTTCACAGTGAGATCTATGCGATATGGCCGAGAAATGTAATTTTGATGTTAACTCCCAAACCGCTGCGCAGAAGTCAACCAAACTTCACCCATTAGTGTATTTTATCACAATCTAGTAGTTACATGTGGAAATTTGGTTCTAGGACATTTGATTTGAGCGCAATCCTCAAACTTAGGTCAAAAAAGCCATTTAAGCCTTTTCACAGTGAGATCTATGCGATATGGCCGAGAAATGTAATTTTGATGTTCACTCCCAAACCGCTGCACAGAAGTCAACCAAACTTCACCCATTAGTGTATTGTATCACAATCTAGTAGTTACATGTGGAAATTTGGTTATAGGACATTTGATTTGAGCGCAATCCTCAAACTTAGGTCAAAAAAGCCATTTAAGCCTTTTCACAGTGAGATCTATGCGATATGGCCGAGAAATGTAATTTTGATGTTAACTCCCAAACCGCTGCGCAGAAGTCAACCAAACTTCACCCAATAGTGTATTGTATCACAATCTAGTAGTTACATTTGAAAATTTTGTTCTAGGACATTTTGTTTGAACGCAATCATCAAACTTAATTAAAAAAGTCATTTAAGCCTTTTCACAGTGAGATCTATGCGATATGGCCGAGAAATGTAATTTTGATGTTAACTCCCAAACCGCTGCGCAGAAGTCAACCAAACTTCACCCAATAGTGTATTGTATCACAATCTAGTAGTTACATTTGAAAATTTTGTTCTAGGAAATTTTGTTTGAGCGCAATCATCAAACTTAATTAAAAAAGTCATTTAAGCCTTTTCACAGTGAGATCTATGCGATATGGCCGAGAAATGTAATTTTGATGTTAACTCCCAAACCGCTGCGCAGAAGTCAACCAAACTTCACCCATTAGTGTATTTTATCACAATCTAGTAGTTACATGTGGAAATTTGGTTCTAGGACATTTGATTTGAGCGCAATCCTCAAACTTAGGTCAAAAAAGCCATTTAAGCCTTTTCACAGTGAGATCTATGCGATATGGCCGAGAAATGTAATTTTGATGTTAACTCCCAAACCGCTGCGCAGAAGTCAACCAAACTTCACCCAATAGTGTATTGTATCACAATCTAGTAGTTACATTTAAAAATTTTGTTCTAGGACATTTTCTTTGAACGCAATCATCAAACTTAATTAAAAAAGTCATTTAAGCCTTTTCACAGTGAGATCTATGCGATATGGCCGAGAAATGTAATTTTGATGTTAACTCCCAAACCGCTGCGCAGAAGTCAACCAAACTTCACCCATTAGTGTATTGTATCACAATCTAGTAGTTACATGTGGAAATTTGGTTATAGGACATTTGATTTGAGCGCAATCCTCAAACTTAGGTCAAAAAAGCCATTTAAGCCTTTTCACAGTGAGATCTATGCGATATGGCCGAGAAATGTAATTTTGATGTTAACTCCCAAACCGCTGCGCAGAAGTCAACCAAACTTCACCCAATAGTGTATTGTATCACAATCTAGTAGTTACATTTGAAAATTTTGTTCTAGGAAATTTTGTTTGAGCGCAATCATCAAACTTAATTAAAAAAGTCATTTAAGCCTTTGCACAGTGAGATCTATGCGATATGGCCGAGAAATGTAATTTTGATGTTAACTCCCAAACCGCTGCGCAGAAGTCAACCAAACTTCACCCATTAGTGTATTTTATCACAATCTAGTAGTTACATGTGGAAATTTGGTTCTAGGACATTTGATTTGAGCGCAATCCTCAAACTTAGGTCAAAAAAGCCATTTAAGCCTTTTCACAGTGAGATCTATGCGATATGGCCGAGAAATGTAATTTTGATGTTAACTCCCAAACCGCTGCGCAGAAGTCAACCAAACTTCACCCAATAGTGTATTGTATCACAATCTAGTAGTTACATTTGAAAATTTTGTTCTAGGAAATTTTGTTTGAGCGCAATCATCAAACTTAATTAAAAAAGTCATTTAAGCCTTTTCACAGTGAGATCTATGCGATATGGCCGAGAAATGTAATTTTGATGTTAACTCCCAAACCGCTGCGCAGAAGTCAACCAAACTTCACCCATTAGTGTATTTTATCACAATCTAGTAGTTACATGTGGAAATTTGGTTATAGGACATTTGATTTGAGCGCAATCCTCAAACTTAGGTCAAAAAAGCCATTTAAGCCTTTTCACAGTGAGATCTATGCGATATGGCCGAGAAATGTAATTTTGATGTTCACTCCCAAACCGCTGCGCAGAAGTCAACCAAACTTCACCCAATAGTGTATTGTATCACAATCTAGTAGTTACATTTGAAAATTTTGTTCTAGGAAATTTTGTTTGAGCGCAATCATCAAACTTAATTAAAAAAGTCATTTAAGCCTTTTCACAGTGAGATCTATGCGATATGGCCGAGAAATGTAATTTTGATGTTAACTCCCAAACCGCTGCGCAGAAGTCAACCAAACTTCACCCATTAGTGTATTTTATCACAATCTAGTAGTTACATGTGGAAATTTGGTTCTAGGACATTTGATTTGAGCGCAATCCTCAAACTTAGGTCAAAAAAGCCATTTAAGCCTTTTCACAGTGAGATCTATGCGATATGGCCGAGAAATGTAATTTTGATGTTAACTCCCAAACCGCTGCGCAGAAGTCAACCAAACTTCACCCAATAGTGTATTGTATCACATTCTAGTAGTTACATTTGAAAATTTCGTTCTAGGACATTTGGTTTGAGCGCAATCCTCAAACTTAGGTCAAAAAAGCCATTTAATTCTTTTCACAGTGAGATCTATGCGATATGGCCGAGAAATGTAATTTTGATGTTAACTCCCAAACCGCTGCGCAGAAGTCAACCAAACTTCACCCATTAGTGTATTTTATCACAATCTAGTAGTTACATGTGGAAATTTGGTTCTAGGACATTTGATTTGAGCGCAATCCTCAAACTTAGGTCAAAAAAGCCATTTAAGCCTTTTCACAGTGAGATCTATGCGATATGGCCGAGAAATGTAATTTTGATGTTAACTCCCAAACCGCTGCGCAGAAGTCAACCAAACTTCACCCAATAGTGTATTGTATCACATTCTAGTAGTTACATTTGAAAATTTCGTTCTAGGACATTTGGTTTGAGCGCAATCCTCAAACTTAGGTCAAAAAAGCCATTTAAGCCTTTTCACAGTGAGATCTATGCGATATGGCCGAGAAATGTAATTTTGATGTTAACTCCCAAACCGCTGCGCAGAAGTCAACCAAACTTCACCCAATAGTGTATTGTATCACAATCTAGTAGTTACATTTGAAAATTTTGTTCTAGGACATTTTGTTTGAGCGCAATCCTCAAACTTAGGTCAAAAAAGCCATTTAAGCCTTTTCACAGTGAGATCTATGCGATATGGCCGAGAAATGTAATTTTGATGTTAACTCCCAAACCGCTGCGCAGAAGTCAACCAAACTTCACCCAATAGTGTATTGTATCACAATCTAGTAGTTACATTTGAAAATTTTGTTCTAGGACATTTGGTTTGAACGCAATCATCAAACTTAATTAAAAAAGTCATTTAAGCCTTTTCACAGTGAGATCTATGCGATATGGCCGAGAAATGTAATTTTGATGTTAACTCCCAAACCGCTGCGCAGAAGTCAACCAAACTTCACCCAATAGTGTATTGTATCACAATCTAGTAGTTACATTTGAAAATTTTGTTCTAGGAAATTTTGTTTGAGCGTAATCATCAAACTTAATTAAAAAAGTCATTTAAGCCTTTTCACAGTGAGATCTATGCGATATGGCCGAGAAATGTAATTTTGATGTTAACTCCCAAACCGCTGCGCAGAAGTCAACCAAACTTCACCCAATAGTGTATTGTATCACAATCTAGTAGTTACATTTGAAAATTTTGTTCTAGGAAATTTTGTTTGAGCGCAATCATCAAACTTAATTAAAAAAGTCATTTAAGCCTTTTCACAGTGAGATCTATGCGATATGGCCGAGAAATGTAATTTTGATGTTAACTCCCAAACCGCTGCGCAGAAGTCAACCAAACTTCACCCATTAGTGTATTTTATCACAATCTAGTAGTTACATGTGGAAATTTGGTTCTAGGACATTTGATTTGAGCGCAATCCTCAAACGTAGGTCAAAAAAGCCATTTAAGCCTTTTCACAGTGAGATCTATGCGATATGGCCGAGAAATGTAATTTTGATGTTCACTCCCAAACCGCTGCGCAGAAGTCAACCAAACTTCACCCAATAGTGTATTGTATCACAATCTGGTAGTTACATTTGAAAATTTTGTTCTAGGAAATTTTGTTTGAGCGCAATCATCAAACTTAATTAAAAAAGTCATTTAAGCCTTTTCACAGTGAGATCTATGCGATATGGCCGAGAAATGTAATTTTGATGTTAACTCCCAAACCGCTGCGCAGAAGTCAACCAAACTTCACCCATTAGTGTATTTTATCACAATCTAGTAGTTACAAATGGAAATTTGGTTCTAGGACATTTGATTTGAGCGCAATCCTCAAACTTAGGTCAAAAAAGCCATTTAAGCCTTTTCACAGTGAGATCTATGCGATATGGCCGAGAAATGTAATTTTGATGTTAACTCCCAAACCGCTGCGCAGAAGTCAACCAAACTTCACCCAATAGTGTATTGTATCACATTCTAGTAGTTACATTTGAAAATTTCGTTCTAGGACATTTGGTTTGAGCGCAATCCTCAAACTTAGGTCAAAAAAGCCATTTAAGCCTTTTCACAGTGAGATCTATGCGATATGGCCGAGAAATGTAATTTTGATGTTAACTCCCAAACCGCTGCGCAGAAGTCAACCAAACTTCACCCAATAGTGTATTGTAT
Source organism: Corythoichthys intestinalis (assembly GCF_030265065.1). NCBI lineage: Eukaryota > Metazoa > Chordata > Actinopteri > Syngnathiformes > Syngnathidae > Corythoichthys > Corythoichthys intestinalis. The sequence continues at coordinate 37,678,642 of NC_080416.1, read as the reverse complement.
CACAATCTAGTAGTTACATTTGAAAATTTTGTTCTAGGAAATTTTGTTTGAGCGCAATCATCAAACTTAATTAAAAAAGTCATTTAAGCCTTTTCACAGTGAGATCTATGCGATATGGCCGAGAAATGTAATTTTGATGTTAACTCCCAAACCGCTGCGCAGAAGTCAACCAAACTTCACCCATTAGTGTATTTTATCACAATCTAATAGTTACATGTGGAAATTTGGTTCTAGGACATTTGATTTGAGCGCAATCCTCAAACTTAGGTCAAAAAAGCCATTTAAGCCTTTTCACAGTGAGATCTATGCGATATGGCCGAGAAATGTAATTTTGATGTTAACTCCCAAACCGCTGCGCAGAAGTCAACCAAACTTCACCCATTAGTGTATTTTATCACAATCTAGTAGTTACATGTGGAAATTTGGTTCTAGGACATTTGATTTGAGCGCAATCCTCAAACTTAGGTCAAAAAAGCCATTTAAGCCTTTTCACAGTGAGATCTATGCGATATGGCCGAGAAATGTAATTTTGATGTTCACTCCCAAACCGCTGCGCAGAAGTCAACCAAACTTCACCCAATAGTGTATTGTATCACAATCTAGTAGTTACATTTGAAAATTTTGTTCTAGGAAATTTTGTTTGAGCGCAATCATCAAACTTAATTAAAAAAGTCATTTAAGCCTTTTCACAGTGAGATCTATGCGATATGGCCGAGAAATGTAATTTTGATGTTAACTCCCGAACCGCTGCGCAGAAGTCAACCAAACTTCACCCATTAGTGTATTGTATCACAATCTAGTAGTTACATGTGGAAATTTGGTTCTAGGACATTTGATTTGAGCGCAATCCTCAAACTTAGGTCAAAAAAGCCATTTAAGCCTTTTCACAGTGAGATCTATGCGATATGGCCGAGAAATGTAATTTTGATGTTAACTCCCAAACCGCTGCGCAGAAGTAAACCAAACTTCACCCAATAGTGTATTGTATCACAATCTAGTAGTTACATTTGAAAATTTTGTTCTAGGAAATTTTGTTTGAGCGCAATCATCAAACTTAATTAAAAAAGTCATTTAAGCCTTTTCACAGTGAGATCTACGCGATATGGCCGAGAAATTTAATTTTGATGTTAACTCCCAATTCGCTGCGCAGAAGTCAACCAAACTTCACCCAATAGTGTATTGTATCACAATCTAGTAGTTACATGTGGAAATTTGGTTCTAGGACATTTGATTTGAGCGCAATCCTCAAACTTAGGTCAAAAAAGCCATTTAAGCCTTTTCACAGTGAGATCTATGCGATATGGCCGAGAAATGTAATTTTGATGTTAACTCCCAAACCGCTGCGCAGAAGTCAACCAAACTTCACCCAATAGTGTATTGTATCACAATCTAGTAGTTACATTTGAAAATTTTGTTCTAGGAAATTTTGTTTGAGCGCAATCATCAAACTTAATTAAAAAAGTCATTTAAGCCTTTTCACAGTGAGATCTATGCGATATGGCCGAGAAATGTAATTTTGATGTTAACTCCCAAACCGCTGCGCAGAAGTCAACCAAACTTCACCCATTAGTGTATTGTATCACAATCTAGTAGTTACATGTGGAAATTTGGTTCTAGGACATTTGATTTGAGCGCAATCCTCAAACTTAGGTCAAAAAAGCCATTTAAGCCTTTTCACAGTGAGATCTATGCGATATGGCCGAGAAATGTAATTTTGATGTTAACTCCCAAACCGCTGCGCAGAAGTCAACCAAACTTCACCCAATAGTGTATTGTATCACAATCTAGTAGTTACATGTGGAAATTTGGTTCTAGGACATTTGATTTGAGCGCAATCATCAAACTTAATTAAAAAAGTCATTTAAGCCTTTTCACAGTGAGATCTACGCGATATGGCCGAGAAATTTAATTTTGATGTTAACTCCCAATTCGCTGCGCAGAAGTCAACCAAACTTCACCCAATAGTGTATTGTATCACAATCTAGTAGTTAATTGTGGAAATTTGGTTCTAGGACATTTGATTTGAGCGCAATCCTCAAACTTAGGTCAAAAAAGCCATTTAAGCCTTTTCACAGTGAGATCTATGCGATATGGCCGAGAAATGTAATTTTGATGTTAACTCCCAAACCGCTGCGCAGAAGTCAACCAAACTTCACCCAATAGTGTATTGTATCACAATCTAGTAGTTACATTTGAAAATTTTGTTCTAGGACATTTTGTTTGAGCGCAATCCTCAAACTTAGGTCAAAAAAGCCATTTAAGCCTTTTCACAGTGAGATCTATGCGATATGGCCGAGAAATGTAATTTTGATGTTAACTCCCAAACCGCTGCGCAGAAGTCAACCAAACTTCACCCAATAGTGTATTGTATCACAATCTAGTAGTTACATTTTAAAATTTCGTTCAAGGACATTTGGTTTGAGCGCAATTATTAAACTTAGGTCAAAAAAGCCATTTAAGCCTTTTCACAGTGAGATCTATGCGATATGGCCGAGAAATGTAATTTTGATGTTAACTCCCAAACCGCTGCGCAGAAGTAAACCAAACTTCACCCATTAGTGTATTGTATCACAATCTAGTAGTTACATGTGGAAATTTGGTTCTAGGACATTTGATTTTAGCGCAATCCTCAAACTTAGGTCAAAAAAGCCATTTAAGCCTTTTCACAGTGAGATCTATGCGATATGGCCGAGAAATGTAATTTTGATGTTAACTCCCAAACCGCTGCGCAGAAGTCAACCAAACTTCACCCAATAGTGTATTGTATCACATTCTAGTAGTTACATTTTAAAATTTCGTTCAAGGACATTTGGTTTGAGCGCAATTATTAAACTTAGGTCAAAAAAGCCATTTAAGCCTTTTCACAGTGAGATCTATGCGATATGGCCGAGAAATGTAATTTTGATGTTAACTCCCAAACCGCTGCGCAGAAGTAAACCAAACTTCACCCATTAGTGTATTGTATCACAATCTAGTAGTTACATGTGGAAATTTGGTTCTAGGACATTTGATTTGAGCGCAATCCTCAAACTTAGGTCAAAAAAGCCATTTAAGCCTTTTCACAGTGAGATCTATGCGATATGGCCGAGAAATGTAATTTTGATGTTAACTCCCAAACCGCTGCGCAGAAGTCAACCAAACTTCACCCAATAGTGTATTGTATCACATTCTAGTAGTTACATTTGAAAATTTCGTTCTAGGACATTTGGTTTGAGCGCAATTATTAAACTTAGGTCAAAAAAGCCATTTAAGCCTTTTCACAGTGAGATCTATGCGATATGGCCGAGAAATGTAATTTTGATGTTAACTCCCAAACCGCTGCGCAGAAGTAAACCAAACTTCACCCATTAGTGTATTGTATCACAATCTAGTAGTTACATGTGGAAATTTGGTTCTAGGACATTTGATTTTAGCGCAATCCTCAAACTTAGGTCAAAAAAGCCATTTAAGCCTTTTCACAGTGAGATCTATGCGATATGGCCGAGAAATGTAATTTTGATGTTAACTCCCAAACCGCTGCGCAGAAGTCAACCAAACTTCACCCAATAGTGTATTGTATCACAATCTAGTAGTTACATTTGAAAATTTTGTTCTAGGAAATTTTGTTTGAGCGCAATCATCAAACTTAATTAAAAAAGTCATTTAAGCCTTTTCACAGTGAGATCTATGCGATATGGCCGAGAAATGTAATTTTGATGTTAACTCCCAAACCGCTGCGCAAAAGTCAACCAAACTTCACCCATTAGTGTATTGTATCACAATCTAGTAGTTACATGTGGAAATTTGGTTCTAGGACATTTGATTTGAGCGCAATCCTCAAACTTAGGTCAAAAAAGCCATTTAAGCCTTTTCACAGTGAGATCTATGCGATATGGCCGAGAAATGTAATTTTGATGTTAACTCCCAAACCGCTGCGCAGAAGTCAACCAAACTTCACCCAATAGTGTATTGTATCACAATCTAGTAGTTACATTTGAAAATTTTGTTCTAGGAAATTTTGTTTGAGCGCAATCATCAAACTTAATTAAAAAAGTCATTTAAGCCTTTTCACAGTGAGATCTATGCGATATGGCCGAGAAATGTAATTTTGATGTTAACTCCCAAACCGCTGCGCAGAAGTCAACCAAACTTCACCCATTAGTGTATTGTATCACAATCTAGTAGTTACATGTGGAAATTTGGTTCTAGGACATTTGATTTGAGCGCAATCCTCAAACTTAGGTCAAAAAAGCCATTTAAGCCTTTTCACAGTGAGATCTATGCGATATGGCCGAGAAATGTAATTTTGATGTTCACTCCCAAACCGCTGCGCAGAAGTCAACCAAACTTCACCCATTAGTGTATTGTATCACAATCTAGTAGTTACATGTGGAAATTTGGTTCTAGGACATTTGATTTGAGCGCAATCCTCAAACTTAGGTCAAAAAAGCCATTTAAGCCTTTTCACAGTGAGATCTATGCGATATGGCCGAGAAATGTAATTTTGATGTTAACTCCCAAACCGCTGCGCAGAAGTCAACCAAACTTCACCCAATAGTGTATTGTATCACATTCTAGTAGTTACATTTGAAAATTTCGTTCTAGGACATTTGGTTTGAGCGCAATTATTAAACTTAGGTCAAAAAAGCCATTTAAGCCTTTTCACAGTGAGATCTATGCGATATGGCCGAGAAATGTAATTTTGATGTTAACTCCCAAACCGCTGCGCAGAAGTAAACCAAACTTCACCCATTAGTGTATTGTATCACAATCTAGTAGTTACATGTGGAAATTTGGTTCTAGGACATTTGATTTTAGCGCAATCCTCAAACTTAGGTCAAAAAAGCCATTTAAGCCTTTTCACAGTGAGATCTATGCGATATGGCCGAGAAATGTAATTTTGATGTTAACTCCCAAACCGCTGCGCAGAAGTCAACCAAACTTCACCCAATAGTGTATTGTATCACAATCTAGTCGTTACATTTGAAAATTTTGTTCTAGGAAATTTTGTTTGAGCGCAATCATCAAACTTAATTAAAAAAGTCATTTAAGCCTTTTCACAGTGAGATCTATGCGATATGGCCGAGAAATGTAATTTTGATGTTAACTCCCAAACCGCTGCGCAGAAGTCAACCAAACTTCACCCATTAGTGTATTGTATCACAATCTAGTAGTTACATGTGGAAATTTGGTTCTAGGACATTTGATTTGAGCGCAATCCTCAAACTTAGGTCAAAAAAGCCATTTAAGCCTTTTCACAGTGAGATCTATGCGATATGGCCGAGAAATGTAATTTTGATGTTAACTCCCAAACCGCTGCGCAGACGTCAACCAAACTTCACCCAATAGTGTATTGTATCACAATCTAGTAGTTACATTTGAAAATTTTGTTCTAGGAAATTTTGTTTGAGCGCAATCATCAAACTTAATTAAAAAAGTCATTTAAGCCTTTTCACAGTGAGATCTATGCGATATGGCCGAGAAATGTAATTTTGATGTTAACTCCCAAACCGCTGCGCAGAAGTCAACCAAACTTCACCCATTAGTGTATTTTATCACAATCTAGTAGTTACATGTGGAAATTTGGTTCTAGGACATTTGATTTGAGCGCAATCCTCAAACTTAGGTCAAAAAAGCCATTTAAGCCTTTTCACAGTGAGATCTATGCGATATGGCCGAGAAATGTAATTTTGATGTTCACTCCCAAACCGCTGCGCAGAAGTCAACCAAACTTCACCCATTAGTGTATTGTATCACAATCTAGTAGTTACATGTGGAAATTTGGTTATAGGACATTTGATTTGAGCGCAATCCTCAAACTTAGGTCAAAAAAGCCATTTAAGCCTTTTCACAGTGAGATCTATGCGATATGGCCGAGAAATGTAATTTTGATGTTAACTCCCAAACCGCTGCGCAGAAGTCAACCAAACTTCACCCAATAGTGTATTGTATCACAATCTAGTAGTTACATTTGAAAATTTTGTTCTAGGACATTTTGTTTGAACGCAATCATCAAACTTAATTAAAAAAGTCATTTAAGCCTTTTCACAGTGAGATCTATGCGATATGGCCGAGAAATGTAATTTTGATGTTAACTCCCAAACCGCTGCGCAGAAGTCAACCAAACTTCACCCAATAGTGTATTGTATCACAATCTAGTAGTTACATGTGGAAATTTGGTTCTAGGACATTTGATTTTAGCGCAATCCTCAAACTTAGGTCAAAAAAGCCATTTAAGCCTTTTCACAGTGAGATCTATGCGATATGGCCGAGAAATGTAATTTTGATGTTAACTCCCAAACCGCTGCGCAGAAGTCAACCAAACTTCACCCAATAGTGTATTGTATCACAATCTAGTAGTTACATTTGAAAATTTTGTTCTAGGAAATTTTGTTTGAGCGCAATCATCAAACTTAATTAAAAAAGTCATTTAAGCCTTTTCACAGTGAGATCTATGCGATATGGCCGAGAAATGTAATTTTGATGTTAACTCCCAAACCGCTGCGCAAAAGTCAACCAAACTTCACCCATTAGTGTATTGTATCACAATCTAGTAGTTACATGTGGAAATTTGGTTCTAGGACATTTGATTTGAGCGCAATCCTCAAACTTAGGTCAAAAAAGCCATTTAAGCCTTTTCACAGTGAGATCTATGCGATATGGCCGAGAAATGTAATTTTGATGTTAACTCCCAAACCGCTGCGCAGAAGTCAACCAAACTTCACCCAATAGTGTATTGTATCACAATCTAGTAGTTACATTTGAAAATTTTGTTCTAGGAAATTTTGTTTGAGCGCAATCATCAAACTTAATTAAAAAAGTCATTTAAGCCTTTTCACAGTGAGATCTACGCGATATGGCCGAGAAATTTAATTTTGATGTTAACTCCCAATTCGCTGCGCAGAAGTCAACCAAACTTCACCCAATAGTGTATTGTATCACAATCTAGTAGTTACATGTGGAAATTTGGTTCTAGGACATTTGATTTGAGCGCAATCCTCAAACTTAGGTCAAAAAAGCCATTTAAGCCTTTTCACAGTGAGATCTATGCGATATGGCCGAGAAATGTAATTTTGATGTTAACTCCCAAACCGCTGCGCAGAAGTCAACCAAACTTCACCCAATAGTGTATTGTATCACAATCTAGTAGTTACATTTGAAAATTTTGTTCTAGGAAATTTTGTTTGAGCGCAATCATCAAACTTAATTAAAAAAGTCATTTAAGCCTTTTCACAGTGAGATCTATGCGATATGGCCGAGAAATGTAATTTTGATGTTAACTCCCAAACCGCTGCGCAAAAGTCAACCAAACTTCACCCATTAGTGTATTGTATCACAATCTAGTAGTTACATGTGGAAATTTGGTTCTAGGACATTTGATTTGAGCGCAATCCTCAAACTTAGGTCAAAAAAGCCATTTAAGCCTTTTCACAGTGAGATCTATGCGATATGGCCGAGAAATGTAATTTTGATGTTAACTCCCAAACCGCTGCGCAGAAGTCAACCAAACTTCACCCAATAGTGTATTGTATCACAATCTAGTAGTTACATGTGGAAATTTGGTTCTAGGACATTTGATTTGAGCGCAATCATCAAACTTAATTAAAAAAGTCATTTAAGCCTTTTCACAGTGAGATCTACGCGATATGGCCGAGAAATTTAATTTTGATGTTAACTCCCAATTCGCTGCGCAGAAGTCAACCAAACTTCACCCAATAGTGTATTGTATCACAATCTAGTAGTTACATGTGGAAATTTGGTTCTAGGACATTTGATTTGAGCGCAATCCTCAAACATAGGTCAAAAAAGCCATTTAAGCCTTTTCACAGTGAGATCTATGCGATATGGCCGAGAAATGTAATTTTGATGTTAACTCCCAAACCGCTGCGCAGAAGTCAACCAAACTTCACCCAATAGTGTATTGTATCACAATCTAGTAGTTACATTTTAAAATTTCGTTCAAGGACATTTGGTTTGAGCGCAATTATTAAACTTAGGTCAAAAAAGCCATTTAAGCCTTTTCACAGTGAGATCTATGCGATATGGCCGAGAAATGTAATTTTGATGTTAACTCCCAAACCGCTGCGCAGAAGTAAACCAAACTTCACCCATTAGTGTATTGTATCACAATCTAGTAGTTACATGTGGAAATTTGGTTCTAGGACATTTGATTTGAGCGCAATCCTCAAACTTAGGTCAAAAAAGCCATTTAAGCCTTTTCACAGTGAGATCTATGCGATATGGCCGAGAAATGTAATTTTGATGTTAACTCCCAAACCGCTGCGCAGAAGTCAACCAAACTTCACCCAATAGTGTATTGTATCACATTCTAGTAGTTACATTTGAAAATTTCGTTCTAGGACATTTGGTTTGAGCGCAATTATTAAACTTAGGTCAAAAAAGCCATTTAAGCCTTTTCACAGTGAGATCTATGCGATATGGCCGAGAAATGTAATTTTGATGTTAACTCCCAAACCGCTGCGCAGAAGTAAACCAAACTTCACCCATTAGTGTATTGTATCACAATCTAGTAGTTACATGTGGAAATTTGGTTCTAGGACATTTGATTTTAGCGCAATCCTCAAACTTAGGTCAAAAAAGCCATTTAAGCCTTTTCACAGTGAGATCTATGCGATATGGCCGAGAAATGTAATTTTGATGTTAACTCCCAAACCGCTGCGCAGAAGTCAACCAAACTTCACCCAATAGTGTATTGTATCACAATCTAGTAGTTACATTTGAAAATTTTGTTCTAGGAAATTTTGAGCGCAATCATCAAACTTAATTAAAAAAGTCATTTAAGCCTTTTCACAGTGAGATCTATGCGATATGGCCGAGAAATGTAATTTTGATGTTAACTCCCAAACCGCTGCGCAGAAGTCAACCAAACTTCACCCATTAGTGTATTGTATCACAATCTAGTAGTTACATGTGGAAATTTGGTTCTAGGACATTTGATTTGAGCGCAATCCTCAAACTTAGGTCAAAAAAGCCATTTAAGCCTTTTCACAGTGAGATCTATGCGATATGGCCGAGAAATGTAATTTTGATGTTCACTCCCAAACCGCTGCGCAGAAGTCAACCAAACTTCACCCATTAGTGTATTGTATCACAATCTAGTAGTTACATGTGGAAATTTGGTTATAGGACATTTGATTTGAGCGCAATCCTCAAACTTAGGTCAAAAAAGCCATTTAAGCCTTTTCACAGTGAGATCTATGCGATATGGCCGAGAAATGTAATTTTGATGTTAACTCCCAAACCGCTGCGCAGAAGTCAACCAAACTTCACCCAATAGTGTATTGTATCACATTCTAGTAGTTACATTTGAAAATTTCGTTCTAGGACATTTGGTTTGAGCGCAATTATTAAACTTAGGTCAAAAAAGCCATTTAAGCCTTTTCACAGTGAGATCTATGCGATATGGCCGAGAAATGTAATTTTGATGTTAACTCCCAAACCGCTGCGCAGAAGTAAACCAAACTTCACCCATTAGTGTATTGTATCACAATCTAGTAGTTACATGTGGAAATTTGGTTCTAGGACATTTGATTTTAGCGCAATCCTCAAACTTAGGTCAAAAAAGCCATTTAAGCCTTTTCACAGTGAGATCTATGCGATATGGCCGAGAAATGTAATTTTGATGTTAACTCCCAAACCGCTGCGCAGAAGTCAACCAAACTTCACCCAATAGTGTATTGTATCACAATCTAGTAGTTACATTTGAAAATTTTGTTCTAGGAAATTTTGTTTGAGCGCAATCATCAAACTTAATTAAAAAAGTCATTTAAGCCTTTTCACAGTGAGATCTATGCGATATGGCCGAGAAATGTAATTTTGATGTTAACTCCCAAACCGCTGCGCAAAAGTCAACCAAACTTCACCCATTAGTGTATTGTATCACAATCTAGTAGTTACATGTGGAAATTTGGTTCTAGGACATTTGATTTGAGCGCAATCCTCAAACTTAGGTCAAAAAAGCCATTTAAGCCTTTTCACAGTGAGATCTATGCGATATGGCCGAGAAATGTAATTTTGATGTTAACTCCCAAACCGCTGCGCAGAAGTCAACCAAACTTCACCCATTAGTGTATTTTATCACAATCTAGTAGTTACATGTGGAAATTTGGTTCTAGGACATTTGATTTGAGCGCAATCCTCAAACTTAGGTCAAAAAAGCCATTTAAGCCTTTTCACAGTGAGATCTATGCGATATGGCCGAGAAATGTAATTTTGATGTTCACTCCCAAACCGCTGCGCAGAAGTCAACCAAACTTCACCCATTAGTGTATTGTATCACAATCTAGTAGTTACATGTGGAAATTTGGTTATAGGACATTTGATTTGAGCGCAATCCTCAAACTTAGGTCAAAAAAGCCATTTAAGCCTTTTCACAGTGAGATCTATGCGATATGGCCGAGAAATGTAATTTTGATGTTAACTCCCAAACCGCTGCGCAGAAGTCAACCAAACTTCACCCAATAGTGTATTGTATCACAATCTAGTAGTTACATTTGAAAATTTTGTTCTAGGACATTTTGTTTGAACGCAATCATCAAACTTAATTAAAAAAGTCATTTAAGCCTTTTCACAGTGAGATCTATGCGATATGGCCGAGAAATGTAATTTTGATGTTAACTCCCAAACCGCTGCGCAGAAGTCAACCAAACTTCACCCAATAGTGTATTGTATCACAATCTAGTAGTTACATTTGAAAATTTTGTTCTAGGAAATTTTGTTTGAGCGCAATCATCAAACTTAATTAAAAAAGTCATTTAAGCCTTTTCACAGTGAGATCTATGCGATATGGCCGAGAAATGTAATTTTGATGTTAACTCCCAAACCGCTGCGCAGAAGTCAACCAAACTTCACCCATTAGTGTATTTTATCACAATCTAGTAGTTACATGTGGAAATTTGGTTCTAGGACATTTGATTTGAGCGCAATCCTCAAACTTAGGTCAAAAAAGCCATTTAAGCCTTTTCACAGTGAGATCTATGCGATATGGCCGAGAAATGTAATTTTGATGTTAACTCCCAAACCGCTGCGCAGAAGTCAACCAAACTTCACCCAATAGTGTATTGTATCACAATCTAGTAGTTACATTTAAAAATTTTGTTCTAGGACATTTTCTTTGAACGCAATCATCAAACTTAATTAAAAAAGTCATTTAAGCCTTTTCACAGTGAGATCTATGCGATATGGCCGAGAAATGTAATTTTGATGTTAACTCCCAAACCGCTGCGCAGAAGTCAACCAAACTTCACCCATTAGTGTATTGTATCACAATCTAGTAGTTACATGTGGAAATTTGGTTATAGGACATTTGATTTGAGCGCAATCCTCAAACTTAGGTCAAAAAAGCCATTTAAGCCTTTTCACAGTGAGATCTATGCGATATGGCCGAGAAATGTAATTTTGATGTTAACTCCCAAACCGCTGCGCAGAAGTCAACCAAACTTCACCCAATAGTGTATTGTATCACAATCTAGTAGTTACATTTGAAAATTTTGTTCTAGGAAATTTTGTTTGAGCGCAATCATCAAACTTAATTAAAAAAGTCATTTAAGCCTTTGCACAGTGAGATCTATGCGATATGGCCGAGAAATGTAATTTTGATGTTAACTCCCAAACCGCTGCGCAGAAGTCAACCAAACTTCACCCATTAGTGTATTTTATCACAATCTAGTAGTTACATGTGGAAATTTGGTTCTAGGACATTTGATTTGAGCGCAATCCTCAAACTTAGGTCAAAAAAGCCATTTAAGCCTTTTCACAGTGAGATCTATGCGATATGGCCGAGAAATGTAATTTTGATGTTAACTCCCAAACCGCTGCGCAGAAGTCAACCAAACTTCACCCAATAGTGTATTGTATCACAATCTAGTAGTTACATTTGAAAATTTTGTTCTAGGAAATTTTGTTTGAGCGCAATCATCAAACTTAATTAAAAAAGTCATTTAAGCCTTTTCACAGTGAGATCTATGCGATATGGCCGAGAAATGTAATTTTGATGTTAACTCCCAAACCGCTGCGCAGAAGTCAACCAAACTTCACCCATTAGTGTATTTTATCACAATCTAGTAGTTACATGTGGAAATTTGGTTCTAGGACATTTGATTTGAGCGCAATCCTCAAACTTAGGTCAAAAAAGCCATTTAAGCCTTTTCACAGTGAGATCTATGCGATATGGCCGAGAAATGTAATTTTGATGTTAACTCCCAAACCGCTGCGCAGAAGTCAACCAAACTTCACCCAATAGTGTATTGTATCACATTCTAGTAGTTACATTTGAAAATTTCGTTCTAGGACATTTGGTTTGAGCGCAATCCTCAAACTTAGGTCAAAAAAGCCATTTAATTCTTTTCACAGTGAGATCTATGCGATATGGCCGAGAAATGTAATTTTGATGTTAACTCCCAAACCGCTGCGCAGAAGTCAACCAAACTTCACCCATTAGTGTATTTTATCACAATCTAGTAGTTACATGTGGAAATTTGGTTCTAGGACATTTGATTTGAGCGCAATCCTCAAACTTAGGTCAAAAAAGCCATTTAAGCCTTTTCACAGTGAGATCTATGCGATATGGCCGAGAAATGTAATTTTGATGTTAACTCCCAAACCGCTGCGCAGAAGTCAACCAAACTTCACCCAATAGTGTATTGTATCACATTCTAGTAGTTACATTTGAAAATTTCGTTCTAGGACATTTGGTTTGAGCGCAATCCTCAAACTTAGGTCAAAAAAGCCATTTAAGCCTTTTCACAGTGAGATCTATGCGATATGGCCGAGAAATGTAATTTTGATGTTAACTCCCAAACCGCTGCGCAGAAGTCAACCAAACTTCACCCAATAGTGTATTGTATCACAATCTAGTAGTTACATTTGAAAATTTTGTTCTAGGACATTTTGTTTGAGCGCAATCCTCAAACTTAGGTCAAAAAAGCCATTTAAGCCTTTTCACAGTGAGATCTATGCGATATGGCCGAGAAATGTAATTTTGATGTTAACTCCCAAACCGCTGCGCAGAAGTCAACCAAACTTCACCCAATAGTGTATTGTATCACAATCTAGTAGTTACATTTGAAAATTTTGTTCTAGGACATTTGGTTTGAACGCAATCATCAAACTTAATTAAAAAAGTCATTTAAGCCTTTTCACAGTGAGATCTATGCGATATGGCCGAGAAATGTAATTTTGATGTTAACTCCCAAACCGCTGCGCAGAAGTCAACCAAACTTCACCCAATAGTGTATTGTATCACAATCTAGTAGTTACATTTGAAAATTTTGTTCTAGGAAATTTTGTTTGAGCGTAATCATCAAACTTAATTAAAAAAGTCATTTAAGCCTTTTCACAGTGAGATCTATGCGATATGGCCGAGAAATGTAATTTTGATGTTAACTCCCAAACCGCTGCGCAGAAGTCAACCAAACTTCACCCAATAGTGTATTGTATCACAATCTAGTAGTTACATTTGAAAATTTTGTTCTAGGAAATTTTGTTTGAGCGCAATCATCAAACTTAATTAAAAAAGTCATTTAAGCCTTTTCACAGTGAGATCTATGCGATATGGCCGAGAAATGTAATTTTGATGTTAACTCCCAAACCGCTGCGCAGAAGTCAACCAAACTTCACCCATTAGTGTATTTTATCACAATCTAGTAGTTACATGTGGAAATTTGGTTCTAGGACATTTGATTTGAGCGCAATCCTCAAACGTAGGTCAAAAAAGCCATTTAAGCCTTTTCACAGTGAGATCTATGCGATATGGCCGAGAAATGTAATTTTGATGTTCACTCCCAAACCGCTGCGCAGAAGTCAACCAAACTTCACCCAATAGTGTATTGTATCACAATCTAGTAGTTACATTTGAAAATTTTGTTCTAGGAAATTTTGTTTGAGCGCAATCATCAAACTTAATTAAAAAAGTCATTTAAGCCTTTTCACAGTGAGATCTATGCGATATGGCCGAGAAATGTAATTTTGATGTTAACTCCCAAACCGCTGCGCAGAAGTCAACCAAACTTCACCCATTAGTGTATTTTATCACAATCTAGTAGTTACAAATGGAAATTTGGTTCTAGGACATTTGATTTGAGCGCAATCCTCAAACTTAGGTCAAAAAAGCCATTTAAGCCTTTTCACAGTGAGATCTATGCGATATGGCCGAGAAATGTAATTTTGATGTTAACTCCCAAACCGCTGCGCAGAAGTCAACCAAACTTCACCCAATAGTGTATTGTATCACATTCTAGTAGTTACATTTGAAAATTTCGTTCTAGGACATTTGGTTTGAGCGCAATCCTCAAACTTAGGTCAAAAAAGCCATTTAAGCCTTTTCACAGTGAGATCTATGCGATATGGCCGAGAAATGTAATTTTGATGTTAACTCCCAAACCGCTGCGCAGAAGTCAACCAAACTTCACCCAATAGTGTATTGTATCACAATCTAGTAGTTACATTTGAAAATTTTGTTCTAGGAAATTTTGTTTGAGCGCAATCATCAAACTTAATTAAAAAAGTCATTTAAGCCTTTTCACAGTGAGATCTATGCGATATGGCCGAGAAATGTAATTTTGATGTTAACTCCCAAACCGCTGCGCAGAAGTCAACCAAACTTCACCCATTAGTGTATTTTATCACAATCTAGTAGTTACATGTGGAAATTTGGTTCTAGGACATTTGATTTGAGCGCAATCCTCAAACTTAGGTCAAAAAAGCCATTTAAGCCTTTTCACAGTGAGATCTATGCGATATGGCCGAGAAATGTAATTTTGATGTTAACTCCCAAACCGCTGCGCAGAAGTCAACCAAACTTCACCCAATAGTGTATTGTATCACATTCTAGTAGTTACATTTGAAAATTTCGTTCTAGGACATTTGGTTTGAGCGCAATCCTCAAACTTAGGTCAAAAAAGCCATTTAAGCCTTTTCACAGTGAGATCTATGCGATATGGCCGAGAAATGTAATTTTGATGTTAACTCCCAAACCGCTGCGCAGAAGTCAACCAAACTTCACCCAATAGTGTATTGTATCACAATCTAGTAGTTACATTTGAAAATTTTGTTCTAGGACATTTTGTTTGAACGCAATCATCAAACTTAATTAAAAAAGTCATTTAAGCCTTTTCACAGTGAGATCTATGCGATATGGCCGAGAAATGTAATTTTGATGTTAACTCCCAAACCGCTGCGCAGAAGTCAACCAAACTTCACCCATTAGTGTATTTTATCACAATCTAGTAGTTACATGTGGAAATTTGGTTCTAGGACATTTGATTTGAGCGCAATCCTCAAACTTAGGTCAAAAAAGCCATTTAAGCCTTTTCACAGTGAGATCTATGCGATATGGCCGAGAAATGTAATTTTGATGTTAACTCCCAAACCGCTGCGCAGAAGTCAACCAAACTTCACCCAATAGTGTATTGTATCACAATCTAGTAGTTACATTTAAAAATTTTGTTCTAGGACATTTTGTTTGAACGCAATCATCAAACTTAATTAAAAAAGTCATTTAAGCCTTTTCACAGTGAGATCTATGCGATATGGCCGAGAAATGTAATTTTGATGTTAACTCCCAAACCGCTGCGCAGAAGTCAACCAAACTTCACCCATTAGTGTATTGTATCACAATCTAGTAGTTACATGTGGAAATTTGGTTATAGGACATTTGATTTGAGCGCAATTCTCAAACTTAGGTCAAAAAAGCCATTTAAGCCTTTTCACAGTGAGATCTATGCGATATGGCCGAGAAATGTAATATTGATGTTAACTCCCAAACCGCTGCGCAGAAGTCAACCAAACTTCACCCAATAGTGTATTGTATCACAATCTAGTAGTTACATTTGAAAATTTTGTTCTAGGAAATTTTGTTTGAGCGCAATCATCAAACTTAATTAAAAAAGTCATTTAAGCCTTTTAACAGTGAGATCTATGCGATATGGCCGAGAAATGTAATTTTGATGTTAACTCCCAAACCGCTGCGCAGAAGTCAACCAAACTTCACCCATTAGTGTATTTTATCACAATCTAGTAGTTACATGTGGAAATTTGGTTCTAGGACATTTGATTTGAGCGCAATCCTCAAACTTAGGTCAAAAAAGCCATTTAAGCCTTTTCACAGTGAGATCTATGCGATATGGCCGAGAAATGTAATTTTGATGTTCACTCCCAAACCGCTGCGCAGAAGTCAACCAAACTTCACCCAATAGTGTATTGTATCACAATCTAGTAGTTACATTTGAAAATTTTGTTCTAGGAAATTTTGTTTGAGCGCAATCATCAAACTTAATTAAAAAAGTCATTTAAGCCTATTCACAGTGAGATCTATGCGATATGGCCGAGAAATGTAATTTTGATGTTAACTCCCGAACCGCTGCGCAGAAGTCAACCAAACTTCACCCATTAGTGTATTTTATCACAATCTAGTAGTTACATGTGGAAATTTGGTTCTAGGACATTTGATTTGAGCGCAATCCTCAAACTTAGGTCAAAAAAGCCATTTAAGCCTTTTCACAGTGAGATCTATGCGATATGGCCGAGAAATGTAATTTTGATGTTAACTCCCAAACCGCTGCGCAGAAGTCAACCAAACTTCACCCAATAGTGTATTGTATCACATTCTAGTAGTTACATTTGAAAATTTTGTTCTAGGACATTTGGTTTGAGCGCAATCCTCAAACTTAGGTCAAAAAAGCCATTTAAGCCTTTTCACAGTGAGATCTATGCGATATGGCCGAGAAATGTAATTTTGATGTTAACTCCCAAACCGCTGCGCAGAAGTCAACCAAACTTCACCCAATAGTGTATTGTATCACAATCTAGTAGTTACATTTGAAAATTTTGTTCTAGGACATTTTGTTTGAACGCAATCATCAAACTTAATTAAAAAAGTCATTTAAGCCTTTTCACAGTGAGATCTATGCGATATGGCCGAGAAATGTAATTTTGATGTTAACTCCCAAACCGCTGCGCAGAAGTCAACCAAACTTCACCCAATAGTGTATTGTATCACAATCTAGTAGTTACATTTGAAAATTTTGTTCTAGGACATTTTGTTTGAGCGCAATCCTCAAACTTAGGTCAAAAAAGCCATTTAAGCCTTTTCACAGTGAGATCTATGCGATATGGCCGAGAAATGTAATTTTGATGTTAACTCCCAAACCGCTGCGCAGAAGTCAACCAAACTTCACCCATTAGTGTATTTTATCACAATCTAGTAGTTACATGTGGAAATTTGGTTCTAGGACATTTGATTTGAGCGCAATCCTCAAACTTAGGTCAAAAAAGCCATTTAAGCCTTTTCACAGTGAGATCTATGCGATATGGCCGAGAAATGTAATTTTGATGTTAACTCCCAAACCGCTGCGCAGAAGTCAACCAAACTTCACCCAATAGTGTATTGTATCACAATCTAGTAGTTACATTTAAAAATTTTGTTCTAGGACATTTTGTTTGAACGCAATCATCAAACTTAATTAAAAAAGTCATTTAAGCCTTTTCACAGTGAGATCTATGCGATATGGCCGAGAAATGTAATTTTGATGTTAACTCCCAAACCGCTGCGCAGAAGTCAACCAAACTTCACCCATTAGTGTATTGTATCACAATCTAGTAGTTACATGTGGAAATTTGGTTATAGGACATTTGATTTGAGCGCAATCCTCAAACTTAGGTCAAAAAAGCCATTTAAGCCTTTTCACAGTGAGATCTATGCGATATGGCCGAGAAATGTAATTTTGATGTTAACTCCCAAACCGCTGCGCAGAAGTCAACCAAACTTCACCCAATAGTGTATTGTATCACAATCTAGTAGTTACATTTGAAAATTTTGTTCTAGGAAATTTTGTTTGAGCGCAATCATCAAACTTAATTAAAAAAGTCATTTAAGCCTTTGCACAGTGAGATCTATGCGATATGGCCGAGAAATGTAATTTTGATGTTAACTCCCAAACCGCTGCGCAGAAGTCAACCAAACTTCACCCATTAGTGTATTTTATCACAATCTAGTAGTTACATGTGGAAATTTGGTTCTAGGACATTTGATTTGAGCGCAATCCTCAAACTTAGGTCAAAAAAGCCATTTAAGCCTTTTCACAGTGAGATCTATGCGATATGGCCGAGAAATGTAATTTTGATGTTAACTCCCAAACCGCTGCGCAGAAGTCAACCAAACTTCACCCAATAGTGTATTGTATCACAATCTAGTAGTTACATTTGAAAATTTTGTTCTAGGAAATTTTGTTTGAGCGCAATCATCAAACTTAATTAAAAAAGTCATTTAAGCCTTTTCACAGTGAGATCTATGCGATATGGCCGAGAAATGTAATTTTGATGTTAACTCCCAAACCGCTGCGCAGAAGTCAACCAAACTTCACCCATTAGTGTATTTTATCACAATCTAGTAGTTACATGTGGAAATTTGGTTCTAGGACATTTGATTTGAGCGCAATCCTCAAACTTAGGTCAAAAAAGCCATTTAAGCCTTTTCACAGTGAGATCTATGCGATATGGCCGAGAAATGTAATTTTGATGTTCACTCCCAAACCGCTGCGCAGAAGTCAACCAAACTTCACCCAATAGTGTATTGTATCACAATCTAGTAGTTACATTTGAAAATTTTGTTCTAGGAAATTTTGTTTGAGCGCAATCATCAAACTTAATTAAAAAAGTCATTTAAGCCTTTTCACAGTGAGATCTATGCGATATGGCCGAGAAATGTAATTTTGATGTTAACTCCCAAACCGCTGCGCAGAAGTCAACCAAACTTCACCCATTAGTGTATTTTATCACAATCTAGTAGTTACATGTGGAAATTTGGTTCTAGGACATTTGATTTGAGCGCAATCCTCAAACTTAGGTCAAAAAAGCCATTTAAGCCTTTTCACAGTGAGATCTATGCGATATGGCCGAGAAATGTAATTTTGATGTTAACTCCCAAACCGCTGCGCAGAAGTCAACCAAACTTCACCCAATAGTGTATTGTATCACATTCTAGTAGTTACATTTGAAAATTTCGTTCTAGGACATTTGGTTTGAGCGCAATCCTCAAACTTAGGTCAAAAAAGCCATTTAATTCTTTTCACAGTGAGATCTATGCGATATGGCCGAGAAATGTAATTTTGATGTTAACTCCCAAACCGCTGCGCAGAAGTCAACCAAACTTCACCCATTAGTGTATTTTATCACAATCTAGTAGTTACATGTGGAAATTTGGTTCTAGGACATTTGATTTGAGCGCAATCCTCAAACTTAGGTCAAAAAAGCCATTTAAGCCTTTTCACAGTGAGATCTATGCGATATGGCCGAGAAATGTAATTTTGATGTTAACTCCCAAACCGCTGCGCAGAAGTCAACCAAACTTCACCCAATAGTGTATTGTATCACATTCTAGTAGTTACATTTGAAAATTTCGTTCTAGGACATTTGGTTTGAGCGCAATCCTCAAACTTAGGTCAAAAAAGCCATTTAAGCCTTTTCACAGTGAGATCTATGCGATATGGCCGAGAAATGTAATTTTGATGTTAACTCCCAAACCGCTGCGCAGAAGTCAACCAAACTTCACCCAATAGTGTATTGTATCACAATCTAGTAGTTACATTTGAAAATTTTGTTCTAGGACATTTTGTTTGAGCGCAATCCTCAAACTTAGGTCAAAAAAGCCATTTAAGCCTTTTCACAGTGAGATCTATGCGATATGGCCGAGAAATGTAATTTTGATGTTAACTCCCAAACCGCTGCGCAGAAGTCAACCAAACTTCACCCAATAGTGTATTGTATCACAATCTAGTAGTTACATTTGAAAATTTTGTTCTAGGACATTTGGTTTGAACGCAATCATCAAACTTAATTAAAAAAGTCATTTAAGCCTTTTCACAGTGAGATCTATGCGATATGGCCGAGAAATGTAATTTTGATGTTAACTCCCAAACCGCTGCGCAGAAGTCAACCAAACTTCACCCAATAGTGTATTGTATCACAATCTAGTAGTTACATTTGAAAATTTTGTTCTAGGAAATTTTGTTTGAGCGTAATCATCAAACTTAATTAAAAAAGTCATTTAAGCCTTTTCACAGTGAGATCTATGCGATATGGCCGAGAAATGTAATTTTGATGTTAACTCCCAAACCGCTGCGCAGAAGTCAACCAAACTTCACCCAATAGTGTATTGTATCACAATCTAGTAGTTACATTTGAAAATTTTGTTCTAGGAAATTTTGTTTGAGCGCAATCATCAAACTTAATTAAAAAAGTCATTTAAGCCTTTTCACAGTGAGATCTATGCGATATGGCCGAGAAATGTAATTTTGATGTTAACTCCCAAACCGCTGCGCAGAAGTCAACCAAACTTCACCCATTAGTGTATTTTATCACAATCTAGTAGTTACATGTGGAAATTTGGTTCTAGGACATTTGATTTGAGCGCAATCCTCAAACGTAGGTCAAAAAAGCCATTTAAGCCTTTTCACAGTGAGATCTATGCGATATGGCCGAGAAATGTAATTTTGATGTTCACTCCCAAACCGCTGCGCAGAAGTCAACCAAACTTCACCCAATAGTGTATTGTATCACAATCTAGTAGTTACATTTGAAAATTTTGTTCTAGGAAATTTTGTTTGAGCGCAATCATCAAACTTAATTAAAAAAGTCATTTAAGCCTTTTCACAGTGAGATCTATGCGATATGGCCGAGAAATGTAATTTTGATGTTAACTCCCAAACCGCTGCGCAGAAGTCAACCAAACTTCACCCATTAGTGTATTTTATCACAATCTAGTAGTTACAAATGGAAATTTGGTTCTAGGACATTTGATTTGAGCGCAATCCTCAAACTTAGGTCAAAAAAGCCATTTAAGCCTTTTCACAGTGAGATCTATGCGATATGGCCGAGAAATGTAATTTTGATGTTAACTCCCAAACCGCTGCGCAGAAGTCAACCAAACTTCACCCAATAGTGTATTGTATCACATTCTAGTAGTTACATTTGAAAATTTCGTTCTAGGACATTTGGTTTGAGCGCAATCCTCAAACTTAGGTCAAAAAAGCCATTTAAGCCTTTTCACAGTGAGATCTATGCGATATGGCCGAGAAATGTAATTTTGATGTTAACTCCCAAACCGCTGCGCAGAAGTCAACCAAACTTCACCCAATAGTGTATTGTATCACAATCTAGTAGTTACATTTGAAAATTTTGTTCTAGGAAATTTTGTTTGAGCGCAATCATCAAACTTAATTAAAAAAGTCATTTAAGCCTTTTCACAGTGAGATCTATGCGATATGGCCGAGAAATGTAATTTTGATGTTAACTCCCAAACCGCTGCGCAGAAGTCAGCCAAACTTCACCCATTAGTGTATTTTATCACAATCTAGTAGTTACATGTGGAAATTTGGTTCTAGGACATTTGATTTGAGCGCAATCCTCAAACTTAGGTCAAAAAAGCCATTTAAGCCTTTTCACAGTGAGATCTATGCGATATGGCCGAGAAATGTAATTTTGATGTTAACTCCCAAACCGCTGCGCAGAAGTCAACCAAACTTCACCCAATAGTGTATTGTATCACATTCTAGTAGTTACATTTGAAAATTTCGTTCTAGGACATTTGGTTTGAGCGCAATCCTCAAACTTAGGTCAAAAAAGCCATTTAAGCCTTTTCACAGTGAGATCTATGCGATATGGCCGAGAAATGTAATTTTGATGTTAACTCCCAAACCGCTGCGCAGAAGTCAACCAAACTTCACCCAATAGTGTATTGTATCACAATCTAGTAGTTACATTTGAAAATTTTGTTCTAGGACATTTTGTTTGAACGCAATCATCAAACTTAATTAAAAAAGTCATTTAAGCCTTTTCACAGTGAGATCTATGCGATATGGCCGAGAAATGTAATTTTGATGTTAACTCCCAAACCGCTGCGCAGAAGTCAACCAAACTTCACCCATTAGTGTATTTTATCACAATCTAGTAGTTACATGTGGAAATTTGGTTATAGGACATTTGATTTGAGCGCAATCCTCAAACTTAGGTCAAAAAAGCCATTTAAGCCTTTTCACAGTGAGATCTATGCGATATGGCCGAGAAATGTAATTTTGATGTTAACTCCCAAACCGCTGCGCAGAAGTCAACCAAACTTCACCCAATAGTGTATTGTATCACAATCTAGTAGTTACATTTAAAAATTTTGTTCTAGGACATTTTGTTTGAACGCAATCATCAAACTTAATTAAAAAAGTCATTTAAGCCTTTTCACAGTGAGATCTATGCGATATGGCCGAGAAATGTAATTTTGATGTTAACTCCCAAACCGCTGCGCAGAAGTCAACCAAACTTCACCCATTAGTGTATTGTATCACAATCTAGTAGTTACATGTGGAAAT